>NW_012101998.1:3170060-3170602 GCF_000951045.1 Mandrillus leucophaeus
AGCCAGGCACCCTCCCTTCCACTTTAGACTTGTTGCATGTTCCACAAAGCTTATTCTCCCATTTCTCTTTTTTTTCTTTTTTCTTTTTCTTTTTTTTTTTTTTTTTTTTTTGAGACAGGATCTCACTCTGTCACCCAGACTGGAGTGCAGTGGTGCAGTCTCCACTCACCGCAACCTACACCTCCCAGGCTCAAGCAATTCTCCTGCCTCAGCCTCCTGAGTAGCTGGGATTATAGGAGTGTGCCACTACCGCCCAGCTAACTTTTTTATGTTTAGTGGAGATGAGGTTTCACCATGTTGGCCAGGCTGGTCTGGAACTCCTGACTTCAAACGATCCACCCGCCTCGACCTCCCAAAGTGCTGGGATTACAGACATGTGCCACCGTGTCCAGCCCTACTGTCTCATTTCTTATAAGTCTACTTAAATATCAACTTCTCTATTGGACCTTCCCTGATAATCATCTAATTGTGATGCCCTATAAGCATTTCCAATCTCCCTTTTCTTGTTCTACATTTGTTCTTTTTTCTTTATCACTTATCAC
>NW_012101998.1:3171256-3172405 GCF_000951045.1 Mandrillus leucophaeus
GGGGTTTCACCGTGTTGGCCAGGATGGCCTCAATCTCTTGACCTCGTGAACTGCCTGCCTCAGCCTCCCAAAGTGCTGGGATTACAGATGTGAGCCACCATGCCCAGCCAACAGCTCCCAAATTTTTTTTTTTTTTTTAAACAGAGTCTTGCTCTGTCACCCAGGCTGGAGTGCAGTAGTGCAATCTCGGCTCACTGCAATCTCCGCCTCTCGGGTTCAAGCAATTCTCCTGCCTCAGCCTCCCGAGTAGCTGGGACTACAGGCACGTGCCACTATGCCCAGCTAATTTTTTGTATTTTTAGTAGAAACGGGGTTTTGCTGTGTTCGCCAGGATTGTCTTGATCTCCTGACCTTGTGATCTGCCTGCCTCGGCCCCCCAAATTGCTGGGATTACAAGCGTGAGCCACCACATCTGGCCAACGGCTCCCAAATTTATATCTCCCAGACTTCAGACTTGTCTACTGAACCCCAGACTCATATAGCCTATTACCCACTTGACATCCCCACCACTTGGATGTCCAAAATTCATCTCAGACTGAATATGTCCAGTACTGCATTTGAGTCTCCTTCCAAAAGCTTTACTCATGGTTTTCTCTACCTCCATTCTTTCAAGCCAAAAAACATGAAGTCATCCTTATGACTCCTTTTCTATTATACCCCATATCCAGTTTAACAGGAAGTCCTGTCATCTGTACATTCAGAATAGATCCAGAATCTGCATGTTTCCACCATCTCTACTACCGCCCTAGTCAGAGTCATCGTTCTCCCTAACTTGTAAGGGAGGCTGTCTCCTAACTGATCTCCCTGCTTCCACCTTTCCCTCCCTAGCAGTCAAGTTTGATCCTTTTGAAATCTGAATAACAAAAGATTATTATTCACTCATCTGCTCCTCATTTCATTGGGAGTCAAAGCCAAAGTTCTTATAATGGTCTTAGAGGATCTCCCAGCCCTTCCCCTTTGTTGTTTTTTTTTGTTTTTTTTTTCTTTTTGAGACGGAGTCTTTGCTCTGTCGCCCAGGCTGGAGTGCAGTGGCGCCAACTCGGCTCACTACAAGCTCCGCCTCCTGGGTTTACGCCATTCTCCTGCCTCAGCCTCCCGAGTAGCTGGGACTACAGGCGCCCGCCACCTCGCCCGGCTGGTTTTTTGTAC
>NW_012101998.1:3174280-3180044 GCF_000951045.1 Mandrillus leucophaeus
AAAAAGCCGGGTGCGGTGGCTCACACCTGTAATCCCAGCACTTTGGGAGGCCAAGGTGGGAGGATCACTTGAGGTCAGGAGTTCGAGACTAGCCTGGCCAACATGGTGAAACCCCATCTCTACTAAAAAAAATACAAAAATTAGACCGAGTGTGGTAGCTCACGCCTGTAATCCCATCTCTTTGGGAGGCCGAGGCGGGAGTCAAGACTAGCCTGGCCAAGATGGTGAAACCCCATCGCTACTAAAAATACAAAAATTAGCTGGGCACAGTGGCAGGTACCTGTAATCCCAGCTACTCGGGAAGCTGAGGCAGGAGAATTGCTTGAACCCAGGGGCCAGAGGTTGCAGTGAGCCAAGATCACGCCACCGCACTCCAGCCTGGGCGACAGAGTGAGACTCCATCTCAAAAAAAAGAAAGAAAGAAATACAAAAATTAGCTGGGTGTGGTGGTGGGCGCCTGTAATCCCAGCTACTTGGAGGCTGAGGCAAGAGAATCACTTGAACCCGGGAGGCAGAGGTTGCAGTAAGCTGAGATCACGCCACTGCACTCTAGCCTAGGTGATAGAGCAAGACTCCATTAAAAAAAAAAAAGCCATCACCGCTAGGAGTCTAAAAGCATTTTCCTTTAGGCCAGGAATCAGCAAACTTTTCCTTAAAGGGCCAGATATGGTCAGACGATATTTGTCGTAACTACTCACCCCTGCCATTGGAGCTCTAGAGCAGCCAGAGACAATGCATAAACAAAGGGGCATGGCTGAGTTCCAGTAAAACTGTGTATTTACAAAAAGCCGGCCAGGCTGTACAGCAGTCTGTACTTAGCTGATTCCTGCTTTAGACAAAGACACATCTTGGTAAATCAGCTCTCTTCATTGATAGGCCAGTCTCTATTCATCCCCTCTCCCAATTGCCAAAAACAAAATTCTAGAAGAGTGAATGCAAACCTAGCAAAATTATAGATCATTAGCTTCTCTGCCTGCATGTACATTGGGGGCATTCCTTACTCAATGTGGCCCTTGAGTAAGTTGTGATTTGCGTGGGTGAGGTAGAGAGAGAAATCCTGCTATCCGGCACTGTCTTGCTAATGAGTCTTGAGCACATTATCTGTAGCTTTGTAGTATCCTCTAGAGGTTTCTAATAGGCAGAATGATCTACTTCTGAAGCCTCTTTTCTCTATGCCATTAAGTTCTTTGGCACTGACGATGAATTTCCTGTGGCATTTTTTACTTTTATCTGCTATTCTGAAAGTCAACAGACTGACGCAGTTATTAAAATAACTGCCAATATTATAAGGTCCAGGCCCTAATTTCCTGCCATCTAAAGCAGTAATACTCAATTAGGGGTAGTTTGCTTGCTCTGGAGACACTCGGTTGTCGTAACCAGGAGTAGGGGGGTGCTACTGGCATCAGGTAAGCAGAGTCCAAAGATGTGACCCAGAATCTTTCAATACACAAGATAACTCCCTGTAACAAAGAATTAGCCAGTCCAAAATATCAGTAGTGCTGAGGTTGAGAAACCATGATTTAGACTCTTCTACTGAACTTTTAATCCACCTCGTACTCTACTGAGAAACCAGTATCGCTAAACCATCACTTTTCTCCTTCACTCCTAAACTCCAGTAGCTCCTCATCCCCCGGAGAGACTAAGTCTGTCCTTGTCATCCTGGCATTTAGGTCTGGGGATTTTGCCCACATACATATTCAGACTCTGCTTCTTTCAAGTTTTTATCTGCACCGCCCTCGGCACTACCATACTTTTAACTCATGTTACCCCGCAAACACACATTTTGGGAAGATCACCCCACCTCTCTCCTCAGATCCAAATCTTACTCATTCTTTGAGGCCCACGCATGCTGCATGCCCCTGTACCATTGAGTCTGCCCATACCACTGCCTTTTGTAGTTACACGGGCTCACCCGTCTTACACGGTTACATTGCTATTCTGTCTACCTCGCCTCCTCAGTTACTCCCTGAAGGGGTCCGTATTGTATTTCTGGCCTATTGATCTCAGTTTACACAGCGTAAAGTGTGAAAAGTGTATTGGTGTATTGAGATTCTCTTCAATGAGATAATGAGTATAAAAAGCACCCTATATAGTGCCTGGTACACAATTAAGTGCTCAGAAAATTATAGTGTCATAGTATCTATGGAAGCATGAATTCGGGACCCCATAGAAGGTGCTTAATAAATTGTTTAAATGTAGTTATATATTGGAGAGAGCATGCCACACAGACTAGTCTGGTATTTGGAACTAACAGCAAAGAAAAACTGCCATAGAAATCCTACACCAATTAACACGCCTTCATGCTAGACTGAATCCAGGAGCAGGGGTGTCATGTTTTCCCAGAGTGGTGCCCAACCCAACCTTTCTGCATTTAGCAAGTTAATGAACAGCTTGTGAATAACTCTTTGCCCACTCTGGCTCAATTTAGAAGGCCACCAACAGGATATAAATATGCCACACTGTCTGCTTTCCTGGAGACCCTGCTGTCCTCTCCCTAAGTGCTTCTGCTTTCAGTCGGTGGAGAGTCTGATGTGCCTAGAGAAGTTGCACAGTGGGATGAGGCTGCAGCGAGGGCCTGGCCTTTCCCCAGGCGGAAGAGAGCCTTGTCTCAGATCCTGAGAGAAAAGTGAGCGGGGGCATGGCATTCCGAGCAGCCTAGGTTTGGCTTTGGGCCAAGCACTGAGTGGCAAACAAGAAGGAACACATTCCGGGAAGGCAAGGAGCCCTGCCAGCACGAAGGCAGCAGCAAAAGCAGGGCCCTGCTGGGTGCCAGGTGTTCCTTGGCTCTGTGGAGGTCAGGCATGCAGGGGGATGAACTCAGGTTTCTCTAGAATATCATTTGAGAGGCTTAAGTGCCTCCCGCCCTCTCCCTGTCAGCAGACAGAGCATGTGGAACTGTTAAACATTAAAACGCTCTGCTCTGGGGTCCAGCCCATGCTCTCTAAATAAAGGCAGGAGCGGAAAGAGTGTTGTTGCCATCATGAAATCACACTTCACAGGAGCCAGATTTCGGTAATTCTGTGTCTAAGAGAAAATGCTACTCCAAACAAGGGCAGGTTGGAGAAGAGCCTGGGATTTCTATGCCCTAGAAGCTGCGCTCTCCACCGTTGCAGCCCAGAAACACAAACACACACACTTGTTCTCCACGCCTGTCTTCCTAGTGGCCAGAGCTGGGGGAAGCCTGGAGAGCCCTTGAAACGTCCTTTCACAATCGGCGCTGGCCCTTCCCCAGGTGATGAGAGAAGAGGGAGAGGAGGACAAAAGCGGAAGCGGATAGAGCCATTCTTTTCAGGGGAAATGGCCACACAAGCCTTCCTGAAGATTCCCTTCTTCTGTTGGATAGGTAGGTGACCTGGACAGGAAGGGCTCTGGGCCCGTTTTCCGCAGCAAGGGGACAGGGGTAGCTTTCTCTGAGCGGGGAGAATAAAGTCTTACCCCAATACCTCTGGGTCTCTTTGCTGGACTTTGCTGCCGCCTGGTGGCTCAGTTGTCATCACTTCTCAGAGAGACAGCCAGCCCTGGATTGAGTTTGAGGATCTGGCCTCTCAGTCTAGTCCTGAGGCAACCTGGAGATCCTTCTCTGAGAAGTTTCTCTGCTCTAGGACTCCCTGGTTCTGTGGCCTAGCAGCTAGGAGAGAGGAGCACCATGGGCTTCCAGGCCTCATTCAGTCTGGCAGTCAGGTAGAGGGGCCATGGCTGGCTGGCTGGGCACCTGAGAGAGGGGCTGGGGGTAGTTTCTTATTCCCAGGACATCTCAGTGGGATGAAGTTGTCCCTGAGTCCCCCTCATTTCTGAATGCCTTTTTCGCTAATAATCCTGCCCCTCCCATGACCCTTCCTTTCTGTTAAGGCCCATGTTGCAAAACTGAGGCTCTGGCATAATATATATTTCCCTTCTGTTTCCCCAAATTTAAGGCAGTTATTTCTCCCTGATACAGTTAGCTCCTTGCCATGATAAATATATGATTATATGCCTTCTCTGTGATGCTGCTGCTATGAATCAGTCCCTGGGAATAGTGAGGAGTGGGCATACTTTAAAGAATTTTATTGGATTGGTTTCTCTAAGTCCCTGAAAAGCCTATAGATTATTAGCCATATTTTTCTGTGTATTATATCTAGGTGTTTATTTCCTCTAGCAAAGGAAAGCGCTTGGTTTCAACAACCACTGATCTGCCCTGCCAAACTTTCCGATCTGAGCGAATACCCAGGGAATATATAAAATCCAAACTCTTCTGCCTACCCCACCAAACTCTTTTAACTTTTAAAAAAATTGTGGTAAAGTGACATAAAATTTACCATCTTAACCATATTTAGCATATAGTTCAGTAGTGTTAAGTACATTACCCTATTGTGCAACCGATCTCCAGAACTCTTCATCTTGCAAAACTGCAACTCTGTACCCATTAAACAACAGTTCTCCATTTCCCCCTTCCCTCAGCCCCTGGCAGCCACCATTCTACTTTCTGTTTCTTATGAATTTGACTACTCCACATACCACCTATAAGCTAAACCATACAGTATTTGTCTTTGTTTTTTAAGAGACGGGGTCTCGCTGTGTTGCTGAGGCTGGTGTCAAACTCCTGGTCTCAGGTGATCCTCCCTCCTGTGTAGCTGGAATTACAGGCATGAGCCACTGCACCCTGCCCAGTATTTGTGAGGGGTTTTGTTTTTATTTTTTTCTTTTTACAAGCCTGGATTCCAGAATCTTTTTTTTTTTTTTTTTCTGGACTGACTTATTTCACTTAGCTTAATGTCCACAAGGTTCATCAATGTTAGAGCATGTGTCAGACTTTTTTTCCTTCTCAAGGCTGAATATTTTTGTATATATATATTTACATATCCATGGATAGATGAATATCCATATATGTTTCATTGTGTGTATATATAGATTATATATATGTGTGTGTGTTTATTCATCCATGGATGGACACTTGAGTTGCTTCTAATTTTTGATTATTGTATATAATGCTGCTATGAACATGTGTGTTCAAGTATTTATTCAAGTTGGGCCCTGGAGGTCGAGGCTGCAGTAAGCTGTGATCACACCACTGTACTTCAGTCTGGGTGACAAAGTGAGACCCTGTCTTTAAAGGAAAAAAAAAAGAAAAATTTCTTCAAGATTATTCTCCCAGTTCTTTTGGCTATATACTCAGAAGTAGAATTGCTGGATCGTATGGTAATTCTATTTTTAATTTTTTGAGTAGCCACTGTCCTGTTTCACACAGTAGTTAAACCACTTTACATTCTCACCAACAGTACAGTTCTCCATATCTTCACCAACCTAGCCCAAGTCATTCCCAGAGTTACTAATTCTCCACATCTTCACCAACAGTTGTTATTTTCTGTTTCTTTTCTGTTCTTTGAGAGTAGCCATTCTAATGAGTGTGAAGTGGTACTTCATTGTGGTTTTGACTGGCATTTCCCTAACGATTAGTGATGTTGAACATCTTTTCATTGGTTATTGACCATCTGTGTATCTTCTTTAGAGAAATATCTATTCAAATCCTTTGCCTTTTTTTTTTTTTTTTTTTTTTACGGTCTTGCTCTGTTACCCAGGTTGGAGTGCAGTGGCATGATCTCTGCTCACTGCAACCTCCACCTCCTGGGTTCAAGCTGTCCTCCTACCTCAACCCTTGAGTAGCTGGAACTATAGGTGCGTACCACCATGCCTGGCTAACTTTTTTTTTTTTTTTTTGAGACGGAGTCTTGCTCTGTCACCCAGGCTGGAGTGCAGTGGCCCTTTTTCCAAAAAAGGCCACACTCAC
>NW_012101998.1:3180094-3202064 GCF_000951045.1 Mandrillus leucophaeus
TTTTTGAGACGGAGTCTTGCTCTGTCACCCAGGCTGGAGTGCAGTGGCGCGATCTCGGCTCACTGCAACGTCTGCCTCCCGTGTTCAAGCAATTCTCCTGCCTCAGCCTCCTGAGTAGCTGGGATTACAGGCGCCCGCCACCACACCCGGCTAATTTTTATATTTTTAGTAGAGACGGGGTTTCACCATGTTGGTCAGGCTGGTCTTGAACTCCTGACCTCGTGATCAACCCACCTCGGCCTCCCAGACTGCTGGGATTACAGGCATGACCACCACGCCTGGCCTGATTTTTGTATTTTTAGTAGAGACGGCGTTTCCCCATCTCTACTTTGGTCTCGAACTTCTGGGTTCAAAGCGATCCACCTGCCTCAGCCTCCCAAAGTGTTGGGATTAGGCATGAGCCACTGGGTCCAGCCTTTTGCTCATTTTTCCATTGGGTTTTTTCTTGTGTTGACCTCTGTAACCTCTTTTCATGTCACTCTCCCACTTAGTAACCTAGGATTCTAACATGCAGATGGTCTCTCTGCTCCTCAGAGACAAACATGTCCTTTCCTAACTTTTGCAGTTGCTGATCCCTCTTCCAGGAATGTGTTGTTCCCAGCTCCTCTCATGACTGACTGCTGATGCTTTAAGCACCAGCTTGTCACTTTGGAGAACTTTCTTAACCATGTCATCTAAAGCCATCTCCCTCTGTACCACTGTTCATCACACTTCATCATGTCGCTGTTTCTTCTTGAAAATCACTATCTGCAATTATCTTATTTGTTTACATATTTACTTGGAATCTACCTGTACATGGAATGTAAGTTAAGTTCCATGGGACACAGACATGCCTGCCATGTTCATGGCTCCAGTGCCCAGCTTAGTACCTGGCATGTAGTCTTGGCTCAATAATATTTATTGAATGAATGAATCACTACTAGAGGGGGCATCACAGGGAGAAAGAAGACAGGTGATACGGCCCAAATTGGAATTTTACCTCCTTACCTAGACTCTGGGTCATAGAAAAGGCCGCACGAGCCTTCTGGCTCTGAACTCCATACGTTAATTCCTGCATCAGAAGCATAGTCCTGTTTGAGCCAGGGACATTGCTTTGGAGTTGCTCAGAGAAAATGGGTAAGTATTCCCAGTGTCCACCCGACAGAGGCAGAGGGCTGTGGGGGTTTGCTGTGGCCACCCTCACTCTTCACCATACACCTGAGGTATAAGTCAGCTCAGCTAAAGTCCTTTGAGATTTGCAGAGTACTTGGGACTATAGGAATGACTTGGGCTCCATCAGTCTCCTGAGGGCTGAGTATGTCAGTAAGAGTACCTGTAGTGAGTAGTGAGAGGATAAAAATGAACTTTCCATACCATCGTACACTAGAAAAATCAAGTTTTTTATTTTAAAATATTTTCAAAGGCAAAGGCCATAGCAAAACAACCCAAGGGTGGTTGAACCAAATTCAGGGAATTAGAGGACCATCAGCCATCGCAAGCAGGTCTATATAAAATACACATCATTTATAAATGCACACAGCAGAAGGCACGGTGGCCCCAGAGGACCAGGTAGGGGGACAACAGGGAGAAACAGCACCATCTGGAAGGACAGGCATACCCACACCACTCAAAGCCCTGGGCCCCAAGTGCACCTCCAAAGTCACCTGCCCTGCAGCATGGCTCTTGCCCTTTCTGAGCCTGAGTATACCTGAAGACCAAGTTCACCAGCATCTTGGCATATCCACCTATAACTGGCACCTCTCATGGCCTCTGACAACCTAGCAAGGCTCAGAGAATGGATTTTTATCTCTGTCTTTCAGCAAGGACCAGGGAGAAGTGCTGAAGCAAGAAGGGTTATTTTCCTAAAAAGGACTGATGAAAGGGTGAAAGGGGCTGTTTCCAAAAAAAAAAAAAAAAAGGATGGCCGTTCATGGAAGAGTGAGTTTCACCTGAGACATACAGATTTGGTGCAAGCAACACAAAAGGCCAGGCTGTTTCATCCTAAAAACTGGGATGGAGAGAGCATGAAGAGACCACTTACTGGTAGTCCCTCCGGTCCTCATTTGGGTTTGTCATAAACAGGACAGACAGTCGTCTGCTCCACAATAAATAATTTCCACCTGGATTTCATTCCCTGATTAATCTCTCAGTGTCTGAAGAGGGGAAAACAGTGGCTGTTTCTGACACTGCCCACCCCATCTCCAGCAACTTTCCCTGATACTTCTGGCCGCCTCACTAAGGCCCTTCCAGAACCTCCAAAGCCACTATCTTAGCAGATGGGAGTCCCAGGGTGATGAGGCCAGAGTTGTGGGGCACAGAGAAGAGAAGGCCTTGATAGAGAAAGAGGAATATCCAAGGCAAAACCACCACTATATCCAAGCTCCTCATCCTCTACCTTTCCTGTCCCCAGAGGTATGAGATAGACCCCCTGGCCTGGTTCCTGCACTGTTCCAGGCCCACAGTGGATACTTCCACCTTAATGGAGAATAGGCCCCATGGACTGGAGGTCCCTCCTCCATGGCCTGCAACCCAGTGACTACAGGGGTGACACAGTGACCTCTGCCCTGTGATGGCTCAACACCATCACACGCAGCTGCCCAGACAGGCCCCCCAAATGGGCTGCTGTTGGCCATGCCTGAGATCTGGGCAGGCAGGCAGGGAGTAGACAGCAAGATCTCAGATGCAAGCCTCCACCCTCCCCTTCCCTATTTCCAGGGCTTGGGACACCTTAGACATGTTTGAACACACAAGGGCAAAACCCAGTACCAGGTTTGTGACCACAGTGATCAAAGGCCCTGCTCCACCTGTCTCACCAGAAAGTGACAGCTGAGGACACAGCATTTGGGTACCTCTGTTCTTCACAGCCCCTGCCACCATCCCCGCCATAGGCAACATCTCCCCGTAATGCAGCCAGCCACCTCATGAGGGGCCGGCACAGAGCCCCGGCCCAGAGCATGGAAATTCATCTCTGGCTGGAATCCTGGCCGTGAGCCCTCCCCTCTGCATTCACGGCTTCTCAGCAGGCCCCTGCCCAAGCCTGACAGGTGCCTGGCTGCCCACAGAGAAGCCCTGTGGGAACACAGAGTGTTGGGAGAGAGCAGAGCCCACATAGGTGATTTGTGTTCTGACCTCTGACCTCACCATGGGGGTGAGCTGTGTGGCAGAGCCACATTCCAAATATGAAAGCATGGCCTCTGTCCCTTGAGGTGGCCTCCAGTGTGCTGCCTGTGTGCCAGAACTGTTTCCAAGGACCCAGTTTGTTGTGGTTTTTTTTTTCTCATTTAAGTGGTTGCTGAAGCTTTGTGTACAGAATTCCTCAGTTGGTTCCAAAAACTCTGGCTTTTTGTTTGAGTCCAAAAATCGTAGAAGCCAGTTACTTTGTAAATAGGTACTTCAGATCTCTCATAGAGGGAGGAGAAGAGCTGCGGGGAGGAGGAGGGATCTGGAATGTTTTCCTTCATAGGCAGTCTTAGCGTAGCAGCACTGTAAACCACATTGGTGGAGACTTAGCACCCAGAACATTCTTCTTGAAGAAGGAATGGGGACAAAGGCCAAGTGGCTGTTACCTGCACACAGGAAAGATGTCCACATCAAGGAAAGGGCCCAGAAGGCAGACGGACATGGGCAGAAGGGCCAGTGATAACTTTATTTCCCCCAAGAGTGGGCCTGGGTGGGACCGATGTACCCTGCATGTTGCCCAACCTTGCTTAGGGTCAGAAGCCAGCTCAAAACAGGACCAAGTCCAGCCAGGCAGCCTGGCCTGAGGTTCTTGGCCCCTGTCCTCAACCCTCAATATCAAAAGTATTAGGAAGAGAAAAGGCCTCACCTGTGCCCAGGGACTGGGCTGTTCCAACTCAAGGTGCATAACTGCTGCTCTAGCCGAGAAATACGGAACGCCAGATAGGATGAGGACATGACCAGGAAGCAGATCCTGGAGAAAGGGACAATACGGAATTGAATATTTCTTCCACAGAAAGAGCATTTCTGGAAGTTCACCACAAACAGTGGGAACCAAGCTACCCCTGCAGTTGGAAGAATTAAAGAGCCCTTTGTCCTGCAGCCAGTTCAGGCCTCAGCATCTTTCTTCCCAGAGGCCATGTAAGGGTCTTGAGACTTCCCCATGGAAGTGTCCTCACAGCCCAGCTAGAGCTCTGGGCCCTTCAGCTGAGCCCTGGAGGGAGCTCTGGCCAGACAGCCAGAACAGTCATCCTACCCTCCCTCTCACTAGCCACCATGGTCCTTCCTGTGCCTCCTCTGGGAGGCCATGATGATGACCCCCTAGGCGTTGGGCCCATTCCCCCCAGCAGGTGCTGATGTTGATGGTCAAAACCCGGCTAGCAGAGCCAGAGAAGGCTGATGAGCTAAGGTGAGGGAAAGCAGGGGCTGGCTGTTCATGTCACTTCCCACGATGCTCACTGCTCTACTGGTCCTTAGACAGAGGTAGAGACAAGTCAGGGGTTCCAGAAGCTACCCTAGTGGTGGGCAGTGGAGAGGCCATGCTTTTCCTCTCTCTCTCCAATTTTCCTGGCCCTCCTTCTCCCAAATCCTATGCAGCTTTTCCTCTTTTCAACATGTCCATATCCTGCCCCTCTCCACCAAATAGTCTTAACCCTAAATTACAAGGTTTCAAGAATAAAAACTGGAGATCCTTTCTCTTGCTACAGAAGGGCATACCACATGGCCTTCAAATACCACCCAAGAACTTGAATTTGACTCAGAACCTTCCTCCCGGTTCTGAATAGTGAACTCCCCACACTCCAAGGCCCTTGTTCCAAACACCTAGACATGCAGGTGGGTCTGTCCCCCTCCCCAGTATAGTCACCTACAGCACAAAGAAGACCTTGAGGAGCCGGTAATCCCACAGCGTCAGCTCCCCAGTGCTCCTGGGCTCCTCCTCCAGCTCATCCTCCTCATAGACAGCATTCTTTGCAGTGGGAGAGCAGTTTGGCATCTTCTTAGGGCAGGCAGGACCCCAGCCCGGCATGGGCCATGCCCACTTCCCACCGTTTTCTGAAGCTACTTGGGTTCTTGATTTTTCTATATGGATTTGGAGAAAAAAAAAAATCAGCTCCCAGAAGCCCTGCTGGCTGTGGTGAGCCCTTTATATGGAACTGGGAAGACAGAAAGTCTGGCTTTTGCAAGTAGTTGCCATGGACAAGCCCCCCGAACTTACCAGACCTTGAAGGCTTCCTGGAGGGGAAGAAACTGACTGTGGAGTCCACAGATGCTGGAGGGATACAAGGGATGTTGTCTGGTAGAGACAGGGACCTGGAGGAAGGGCATACCTTTCTCCACTTCATCTCAGGGATGAGGACTTCCTGCAGTAAGACAGGAGAAGCTATCTTACCATGGCCCTTGGGAACTCACTTGCCCTAAGGAGCCCACACCAGGTTTATCAGAGTTTTCTCCAGATATTACCAAATATAGATGCCTAGCCAGGGGTGGAAGCAGGTACAAGTGGGGAGGGCAGTTGCTACAGCAACCATATGCCTCTCCTCTCTGCTCCCTTGCTGTGACTAGCTATTCTGCCAGGAAATGATGTCCTTGAACACTGCTAGTGTAGAACCACAGTGGGATCTTAGATGTGAGGCAACCCAGATACATGCTCAGATCTGAGCCAAGAAAGCTCAGCACAACATGTCTTAGGTAGGATAAGTTCTGGCTCCTTCTATCCCAAGCCCTAACCTCAGCAGGAAGAACTTAGGGTCCCCATCCACAAAAATGGGAACTTCACCTTCTATCCGGCACATAGTATTATGCATATCACATGCTTGGTTAACCACTAATAGTTACTGAAGGAGTCTTCAAACACCCTAGGGTCATTTCTACCCCATCCCTGCCCTAGAAACTCAGCTCTGCCTACCCAGGGCCCCAGCTGCCAAAGGAAACTTCTGGATCTTTGGCAAATCTAAAATAAGTCTGTCTGGGTTCTACAAGGATAGTCTTTGGAGTTCTGCCCTAGGGACATCTTTTATTTTTTTTGACAGGGTCTCTCTCTGTTGCCCAGGCTGGAATACAGTGTTGTGATCTTGGTTCACTGCAGCCTCAACCTCCCAGGCTCAAGTGATACTCCTATCTCAGCCTCCTGGGAAGCTGGGACTACAGGTGTGTGCCACCATGCTCTGCTATTTGTTGTATTTTTATTGAGACAGGGTCTTACTATGCTGCCCAGGCTGGTCTTAAACTTCTGGGCTCAAGCCATCCTCCTGCTTTGGCCTCCCAAATTGCTAGGATTACAGGCATGAGCCACTGCACCCAGCTCCCAGGGACATCTTTATCCCCTTGAAGGCCATCTTGACTCAGCTGAAGAAAAGAGGATGGGCCACTGGCCCTGCATCTGTACAGGTGTGCAACCCAACCTGGCCAGTGTTTTGGGGCTTGAACTTCTGTTCAGAAAATCAGCCTATCGGCCAGGCACGGTGACTCACGCCTATAATCCCAGCACTTTGGGAGGTGGAGGCCAGTGTATCACTTGAGGCCAGGAGTTCAAGATCAGCCTGGCCAACATGGTGAAACCTTATCTCTACTAAAAATATAAAAATTAGCTGGGTGTGATGGCAAGTGCCTGTAATCCCAGCTACTTGGGAGGGTGAGGCAGGAGAATCACTTGAACCCAGGAGGTGAAGGTTGCAGTGAGCTGAGATGTTGCCACTGCACTGTAGAATGGGTGACATAGCAAGACTCTGTCGCAAAAAAAAAAAAAAAAAAGGAAGAAAAAAGAAAGCCTATCTGCTGAGGCCCTGGTGGGTCTGCATTATGGTGCAGCAAGTTTAGGAGATGCCCTGGCATAATATAGCCACTGGCTCTTGAGCCTGGTGCCCCAGTTCTGCATTTGCATTGTGGGCCCCCCCTGGGAGGCCCAGAAGCCTCAGAGCTCCAGGCACTGTCAGTCCAGCAGTCTTTGCTCCCAGCTTCAGCTCTCACCAGAGACTCAGGTTTCCCTGGAAATTCTCTTACACTCAGACTCTTCTTGCTGGAAGGCTGAGGAGGAAAGGGAAAGCAGTCACGTGTCCATCTGGAACAGGCAAGGTCAGGCATGAGGAAGCATCAGCTCTCTCCAAGAGAGCTTTACCTCCAGATAAGCCACTTTGTGTCAGGTGAAGCCCAGCTCCCAGGGCCTATAGGGGGCCCCCTATTTAATGCTGGAGCAGAAGGCAAACCCCAGGCAACTTACTCTCCCACCTGCTGCCCCACCCCTCCCCTCTTCCTCACCATAGGCCAGAGAGAGTCACAGGGCATGTTGGGAAGCAGCTACGCGTTCCTATCTGTGCATTAAGGAAGCACAAGTGAGGGCCTGGACATACAGATGGTCCCTGACTTACGATGGTTCCACTTAGGATTTTTCAACTTCATGATGGTACAAAAGTGATACGCTTTCTGTAGAAACTGTACTTCAAGTACCTATATAGCCATTCTGGTTGGTTTTTTTTTTTTTTTTTTTTTGAGATGGAGTCTTGCTCTTGTCACCCAGACTGGAGTGCAATGGCGTAATCTCGGCTCACTGCAACATCCTCCTCCCAGGTTCGAGTGATTCTCCTGCCTCAGCCTCCCAAGTAGCTGGGATTACAGGTGCCTGCCACCACACCCGGCTAATTTTTGTATTTTTAGTAAAGACAGCGTTTCACTATGTTGGCCAGGCTAGTCTCGAACTCTTGACCTCAGGTAATCCACCTGCCTCGCCCTCCCAAAGTGCTGGGACCATACAGCCATTCTGTTTTTCACATTCAGTACAGGATTCAGTAAGTTATATTATAAAACAGGCTTTGTCTGAGATGATTTTGCCCAGCTCTAGGCTAATGAAAACATTCTGAGATGTTTGAGGTGAGGCTAAGCTATGATGTTCCGTAGGTAATGTGTACCTCTATTAAGTGCATTTTTGACTTATGATATTTTCAACTTTTGATGGGTTTATGGTACATAAGCCCATGTACAAGGAGCATCTGTATATGGGGACACACGGGGGCCCACTGGCCTCAAAGACATGCTTGCAAGCATAGACACACAATCCAAGTACTGTCTCTTGTACATTGAGCCTGAGCCTTTAACTCCCCTCTCCCTGCCCTGTTCCCTGTGCTGGAGAGATGGGCAACCTCCCCCAACACCCTTGTCCACCTGCATCCAGGCCTGAGAGACCTCCCTGGCCTTCCTGCTCCCAAGCTCCATACCTGTAGGTGGGTGCAGACTCTCCTCAGCAGGTCATATACACTGTCCCGGGAGAGCAGTGACACAAAGATATACTGGGATATGGAAAGAAAACAGACAGCGATAGGGTGAGATGAGACCCCTTGCTGTGCCAGCCAGCCCGCTCCTGGATTGGGCACAGGCCCACAGGAGTATCAGGCCGTGAGAGCCAATAGGAGCTCTGCCTAGGAGCTTCTCTTCCAACTTGTTGTATGGCCTGAAATACGTACTGGAGAGCTGCAGGGTGGGGTGAAATAAAGACCTGGGAATGTGCCCAAGTCAGACTATGGGCTGCTGGGGCTGGGAGCAGGAGACTGACAAGGAAGCGCCGGCCCAGTGCACTGACCTTCTGGCTGGTGTTGGTGGTGATGGCCAGTCCATTGGGAAGGAGCCGTGCCATCTTGTGTTTTTTGATCATTTGCACAGACACCACAGGAATGACCACCTGAGAGGGAGAGGGATGCTTCTCTCAGGACTAACCCCCAAGGACATGGTCCCTTTGCTCCCTGTATAGGGACCCAGCTGTGAGCCCAGCATGGCCACATGGAGAAGCCTGGCCCCATGTGGGGAAGTATCTGAGCCTTCTACCTTCTCATCCAGGCTCCCCTTCCGGTTGTGCCTGCCACCCTGCCCCAGCCTTGGCAGGACGTGTCACTCTTGGCTGTCACATAGGTATGATCCCTGTTATCCAGGAGGCCAAGGATGGTGGCTCTGGCAAATCTCATACCCTAGTAACGGAGCTCCATAGGCTACTTCTTGGCCACAACTATGGCTCCCCCTAAATGTGACATCCCGCTCTGATTCTCAAAGCATTTCTGAAATACCCAGGGGCAGAATGATTTGGCTGTGAACTGTTCAGGCCAGCTCAGGCCAGATGTGGGGTCCACATTGGGGCCCCTGTTTCAGAAGGGGCAGGACTTTACTGGACACTGGATGGGATGCCTCGAAGCTGCTCATCCAACCAGCAAGGGGCTCCACCCGGGGCCCAGCATGCAGAGAGATAGGCATGACTTTGAGGCATAAGGCTGGCTCTCCCCTCATAGGATCATGGCAGCCCTTACCACTCATTACTACCTTGATATCCCTGCCAAAGAGGCTGGCATGGAAGCAGAGCCAGTTGGGGGAGATGTAGAGCCGGCCCTGGAGGAGGAGGTCCCTCTGGAGGGCACAGGAGCACACTAGGATGTCACAGGAGAGAAAATGGCCATAAGCAAGGTCAGCCCAGGAAGCCCCAGGACGTGGGTCCTCACACTCTGGAGTCCAGAGTCCAGCCTCAGGACCCATCTTCCTCAGACTCCCCCTTCCCCACCACAGACCCCAAACCCCAAACAGTCTATTCCCCAGCATCGAAGGGTCCTCCTGACTGCCCCTCCACTCCACCAGCCTGCTGGATGTTTCTTCCTTCTCCACCCATGCTCCAGAGGGTCCAGGCAAGTTCCTGCCCTGATCTCCGAGCCTGCAATCTCACAACCTCAGGTAGAATCCCTGACCTTTCCCTGCTCTGCTCTGCCCTGAGGGCCTTGATTGTGCAAATGCCCCCACATGCTCAGTGAGAGGCCAGAGCAGGGAAGAAGTCACCGGTAAGAGCAGAACAGACACAAGATTCCAAAGTCCTGACGTTTCCCCAAGAAAACCTTCAAAAATGCAATGCTATGTCCCAAACCAGCCCTGTCTTCTCACATTCTGGGGGAGTGGTCCACATCTAAAGGACAGCCAGTTCCCATTTCTAAGTCATGCTTTGGAGGCTCCAGAGCAGAGGCCCCTGGCCCCAGGCACTCTGGGTGCCTAACCAGCTATACCAGGGAGACAGCTCACCTTTGAGAACCACTTCCTCCAAGGGAACATCCTTAAACAGCTTGTGGTATTGCTGGTTGTATTTATTCAGTGTTATCTGCAAACACACAGGCTGCGTCTGAGAAGCCCTGGGAGGTGAGATCGCCAAAGGGGCCCTGCTCCAGCCAACAGGAAATGCCACAGCCCCCCGGCCCATGCTGGGGACTTAGCATGAGGCAGCTAGTAAGCAGCCAGTGAGTATGGAGGGCTGTGTGCCAAGCACAGCTTGTCTCCTGGTGCTGCTGGTCCTGACAGGCAGCTTGTATTAGCAGAAGGGGACACCCTACTCCCACCCAGGAAGGGACACCCACCCAGGCTTCCTGATTTCCTGATGACCAGCCTGGTGGCCAAGGTGCCAAAAGTCACTGAATTCTGGCAGCCCAGGACCCCTTCCTGGGTGAATAGTGAGAAGTCAGCCTCCAGACTTACCCCTTCTCGGCCACACTTCTTTATCTCTTCACCCTTCAAGCCTTCTGGCCAGTGCGGACTGCAAAGGAGACATTCCATTTTGGGGACAAGGAACCCCAGTCCTGCCCATGCGTACTCAGTGCCAATTCTGCCCTGGCCTTGAGCCAGAAGCTTGGGGCAGAGATCGGAGACTAGGGCCCTTCTCTAGGGGACACAGCAAAATGACAAGTACAGAAAGAACACAGCTATACAGCTCATCCCTGGGGGAGGGCACTGCGGGAGGCAGGGAGGGGTCGCCAAGGGCCTACCTTCCCCGATGCGAGTGAACAGCATCTCCAGGAGGTGCGCCCAGTCTCCCAGAGATGCTGAGGAGCTGCCCACCTGGGTGTCAAAGACCCTGTCCGATTTCTCTGGCCAAGGGGTAAGCAGGGGAACAGGCAGTGCCAGAATAGGGACCAGTTTGGGGTGTGGGTGAGGTGAAGGTGTCAGACTTACAGCTCCGGGGCCTGGCCGCAGGCCATGATGCCAGCAGGACTGCCCTCCCTGCCGCCTCTTCCCTGTGGCCTGAGCTCTGCTGCGGGAAGCTTGGCACAGACTCACCTGACCTGACTGAGGCTACCACATTGGGAGAGGGGGATGGCGCTGAGAAAAAAGGTAAACCTTTGCCTTGTCTGGGTTGGCCCAGGGCACAGGTGAGCAGGGAGGAGGCTGGAAACCCGAGAAGCATGGACTCTGCTAGGTCCCAGTGCACTGGGACAGGCCTGAGGGGCGGGAGGAAGAAGCCTGGGGCAGCCTGTGCCTGACCTCACAGACCTACAAAGGGGCCCGGCTCAGCCTTGAGGTCTTCTTACAAACAGGTCACCTCCTGAGGGCTTCCCACCCCCAAGTCTGTGTGAATCTCCGACTGGGAAAGGGGTCCTCACCTGTAGTCCGGGGGCTCCTCAACTCTGTCTGGTTTCTCTTTGCAGGGCACAGCACTGTTCAGAGAAGCTGTCTTTCCGTGCATTTGTTGGTTGCTAGGGAAAAACAGGCCCACATCAGTAAGGGGGCTTCATGAGGACACCTTTCCCCACCAGCCCCACCATGCCCAGGGCTGCTGCCTCTGTCCCCCACCCAAGACTGGCCCTGGTATTGAGGGTGACACTGAAGATGTCTCAGTTCAGAGGCAGCGGCGCAGGCAGAGGTTCTGGGATGGATGATGGAATTGGGGGTCTCACACAGCATGTTTCCCAAAAGCCAGAAGTTCTGCTTATGCCTGGGCTGGGAGGAAAATCAACGTGTCTACCTCATCTCCAGTGCCAGGCAGCTCGTAGGCCAGGCTGAGTGAGGCCTCTAGCCCCACCCTTGAGGAGGCACACTGAGAGGGAGGACCCTGAGACTTGCTTATGCCGAGAACAAAAGTGTCCAAAGTACCCACGCGGCATGACTGTAAACCATCAGGTTCCAGGAAAGGAGGCTGAGCACAGGAGGCCTTATCAAACGAAGCTCAGGAGCTAATGCGCTGAAGGTGTGGGAGGTGGACGCCCGTCCGCCTGCAGGTGAGTGTGGCCAGGAGGAGAGGAGCCGTCTTATACCAGGAAGTGGCCTCAGTCACCTCCAACAGTCAGGACAGCTTGGTGATGAGAGCCAAACCATCTCAAAAATGTCCCTGAGGGACAGCATGGGAGGGAACAGATCCTTTCTCCCTGGGCAGGTAGGGCTCTCCAATGGCCTTTGAGTTCCTGCCTCCACTAAACGCTCCAAAGAATCGTTACCCTGGCTTCCTCCAAAGAAACGCTCCTCCAGGCTTCACATCAATAAAGCCTGAGCCATCAAACCAGTTCCAACTGAGTGGGCGCAGGGGTTGACCGAGAGAGAGGATGGCCAAGAAACACGGCCACACTGGGGCAGTATGGTGGTCAGGAACAGGTAACAAGGTCATGTGCAGTGGTCCCACAGCATATTAGGAGCTGGAGCCTGGAACCTACAAATCTCAGTGCTCAGTCACACTCCGCTCTGTGTCTGAGGCCAGCCAAAGTTCTCTTCTTCAAGAACAGAGTTATTGCATCAGCCTAAGATCTGCCAGGACCCTCAGAGACTGATTTAGCCTCACCCCCTCCCACCATACCATTGTACAGATTACGAAACTGAGTCCTGCCGAGGGACAGGCTGTGTCTGGTACTACAGTGAACAGCCAGTGACCTCACCCACAAAATTAGTCCAGCCATGGCCATGTGGCCTGGTTACCTCTGTCCTCCACCTTAGAGAGGATTTTGCCACACATATCAACATATACCTACAACAATCTTGTGAAGTGACAGATTTTGTTAGAGACTTGACTCTCAAAGTTGATTTCTGGATTTATTTGGTTCCATCACGTCACATGAAAAATACAAGATCAAAATCACCTATAAGAAAGATTCCCCAAAAATCACCCAAAGAAAAAATGTATGATAAATATATAACCTATATAAATGGTTATATAATCTATAATTTGTGTACCCTACTTCTGTGGCTTAACCTGATTTCATGAGAAATTTCCCATGTCACTCACTGTCCATTCCTAGGATAGATTCTCAGAAGTGAAATTAGTGGATTGAGAATGAACAGATGCAGGCCAGGCGCGGTGGCTCACGCCTGTAATCCCAGCACTTTGGGAAGCTGAGGCAGGCGGATCACAAGGTCAGGAGTTCAAGACCAGCCTGGCCAAGATAGTGAAACCCTGTCTCTACTAAAAATACAAAAAAAGTAGCCAGTTGTGGTGGCAGGCGTCTGTGGTCCCAGCTACTCAGGAGGCTGAGACAGAGAACTGCTTGAACCCAAGAGGCGGAGGTTGCGGTGAGCCAAGATGGCGCTACTGCACTCCAGCCTGGGCTATAGAGCGAGACTCCATCTCAAAAAAAAGAATGAACAGATACTATTCCAGTTAACCCAGGCATCAGCACGATATGAGCGTGCCTGTTTCCCGATATTCAGGCCCTTCTCTGGATATTGTCTCTCACTCACCTTTGCAAATCTGATAGGTGAAAATATGTTGTCTTCATTTGTATTTCTGCTTACTGGTAGGTTGAACACTTTTTTCCAAATAATTATTAACCACTAGAATTTCATTGTCTTATAGACAATTCACAGGTGAAATTCTTTCTTCGTTTGTATTGAAGTTCTTTCTTCATTTGTATAAATTGTTACTGGCCTTTTTTTTTTTTTTTTTTTTTTGAGAAGATGGTATCTTGCTGTTGCCTAGGCTGGAGTCCAGTGTCAGGATCTCGGCTCACTGCAACCTCTGCCTCCTGGGTTCCAGTGATTCTCCTGCCTCAGCCTCCCAAGTAGCTGGGACTACAGGCGTGTGTCACTGCACCCGACTAATTTTGTATTTTTTAGTAGAGACAGGGTTTCACCATATTGACCAGGCTAGTCTCGAACTCCTGACCTTGTAATCCCCCTGCCTTGGCCTCCCAAAGTGCTGGGATTACAGGCATGAGCCACCGTGTCCAGTCTTTTTTTTTTTTTGAGACAGGGTTTCACTCTGTCGCCCAGGCTAGAGTACAGTGGCGCAATCTTGGCTCACTGCAGCCTCAACCTCCAGATCTCAAGTGATCCTCCCACCTCAGCGTCCCAAGTAGCTGGGACTATAGGCCTCCGCCACCATGCCGGCTGTTTTTCATTTTTTTGTAGGGGGGGGTCTCACTGTGTTGTCCAGGCTGGTCCTAAACTCCTAAGCTCAGTCATCCCACCTCAGCTTCCCAAAGTGCTGGAATTACAGGTGTGAGCCACCATGTCTAGCTTTCTTTTTTTTTTTTTTTGAGACAGAGTCTCACTCTGACACCCAAGCTGGAGTGCAATGGCGTGATCTCAGCTCACTGCAACCTCCACCTCCCAGGTTCAAGCGATTCTCATGCCTCAGTCTCCTGAGTAGCTGGGATTACAGAAGCCTGCCACCACATCTGGCTAATTTATGTGTGTGTGTGTGTATACATATATGTGTATATATATGTATATGTGTGCGTGTGTGTGTATATATATATTTTTTTGTTTTTGTTTTTGTTTTTTTAGTAGAGATGGGGTTTCACCATGTTGGGCAGTCTGGTCTTGAACTCCTGATCTCAGGTGATTCACCTGCCTTGGCCTCCCAAAGTGCTGGGATTACAGGCATGAGCCACCATGTCCGACCTGTAAATTCTTTATTGAGAATGTTAATCCTTAGTTTATCATTTTTGTGATATTTTCCCCAATTTGTCATTTCTCTTTTGTCTGTGGTATTTCTGCTGTGTCTGTGTGTAATTACTGTGTGGTAGATTCCATCTATTTCTTCCATGTATGTTTCTCGCTTGGTCTAAGTCCTCTCACAGGACAGTCCTTGGAGGAGCAGCATACACAAGTCAGACCACTGAGCCGTTACAGCGTGAGCCTGGCAGTCAACCCATGGGGCCGCCAGGGAAAAATCCTGTAGGCTCAGCTCTAAAGAACCTGCACTCTAGCCTAAAGGATGGACGAGGGATAGAATGGGATGACAATGGGAAGGAGCTTAGACAGTACTTTCAGAGGCAGGGAGCCTGTTGCTTGAGAGTGTGACTCAAGTTCTCAGGACAGCAGGAGCTCAGAGGATGCACAGATCTGAAATATTCACAGTGGGGTTCCTAGAGAAAAGGAAGCTGAGCCTTAGAAACTGGTATAATTATAATCTTGTATGGATTATCTAATCTTGCATAGATAATCATGTCTTTGCATGGATTCCAAACCAAACACATCCTTAGGTTCAAATGTGACTTTCTCAGGGAGAGAAGCTTTCCCTCAGCCCTCCCCCAGCCTAGGTGAGGAGTCTCTGCTTCAGACACTCACAGCACCCTGATGGGAAGTCTCCTCTCAGCATCTGTCACACTGTTTCAGAGTCTGTGAGCCCCTGGAGATGCACAGACTCCGCCTAGTCCTTCACTGAATCCCCTGAGTCCAGTGCTGAGCATGCAGCAGGCGCTCACAATAACTCTGGGGAGGGGCTTTCCTGCCTTCAGACCAGGCTCAGCCACCAAGCCCGGCCAACTCTCAAGTCTCTTTAAATTAAAAGCCAACTCCTGGCTGGGCGTGGTGGCTGAGCCTGATCTGAAGGCAGGCTCCCAGCACTTTGAGAGGCTGAGGCAGGCGGATCACCCGAGGTCAGGAGTTCAAGACCAGTCTGGCCAACATGGTGAAAACCCATCTCTACTAAAAATACAACGATTAGCTGGGCATGGTGGCGGGCACCTGTAATCTCAGCTACTCAAGGGGCTGAGGCAGGAAAATCACTTGAACCCAGGAGGCGGAGCTTGCAGTGAGCCGAGATCGCACCATTGCACTCCAGTCCAGCCTAGGCAACCAGAGTGAAATTCTGTCTTAAAAAAAAAAGCCAACTCCTTTACACGTGATCAAGGGGATAGTTACAAGCCACTCCTTTATGTTCATCCATTGAAGCCAGTTCCTCCTGTCTCTCTGCTGATAATGCTCTTGGCTCAGAGACCCTTCCTATGGCCAAAATGAGGAAACCTGCAGTGCTCGCAAAACAATCTTCATTCACTTTCCACTAAATAGTTGTATCTTCTCCTCTGTAGTGTTTATTTTGACAAACAAAAATAAAGAGGCCGGGCGCAGTGGCTCACGCCTGTAATCCCAGCACTTTGGGAGGCCGAGGCGGGTGGATCACCTGAGGTTGGGAGTTCGAGACCAGCCTGACCAACATGGAGAAACCCCGGCTTTACTAAAAATACAAAATTAGCTGGGCCTGGTGGCACATGCCTATAATCCCAGCTACTAGGGAAGCTGAGGCAGGACAATTGCTTGAACCTGGGAGGCGGAGGTTGCGGTGAGCTGAGATCATGCCATTGCACTCCAGCCTGGACAAGAGTGAAACTCCGCCTCAAAAAAAAAAAAAAAGAAAGAAAAGAAAAGAAATGGGAGCAGTGCCACTTGAAGAAGTACAGGGCAGAGTGGTCACTGAGCACGCACCAGCAGAACCAGTCAGGCAGGGGACAGCCAGTGACCAGCTGGGCCCCAACCCAGAGGGCAAAGGAGGAGGCTTTAAGAGCACAGGGCTCAGCCTGGTCGCCCACCCTGCGGGCAGCCACTGTAGACTCTACTCATAGACTTTTTCTCACGCTAGGTGTTCATGCCCTGTGGGTCATGAACCACATCTCCTCCCGCTCTGTCCCATACCGTCCCATCCTGTCCCGTCCCGTCCCCACGCCCCAGCTGTGGAGTTCATGTCAGGAGTCCTAGAAGCCACAAAAAACTCTAATTTCTGTCAGGAGAGGTGTGGAGCAGGGGAGTGGCAGTATTTTGACATTAAAGGGGGTACAAAAGATTGGAAATCCTCTGATGAGGCTCCTTCCCCCAGCTAAGCCTGGTCTGAAGGCAGGAAGGCCCCTCCCTAGGGGGCACAGCAGGTGTCTGCCTGCTGCTCTCCAGCCCCAGGCAGCAAAAATACTCCCTTTTCGCATCATGAGGCAGGTAGGGAGCTCCTCAGCCTGAGAAGCTGCCAGAGGGCAAGAAGGGCACCAGCACAGGGAGATGTCAAGAATGGGGAGACAGGGCAGGAGAGGAGAGGGCAATGAGTGGGAGCCCAGATACACAGGAGTCTAGGGGCCTCGTGGTGCACCTGATACAGGCACTCTGCTCTGCACACCTCCCCCGGGCTCCAAATACCCACACCAGGCAGTCACTCCCAAGTCTAACTCTGTAACCTTGACACCCACACCCTCCCAAGCTTCACACCCTGCCATCTAGATGCATCCATGCATGTAAGCTCAGCAGCAGCCCCCCAAGCCTGCTTCCTCCTTGGCATCCAATGTCTGTGAAAGGCTCTATCCTCCCTACAGTTACCCAGGCCAGAATACTCCACTCATTCTTCTCCCCACCTCCACAGCCAATCAAGCCCTCGGGTCCTCCCTGCCGACCCCCGAGATAACCCATGAAACCATCTCTTTTCTCATTCCTGCTACACCACGCAAGCCCAGTCCACGATCCTTTTCCCAGATGCTGGCAACAGCTTCCTGACCGAACCTGCCTCCAGCTGTGCGGGTACACCCTGCCTGCCTCTGTCCCACATGCACACTGCCCAGAGGGCCAGCTAGGGCCCGGGTCTGATCCTGCCGCTCTCCTGCTGATGCTCCTTCTTCACTTCCCGTCACTTCTTCAGCTGGCCTCCCAGACCTTCCTGCTTTCCAACCTCACCCCGGTCATCCCCTCACCTGCACTGCAGCCCAGCACCTTCACTTCCATGCCACAGCAGCCCTTCACACCTACGTGCTTTGCCTGCTTACCTGCTTACCCTTCTCATGCTTATATACCTGGGGAGTTCCCGGTCATCTTTCAAGCCCCAGGTGAAATGTCACCACCTCTGTGAAGCCTTCCCTGGTTTGCCCCAGCAGAGGGGCTCACTCCCTCTTCTGTGGTCCACTGTCGCTTCTTGCAGGCTGCTGCCCCAGCACTTACCACACCAGAGTGTGCCTGTCTGTTTACACATCTGTGTCCCCCAGTTGACTCTGAGCTCCAGCAAGGGCATGTCCCGTACATCTCTGTATCCCCAGCATACAGCCAGCACCCAGTGTTTGCTGAATGAAGGAGAGACAGGGAAAGAGAGAGAACACCCCAAAAGGGAGAAGGAGAGGAAAAAGCAAGGCAGTAAGACTGAGGGAGCACAGAGAATGACACACCCAGCAGGAAAGGAGGGGAGAGGCTGGACAGGAGCTGACGGGGGCCCCCACAGCAGGGCCCTTCCCTCCAGGAGCTCTGGTCCGGTACCTCAAGGCACTCAGCCCTGGGTGGTTGACTGATCAAAGAGGAACTCAGGTGGGAGGTATGAGGCGCAAGGAAAGAATAAAGGGCCTAGGCAGGATGGGGTATTTGGGTGAAAGCACAGGCTGGGTCCCTCCTGTCTCCAGTGGGCTGCACGCCCCTGGGCGGGCCATGCCCTGGCAACACTCCCCCAGACTTCCCAGCCCTTCCTAACCACAGGGGAAACCTCCCTCCAGTACTCATCCAAGCCTCTGGCAGTGGCCAAGCCTGTGGCTGATGCTGAAGCACAAACCTCAGCCGGGCCTGCGTGGTCACAGGCAGGGCCTTCCCTACAGCTGGGGTGGGGTGGTCCCCTTGGGCATCTACTCCTCCAAGGAGGTAACCGCACTCTCCCAAGCTGACTTCTTGTGGACCCTGTAGGTCCTGCCAACTCTTCTCAAGGCCAGGCCAAAGACAGCTCCACCCTCTCGTGCAGCCAGCCAGGACGCTCGGCCCCAGCGAGCTCCAAGCAGAGACCTGAAAACAACACTGTTCTCTTCCAAACAAAAATACATCATGGCAACAGGCCCCGACAGTACAAACCCAGAAACCAGGGAAATAGCCATCCAAGGACAGGAAGCTTTGTGGACATCTGTCCTGGATAGAACTTTGCAAACTGGAGCTCAGTAGGCTGGACCTGGGACTCTTCCCCCGACTGGCTGCTCCAGATCTCCCCGACAAGGTCTCCTCTTGCCACCCTCACCTCTCACTCAGCTCACCTCCTACTTCAGGGCGAAAGGACACTCTCCTTTTAGCTCTAAAGTGTAGCCGGCTGGGTGCATATTAGAATCACCTGCAGTGCTTTTTTTTTTTTTTTTTAAAAGAGATGGAGTCTTGCTCTGTTGCCCAGGCTGGAACACAGTGGTGCAATCACAGCTCACCACAGCCTCAACTTCCTGGGGCTCAAGTGATCCTCCTGCCTAAGCCTCCCAAAGTAGCTGAAACTACAGGTGTATGCCACCATGCCCAGCTATTTTTTTTTTATTTTTTATTTTTATAGAGATAAGGTGTTGCTATGTTGCCCAGGCTGGTCTGGAACTCCTGGCCTCAAGCAATTCTCCCACCTCAGCCTTCCAAAGTGCTGAGATTACAGGCATGAGCCACTGTGCTCAGCCTGCAGTCCTTTTAAAAAAAAAAAAAATGATGCCTGAGCTCTGTCTCAAACCAGTTAAATCAGAATATCTGGGAATAGCATTTAAATAATTATAGATTTATTAAATTGTTGTTGAAGTATTATTTACATACAGAAAAGCACATGTTAAGTAAATGTACAATTCAATGCATTTCACAAATGAGTACACACCTGGGAACAAGGCCCCCAGAACCATCCGCTGCTGCTTCTACTTTCATTGGCCACACCCTCCTGGCCATGGATAACCGTCATCCTGACTTCCAGCACCAGAGTGCTTTTGCTTATTTTGGGACTTTACATGAATGGAATCATACCATACATACTTGTCTGCTTTTACTCAGCAATGCATTTGAAATATGGATATACCACAATTTATTTATTCATTTTACTATTGATGGACATTTGGGCAGTTTCCAGTTTTTGCCTCTTATGAAAGTGCTATGAAAATTCTATTACCAGTCTTGTGCACGCAAATATTCACTTCTGTAGGTAAACACTTAGGATTAGAAGTGCTAGGTCATAAGGCAGGTGTATGTTCAGCTTCTTTTTTTTCTTTTTGAGACAGAGTCTCTGTCACCCAGGTTGGAGGGCAGTGGCATAATCTTGGGTCACTGCAGCCTCAACCTCCCAGGTTCAAGAGATTCTCATGTCTCAACCCCGTGAGTAGCTGGGATTACAGGCGTGTGCCAGCATGCCCAGCTAATTATTGTATTTTTAGCAAAGACGAGGTTTCACCATGTTGGCCAGGCTGGTCTCGAACTCCTGACCTCAGGTGATCCACCCGCCTCAGCCTCCCAAAGTGCTGGGATTATAGGCGTGAGTCACCGCACCTGGCCGGCTTTAGCTTTTAAGGGTTCCCAAGTGATTGTAAACCCCCAGCCAACTAAGAAAGCACAGGAAGAACCCTGCCCCCACCCCTCCTTTCTTTGTGGCTTCTCTCCGAGGCCAATCTGCCTGCCTGGGCTCTGAAACTGGGGTCCTGACCCTCCTGAGCCTTCTTCACCCTGGCCCTCTTGAGTTTTAGGAACTTCCTTGGCAAGGCAGGGGACCCCACTGTCAATAAGATTCCCTTCTGTCAATAAGATTCCCTTCATCTGTTTAAGGCCTGAGGGCCCATTTCCTAGGTTATACCATGGAAGTCACAAGACCAGCTTTTCCAGGTGGCAGAGGCCAGCTCTGAACCACACTGTGTCCTTCCCAAGAGACTCCCTATGTGCTCTCAGGGCCACAGTCCCCACACACAGTCAGAAACTGGGTGACAAGACCTTTCCTGATAGCAAACTAGGATTCTGTGGAGAGAGGTAGGCTCATCGTCAACGTGCTGAAACTTGAAGATAAAAGGTAATTTCCCTCTTTTGCAAAAATAATGTTATTATTGCTGTCTTGCACTTTCATAGAAGCTGCACCTCCCTTTTTATTTTCTCAGGTGACATTCCATATCTAGGACGACTGCTTTGTCCTTTCCACTGACTGGAGGAGGGGAGAAAAATCCCATAATTGAGTCTCATACTGACTGTAAGGGGGTGAGGCTTAGTGAGTTGGGGTTCCACTCAGCTCTCCTGGCAGCGCGCTCCAGAGGGGCAGGAACTCAACCTCGTCACGATCCCTTCTTCCAGGAAGGGTTCTGAGAACACCCAGGACAGGAACAGGCTTGCTCTCCCATCACTGCCTGTAGCAGCTTTGAGACGAAGGGGGGATGTGGAGGGCCAAAGGCCTATCTTCCCAAGACCTACCAAGTGACTCTGGCCACAGGCAGTGGAACCATGGTGTGCTCCAGGCCCAGGAAAAGCCATCGCAAGCTGACCAGCAGCCTCTTTAGAGTGAAAAGATGAGCCAGCCTGTCAGATTCCCTTCCTAAGGAATCCTAACTGGGAAATCCGTGATGTGGGGGTGTGCAGCCAGGAGGAAACAGGCGAGAGAGAGCAGGCAGGTGCATGCTGCAGCTACACTAGAGCAGAACCTCTGGGTGGCCACGGAGACTGGCTCTAGAGCGAGGGAAGAGGGGGCAGGAGGCGGGGAAAGAGAAGCAGGGGGCCGCGGGCCAGGCCTCCAGTCTAGGAAAGCACGAAGAGGATCTGCTCCCCTAGGATGCCCATTAACTCCTTCTATGTTTGTGTCTCTACAAAATGGCATGCAGAGAAAAAAATAATCCCCTCTGTGACCTGCAGATCATCAGGGCTACTGTAAGGATCTGCAAGAGGTCTTGACTCAGTCTGGGGTGGGGCTGGGGACACTCACAGCCCTGCCCACTGAGCAGCACATCCCCCACTAGCGCCACTGAGCGCTGTGTTAGCCTCTGTCCCATCACATCCTTGGAGGATACCTAGAGGGGCCTCTACCCACGCAAGTGAAGATGGGGGCACCACTGGGCCTCAGAGGCACCCAGAAAGCTCCATACGTGTCCTCCATGCCTGAATCTTTCCACTGGGACTACAGTCCAAGGCACCAGCTGCGGCAAGGCCCTCTCTACACCTGGGCCACACCCAGTGACTGCCTCCCACCGCCATGGGCTGGGGGGCACGACCCGATCGCAGCTCTGGCCCAGCCACGCTCAGGGTCCCTCCCTTTCCTCTCCTCCCTCCACCAGAGGTTAGAGGCCAGCCATCGCTGCCTGCTCCTGCCCAGAGCTCAAAGGCCTGTGCAGTGAGAACAGTC
>NW_012101998.1:3204924-3205867 GCF_000951045.1 Mandrillus leucophaeus
AAAAAAAAAAAAAAAAGCCAAAATCTGCTAAAACTAGGAAACTCTTAAAAAAAACATAGGCGTAAATCTTTATGACCTATCAGGCAATGATCTCTTAGATGTGACACCGAAAGCACAAGAAACAGAAGGAAAAAACAGATAAATTAGATCGCATCAAAAATAGAAATGTTTATGCTGTTAATATCGTCAAGAAAGTGAAAAGACAATCCACAGAATGGGAGAGAATATTTGCAAATCATCTGTCTGATAAGGGATTAGTATCCCAAATATATAGAGAACCCTTACAACCTTGAGGACATTATGTTAAGTGAAATAAGACAGTCACAAAAAAACATATGAATCCATTTAAATTAGGTATCTAGAGTAGTTGAATTCATAGAAACAAAGTAGAATGGTGGTTGCCAGGGCCTGGGGGCAGAGGGGATAATGAGTTGTTGTTCTTTGGGTATAGAGTTTCAGTTTTGCAAGAAGAAAAGTTCTGAAGATTGCACAACAATGTGAATATACTTAACACTACTGAAATGTGCACTCTGTTGCTCAGGCTGGAGTACAGTGGCGCAAGCATGGCTCACTGCAGCCTCAGCCTCCCTGGGCTTAGGTGATCCTCCCACCTCAGCCTCCTGAGTAGCTGGGACTACAAGTACATGCTACCACGCCCAGCTATTTTTTGTATTTTTTGTAGAGACAGGGTCTCTCTATGTTGCCCAGGCTGGTCTCAAACTTCTGGCCTCAAGGGATCCTTCTGTCTCAGCCTCCCAAAGTGTTGGGATTACAGGTGTGAGCCACTATGCCCAGATGGTAGGTTGTTTTTTTTTTCCTTTTTCTTAACTACAATTTAAAATTGTTCCAAAAGAACTCTTGGCCAGGCGCGGTGGCTCACGCCTGTAATCCTAGCACTTTAGGAGGCCGAGGCGGGAAGATCACAAGGTCAGGAGATTGAGAC
>NW_012101998.1:3207017-3215465 GCF_000951045.1 Mandrillus leucophaeus
CTGTCAATAAGATTCCCTTCATCTGTTTAAGGCCTGAGGGCCCATTTCCTAGGTTATACCATGGAAGTCACAAGACCAGCTTTTCCAGGTGGCAGAGGCCAGCTCTGAACCACACTGTGTCCTTCCCAAGAGACTCCCTATGTGCTCTCAGGGCCACAGTCCCCACACACAGTCAGAAACTGGGTGACAAGACCTTTCCTGATAGCAAACTAGGATTCTGTGGAGAGAGGTAGGCTCATCGTCAACGTGCTGAAACTTGAAGATAAAAGGTAATTTCCCTCTTTTGCAAAAATAATGTTATTATTGCTGTCTTGCACTTTCATAGAAGCTGCACCTCCCTTTTTATTTTCTCAGGTGACATTCCATATCTAGGACGACTGCTTTGTCCTTTCCACTGACTGGAGGAGGGGAGAAAAATCCCATAATTGAGTCTCATACTGACTGTAAGGGGGTGAGGCTTAGTGAGTTGGGGTTCCACTCAGCTCTCCTGGCAGCGCGCTCCAGAGGGGCAGGAACTCAACCTCGTCACGATCCCTTCTTCCAGGAAGGGTTCTGAGAACACCCAGGACAGGAACAGGCTTGCTCTCCCATCACTGCCTGTAGCAGCTTTGAGACGAAGGGGGGATGTGGAGGGCCAAAGGCCTATCTTCCCAAGACCTACCAAGTGACTCTGGCCACAGGCAGTGGAACCATGGTGTGCTCCAGGCCCAGGAAAAGCCATCGCAAGCTGACCAGCAGCCTCTTTAGAGTGAAAAGATGAGCCAGCCTGTCAGATTCCCTTCCTAAGGAATCCTAACTGGGAAATCCGTGATGTGGGGGTGTGCAGCCAGGAGGAAACAGGCGAGAGAGAGCAGGCAGGTGCATGCTGCAGCTACACTAGAGCAGAACCTCTGGGTGGCCACGGAGACTGGCTCTAGAGCGAGGGAAGAGGGGGCAGGAGGCGGGGAAAGAGAAGCAGGGGGCCGCGGGCCAGGCCTCCAGTCTAGGAAAGCACGAAGAGGATCTGCTCCCCTAGGATGCCCATTAACTCCTTCTATGTTTGTGTCTCTACAAAATGGCATGCAGAGAAAAAAATAATCCCCTCTGTGACCTGCAGATCATCAGGGCTACTGTAAGGATCTGCAAGAGGTCTTGACTCAGTCTGGGGTGGGGCTGGGGACACTCACAGCCCTGCCCACTGAGCAGCACATCCCCCACTAGCGCCACTGAGCGCTGTGTTAGCCTCTGTCCCATCACATTTGGAGGATACCTAGAGGGGCCTCTACCCACGCAAGTGAAGATGGGGGCACCACTGGGCCTCAGAGGCACCCAGAAAGCTCCATACGTGTCCTCCATGCCTGAATCTTTCCACTGGGACTACAGTCCAAGGCACCAGCTGCGGCAAGGCCCTCTCTACACCTGGGCCACACCCAGTGACTGCCTCCCACCGCCATGGGCTGGGGGGCACGACCCGATCGCAGCTCTGGCCCAGCCACGCTCAGGGTCCCTCCCTTTCCTCTCCTCCCTCCACCAGAGGTTAGAGGCCAGCCATCGCTGCCTGCTCCTGCCCAGAGCTCAAAGGCCTGTGCAGTGAGAACAGTCGCCACGGAGACAGACAGTGACAAACAGCTGAAACCGGGAAGCTTTCCTCTTGGGGATATCCAGGATTTCCTACAAAGCACAAGCCAGATCACAGAGCCAGCCCTGCAAAGAGTGCCTGCTGGCTGCTGGCTCCATCCCATCATGCCCGCTGCTGCAGCAGCATCTATTTGAGCTGGCACCCCCGGGTCTGTTCATAGACCACTTTTTCTTGGCAGGCCACTTGGGGCTTGGCCATTTCCAGACAAAAAGCTGGTCATTCAGGTCTAAAAACAGACTTGCATTCATTAAGGAACAGAGTGCCCCTGTGCTCTTGCTGGCCACCCTCCGGCCAGGCCTGCTGAGTGGGGGGGCCACAGACAGGCTGAGCCGCTCAGACGCCCCCACTCAGGGCTGCCAGGGGCTGTGGCTACTCTGGAGACAAGTCAGTTCTGTCCAACGTGGATACTGTACAGATAGCCCACCCCAACCACCCTGGGACACCCACCTCAGAATCACTGTGGCTTTGTGGATCCATCAGGCTCTTCTCAGGACCATAGGCAAGTGTGAAGGGTCTTGGGGTCCTGAAAGAGCCTGGGGCTGGGGACAGGAAGACAGGGATGCAGGCCTGAAACTGCTTCTCATTGCTGAGGGGCCTTGAGTAAGCCACTCTTCCTTTCTGGGCCTCAGTGACTCCTCTGCAAAGGGGTGAGAAAGTCACAGCCCAGGAGGGACAACAAATGTTGTCTGAGGGAAAAAAGCAGAGGCCAGGAACTGTATAAACTGCAGATGGCCACTGGCCCTCTGTGGTCAGATGAACCCCCATCCCAGGAGGGACCTCCATCAGGGCGTCCTGACTCAACCATGGAGGGCAAGGAAGACTTTTCTGAAGATGCACAGCATTGGAGCTCCAAGGGATGCTAGCAAAATGGAGAAGGGGGATGCTGGGTGGAGAGGGTCACTGTAGAGGGGTTGCCATATACAAAGGCCCCAAGGCCAGAAGTGCACAGCATGTGTGAGGAAGCTAAATAGAGCCTTGGGTCTGGAGGGCAGAGGTGAGCAGTGAAGTAGTAAGCAACAAGGCTGGAGGGGTTGGCAGGGCCAGATTATGCAGGGCCCATGGGCCTCTATAATGGTTTTGGTCGTTATCTTAAAAGCAATGGGAAACCAATGTGGAGATTTAAACAGGAAAGTATATTATCAACTTTGTGTGTTAATTGCTTCAAAGTAATCCCAAGGAAGTGGGGCAAGGGAGTGGAGGGTGAATATTGATGAAACAGGAATGACTCGTGTTGTTGGTTATTGTAGCTGGGCGATGGATACATGGGGATCCACTGGACAACTCTCTCGTCCTTTGTTGTGTTTACAGTTTTCCATGGAGAGAGATCAGGTGAAAGGCTGTAACTCAGCAGACAGATGATGTCTTGGACTGGGTGGCAGTAGTGATGGAGGGGCAGGGATGGATTCGGAATATGTATTTCCAAGTAGAATCGATCTGACGTGGTGATGAATCGGATGAGAGGTAAAAAGAAGAAGGTGTCAAGTATGACTCTAGATTTCTGGCTTAAGTGAGTAGGATAGTGGGCTGTTATGCTGAGACTAAACGAGGTAAAAATGGGCTAGAAGAAAAGCCTAGTTGGAAGAAACAGTCACGAGTTCAGCCTTGAACGTGTGTGAGAGACATTGAAGTGGAGATGTCAAACTATATATGACTAAGAAGCTCAGAAGAAAGGGTTAGGCAGGAGGGATAAATTTCTGAGTTACTGGCCTATAAGTGAGAAGACGAGCTAGTAAGACTGCACCAGAGAAAGTGGGTACACAAAGAACAGAAGCTATCAACAAGAATGCCAAGACCTAGGGGGAAATAAAAGTCTTTTCAACAAATCATGCTGGGACAACTGAATATCCACATGGAAAAGAATAACATGACCTTTAGCTCACACTGTATACAAAAATTAGTCAAAATTCAGCTGGGCGCGGTGGCTCATGCCTGTAATCCCAGCACTTTGGGAGGCCGGGGAGGGTGGATCACTTGAGGTCAGGAGTTTGAGACCAGCCTGGCCAACACGGTGAAACCCTGTCTCTACTAAAAATACAAAAATCCGCCGGGCGTGGGGAAGCATGTCTGTAATCCCAGCTACTCAGGAGGCTGAGGCAAGAGAATTGTTTGAGCCCGGGAAGCGGAGGTTGCAGTGAGCTGAGATCACGCCACTGCACTCCAGCCTGGGTGACAGAGTGAGACAGTCTCAAAAAAAAAAAAAAAAAGCCAAAATCTGCTAAAACTAGGAAACTCTTAAAAAAAACATAGGCGTAAATCTTTATGACCTATCAGGCAATGATCTCTTAGATGTGACACCGAAAGCACAAGAAACAGAAGGAAAAAACAGATAAATTAGATCGCATCAAAAATAGAAATGTTTATGCTGTTAATATCGTCAAGAAAGTGAAAAGACAATCCACAGAATGGGAGAGAATATTTGCAAATCATCTGTCTGATAAGGGATTAGTATCCCAAATATATAGAGAACCCTTACAACCTTGAGGACATTATGTTAAGTGAAATAAGACAGTCACAAAAAAACATATGAATCCATTTAAATTAGGTATCTAGAGTAGTTGAATTCATAGAAACAAAGTAGAATGGTGGTTGCCAGGGCCTGGGGGCAGAGGGGATAATGAGTTGTTGTTCTTTGGGTATAGAGTTTCAGTTTTGCAAGAAGAAAAGTTCTGAAGATTGCACAACAATGTGAATATACTTAACACTACTGAAATGTGCACTCTGTTGCTCAGGCTGGAGTACAGTGGCGCAAGCATGGCTCACTGCAGCCTCAGCCTCCCTGGGCTTAGGTGATCCTCCCACCTCAGCCTCCTGAGTAGCTGGGACTACAAGTACATGCTACCACGCCCAGCTATTTTTTGTATTTTTTGTAGAGACAGGGTCTCTCTATGTTGCCCAGGCTGGTCTCAAACTTCTGGCCTCAAGGGATCCTTCTGTCTCAGCCTCCCAAAGTGTTGGGATTACAGGTGTGAGCCACTATGCCCAGATGGTAGGTTGTTTTTTTTTTCCTTTTTCTTAACTACAATTTAAAATTGTTCCAAAAGAACTCTTGGCCAGGCGCGGTGGCTCACGCCTGTAATCCTAGCACTTTAGGAGGCCGAGGCGGGAAGATCACAAGGTCAGGAGATTGAGACAAGCCTGGCCAACAGGGTGAAATCCCATCTCTACTAAAAATGCAAAAATTAGCCAGGCATGGTGGTATGCGCCTGTAGTCCCAGCTACTAGGGAGGCTGAGGCAGGAGAATGGCATGAACTCAGGAGGCGGAGCATGTAATGAGCTGAGATCGTGCCACTGCATTCCAGCCTGGGCGACAGAGTGAGACACCATCCCCCCCCAAAAAAAAAAGCTAAGTGAAAGAAGCCAGTCACAAAAGACCACATATTGTACAATTCCATGTATAGGAAATGTCTAAAATAGGAAATCCATACAGATGGAAAGTAGATTAGTAGTTGCCTAGGGTTAGAGGAAGGAGGAAATGAGGGGTGACTTCTAATGGTATAGACAGTGTCTTTTGGGGATGATGGTTGCACAACTTTGTGAATATACTAAACACTACTAATTTGTACATGTAAAAAAGTGAATTTTATGGTGTGTGAATGATATTTCAATGAAGACAAAGAGGTGGAGAGGGAAAAGGAGAGAAGAAAGGGAGAAGTCTGGGATCGGTGGAACTACAATCTTAAAGATTGTGTGGAGAAGGAAGAGGGGAAGTCCTCCAAAGAGATTCTGAGAGAGTGGCCCAAGAAAGAGAGGCTGGGCGCAATGGTTCATGCCTGTAACCCCAGCACTTCGAGAGGCCTAGGCTGGTGGATCTCTTGAACCCAGGAGTTTGAGACCAGCCTGAGCAACAGGGGAAGACCTTGTCTCTACAAAAAAATACAAAAAAATAAATAGCTGGCTGTGGTAGCGAACACCTGTAGTCCCAGCTACTCAGGAGACTGAGGTGGGAGGATCACCTGAGCCAGGGGAGTTCAAGGCTGCAGTGAGCTATGATTGTGCCCTGCACTCCAGCCCAGGTGACAGAGCGAGACCATGCCTCCATTTAAAAAAAACAAAAAACAAAAAACAAAAAACCCGGGTGTGTTGGCTCACGCCTGTAATCCCAGCAGTTTGGGGATCACCTGAGATCGACAGTTTGAGACCAGCCTGGCCAACATGGTGAGATCCTGTCTCTATTAAAATAAACAAACAAATAAATAAATACAAAACAACAGAAAGTAGAAAACCAGGTGTAAGGCTGTTATGGAAGCCAAAGGAGTGTTTCAAAAGATGGAGGGGAACGCAGAGCTGAAGTCTGCTGAGAGGCCAAGTAAGAGTAGGACGCAAAGGCAGCCCCTGAATTTACCACTGCAGATGAGTAACTTTGGTCAGGACAACTTTGGTGCAGTAGTGGGGTCTGCTCCTCCTCCTTTTCGCCTAGTCCGGTGACTGTATCCCAGGGATGGACCGGTGAGCACAGGTCTCTGTCCACCAGCAAGGATGCTGCTGAGCACAGCTGGAAACCTGGTCCCAGCCCAGCTCAGTCCACATCCCCTCGGAAACTGCCCTCCGCCTTCCCTTGCAGGAAAAGACCACGGAGATACTGGGAACAGGTAGATAGGATTGCATCTTTCTCTCCTGGTTCCCTGAGGGGGTTGTTTGCCGTCAGGGAGGGAGAGGGACAGCCCTCGCCACGGCCTCACTGCCCGGTTCCCCAGTTCCCCAAGCCACCTTCACCCGCAGCACCTCCACCCCTCAGCTAGCACAGGCACGAACCGCAAGTCTATTTTCTGCGCCTGCCTTGGAAAGGGCTGGGAAGCTGGTAAGGCAGCCGCACCCAGCATTCCAGCGCCACACTTAGTGGCTCCAAAGCGGCGCCCGCGGCGGCACTGATCCCGCCTGGCTGGCCCCAGCTGACCATTTGCAGGAGGCTGGTGGTCACAGCCAAAGCTTGCGCAGGCCGGGGAGCTGTCGGGAGTGCCGCAGCCGTGCTCCCACCTGCTGGGCCCCCGGGAAAAGGAGCGCGCGCCCCCTCCGAGCGCCTTCCTGGTGCGGTGCCTGCACCACGCATGGTAACTGGCCCGACTGAGGATGCCCGCACGGGGACTGGCCGCGAGCCCTGCCCAGGCTCCTGCCAACTCGGCTCCCCCAGGCTGGGCTCTGGCCAAGGGCCCAGATTCCTGATCAATGACCCCGTCTTGAGGAGCTTGCTGGGTCCTGGGACCTCCTTCTCCAGGGAGAACCCCAGATTGTCTAACTGTGGGAGCGCTCCTAGGAATGCCTGCTCTTGCCACTGTTATTCAGCCTTGTCCTGGAGCTTCCAGCCACTGCACGCAGGCGAGAAAAATAAATAAAAGGTTCACTTACATGTTAAAAAGGGACAATTATTGTTTGAAGATGGTCAGATAAACTACCTGAACAATACGTAATCAACCGACAAATCATAAAAAAGTGGCGCAGATATTTTTATATTTGGGCACTGAAGTAGGCAGAACTGTGATGGGGTAGACACATAATTAACTCATGGAATTAATTACTACTTTAACGGTTACAAGATCAATAGATCTTGTCCAGTAAATGGTATTGGGGCAATTGGCTACCTCCCAAATGACTGATTCTTTAACTTGTCAAAATCAATCGTTTTCCTGTAGACCTACAATACAGTTATAAAGTATATGTGGGAAAATAATATATATTCATATGACAACAAAAAGTATATTTTGTTCCGGGTTTTGTTTTCGTTTTTGTTTTTTTTTGAGACGGAGTCTTGCTCTGTCACCCAGGCTAGAGTGCAATAGCACGATCTTGGCTTACTGCAACCTCCACCTCCCAGGTTCAAGCAATTCTCCTGCCTCAGCCTCCTGAGTAGCTAGGACTACAGGCACATGCCACCACACCTGGCTAATTTTTGTATTTTTAGTAGAGACGGGGTTTCACCATGTTGGCCAGGCAGGTCTTCAACTCCCAACCTCAGGTGATCCACCTGCCTCAGCCTCCCAAAGTGCTGGGATTATGGGCGTGAGCCACTACTCCTGGCCTGAGTCAAAGTTTTAAAGGAGCAAATTTACCCCAAATTAATTTGTAAATGTTCCAACAGGGTGCACGTGCGTGTGCACACATGTGAAAGAGAGTAAGAAAATTTTGAAAAAGAAAATGATGCAAAGGCTTTGCCTTACCAGATGTAGAACAAATTACAAAGGTAGATTAATTAAGTAGTGAGGTATTAACTGGCCTAGGAAAGACTACTAGATCAATGGAACATAAGACAGTTCAGAAAATGACCTATGAGTATATGAGAATTTAGCACATCACAAAGAACGTGTTTCATACAAGTAAGGAAAGAATGAGTTGTCCAATAAATGGTATTGGGGCTACCTCCCACCATTCACAAAAAGATAATGCAGGGAGATAAAACACCTAAATATTTTCTAAATCTGTAAATAGCTAGAATAAAAGAGAATATTTTTAAATATCAGGAAAAGTTTTTCTAAGCAAGATATAAAACCCAGAACACATAAAAGATTTAATTGCATAAACATTTAAAATTTCTGTATATCAAAATTTAAGTGGACAAAGGATGGGTATTTTTCATGTGTAGGGAGCTCATCCAAGTCAATAAAAAAAGGTAAACAAACTAATAGAAAAGTGAGCAAAGAATATGAACAAGCACTTTACAAAACTATCTTACCTATCTTATCGGTAAACCCTAAAATTATAGTGCTCGGTATTACCAAGGATGTGAAAATAGTCATTTATTATTCCCCATTATAAGACTAAAGACTGAGTTAACCTTTCTAATATATATCAAATGCCTTGAGAAATATAAAATCTTTTTTTTTTTTTTTTTTTTTTT
>NW_012101998.1:3216481-3222165 GCF_000951045.1 Mandrillus leucophaeus
CAGCCCCCATCGCTACAAAAAAAGAAACTAGCTGGCTGTGGTGGTAGGCTCCTGTAATCCCAGCTACTCGGAAGGCTGAGGCAGGAAAATTGCTTGAACCCCAGAGGTAGAGGTAGAGTGAGCTGAGATCGTGCCACTACACTCCAGTCTGGGCAACAAGAGCAAAACTCCATCTCAAAAAAAAAAAAAAAAAAAGAAAAGAAAAGAAAAGTAGATACAGATTAGTATGATATAATCTATAACATAAAAAAACTATACTGAAGGGTATACATCAAACAATCATGACTACATCCAGGAGAATAAAGGAATGATGTTCACTCTTTATATACTTTGTTTTGTTTGAACTTACACTAACAGGTTTGTAATACTTTTAAAATCAAAACCAGTAAAGCTCTTAAAGTAAATTAAAGGCTGGGCATGGTGGCTCATGCCTGTAATCCCAACACTGGGAGGCTGAGGCAGGAGGATCGCTTGAGCCCAGGAGTTTGAGACCAACCTGGGCAACACGGTGAGACCCCATCTCTACAAAAAAAATGAAAATCAGCCAGGTGTGGTAGCATGTGTCTGTAGTCCCATCTGCTACTTGGGAGGCGGAGGTGGGAGGATCACTTGGGCCTGGAATGTTGAGGCTGCAGTGAGCTGCGATCATGTCACTGCACTCCAGCCTGGGCAACAGAGCAAGACCCTGTCTCAAAAGAGAAAAGAAAGGAGAGAAAAACTAAAAAAAAAAAAAAAAAGTAAAGTAAATTAAAGATATAAGTGATATACACATTTTAAGACAGGGTCTCACTCTGTTACCCAGGCTTGAGTGCAGTGGTGCAATAAAAACTCACTGCAACCTCTGCTTGCTGGGCTCAAGCAATTCTCCCACCTCAGCCTCCAAAGTCGCTGGGACTACAGGCATGTGCCATCAAGCCTGGCTAATTTTTGTATTTTTTATAGAAACAGGGTCTCGCCATGTTGGCCAGGCTAGTCTCAAACTCCTGGGCTCAAGTGATCTGCCAGCCTCAGCTAGCCTCTGAAAGTGCTGGGATTACAGGGTGTGAGTGAGGCACTGTGCCTTTTTTTTTATTTTTTTAACTTTTTAGATTTTAAAGCTTTAAAGTTAATACTATCTAATGTTGATCAACATATTGGTGAATGAACAGTCTCACATATCTGTATGGTAGGACAGTATGAAAAAGGTACATAAATTTTATATGTAGACACCTGTCACACCCATAAATTCCATTTCTAACAATTTATTGCTAGGAAATAATTGAGCACAAATTACAATGTATAGTAAGAATGTTCACTGGCCAGGCATGGTGGCTCACGCCTGTAATCCCAGCACTTTGGGAGGCCGAGGCAGGCAGATCATGAGGTCAGGAGTTCCAGACCAGACTGACCAATGTGGTGAAACCCTGTCTTTACTAAAAATACAAAAATTAGCTGGGTATGGTGGTGTGTGCCTGTAATCCCAGCTACTCAGGAGGCTAAGGCAGGAGAATCACTCGAACCCAGGAGGCGGAGGCTGCAGTGAGCTGAGATCCTCCCACTGCACCCCAGCCTGGGCAACAGAGCTAGACTCCATCTCAAAAAAAAAAAAAAAAAAAGCTCATTAAAGTGTAGTTAGAGGAGAAAAAAGGAGGTACTATAAATGTCCATCAATAAGGCACAAATTGTGTTTTATTTGTAGACTAGAAGGCTATGTAACCATTACAAATATTTATCAATATTTATTAAAACTTATTAAAAAGTTTATATGAACATGAAAGATAGGATTATATAACATTGGAAAAGCGTTCTGTAGAACAGTGTGCCTAATAAAATACATGTAGAAAGATGCTCACTAAAATTCCAACATTTTCCTCCACGAATTGGGATTTTACATGTTTTTTGTTTTCGTCTTTATACTTTTCTGTATTTTTGGTATACTTTGCCTAAAATTTTTTTTGAGACGGAGTCTTGCTCTGTCGCCCAGGGTGGAGTGCAGTGGCATGATCTTGGCTCACTGCAACCTCCAATCCCCAGGTTCAAGCGATTCTCCTGCCTCAGCCTCCCCAGTAGCTGGGATTACAGGTGCCTGCTACCTCAGCTAGGTAAATTTTTGTATTTTTAGTAGAGACAGGGTTTCGCCATGTTGGCCAGGCTGGTCTCGAACTCCTGACCTCAGGTGATCTGCCCACCTTGGCCTCCTGAAGTGCTAGGATTACAGGTGTGAGCCACCATGCCCAGCCTTTAAGTGCTTTATTGGTTTTGATGTTAAAAGTATTACACACCTGTTAGAATAAGTTCAAACAAAACAAAGTATTCAGGCCACTTTGCCCGATTTTTATAATTAGAATAAACAAACTATTTTCATTTAGTAAAAGAATTTTTAAAAAGGAGGAGAAGGAGAAGGCAGGAAAAAGAATTGTTCCAAAGGCACTGCGATATTATTAATGAATAGATACCTCTGAAATTCAAAATTCCTAAAATCTCATTCTTCACTACATGGAAACGTTCAGAACCAACAGAAAAATAAAGCTTGGTTTTAAAAATGAACTTTGGGCCGGGCACGGTGGCTCAAGCCTGTAATCCCAGCACTTTGGGAGGCCGAGACGGGCGGATCACGAGGTCAGGAGATCGAGACCATCCTGGCTAACACGGTGAAACCCCGTCTCTACTAAAAAATACAAAAAACTAGCTGGGCGAGGTGGCGGGCGCCTGTAGTCCCAGCTACTCGGGAGGCTGAGGCAGGAGAATGGTGTAAACCCGGGAGGCGGAGCTTGCAGTGAGCTGAGATCCGGCAACTGCACTCCAGCCTGGGCGACAGAGTGAGACTCCGTCTCAAAATAAATAAATAAATAAATAAATAAATAAAAATAAAAATGAACTTTGCCAAATCGACATGTGATAAAAATTACACAAGACTAAATATAGTTCCACACACATACACAGACACAAATGAGTGCATGTAAAACTAGTGAACTCTGACTAAGGTAGATGGATTATATCAGTGTCAATTTTCTCGTTGTGATACTGTTCTATTGCTATTCAGGATGTTACCATTGGGGGAAACTGGGTGAAGAATACATGAGATCTCTCTGTAGTACTTTATAATATTGAACGTGAATTTACAATTCTCTCGAAACAAAAAGTTTATTTTAAAAAGTGAACTTTGTGCCTGGAAAAGTAAAACAGAGGTAGCTTTTCTTAGAGTTGTAGCTGAATTATCACTAAGAAGCCCCATTTCAGGTTCTCAAAGTTAGAGACACTGAAAGGAAAGTACGTTTTAGTGAGCACCTACTGGGTACCAGGCCATTACACAGCCAGAGTACCTCTGAAGCAGGTTAGCTGTGAGTCTGTTTTATAGACAAATAATGGGAGGCTCAGAGCCAGTAGTAACTCAGCAGTAACTTGTGGAGCAAGAGTGTGAACCCAGGTCTGTCTGAAAGCTTAGGCTGCCCTATCACATCACACTGACTACAGGGCTGGGAATGGCTTAAAAGACAAAAACCAAACCAAACCCTTATTCAGTGTTCTCCATATCAAGAAACTCCATGTAAAGAAATAAATATTCAAGTGGGTGGGGGAAAAAAGGCACATTATAACTAGGCAACAGGAATTTCAAAATGTGTGCCTATACATGAATATCATCTATTAGATCTGTCACTGCAGCCCTGACTATTAGAAAGTTCTTCCTGGCTTGGCGCTGTGGCTCATGCCTGTAATCCCAGCACTTTGGGAGGCCAAGGCGGGTGGATCACGAGGTCAGGAGATCGAGATCATCCTGGCTAACACGGTGAAACCCCGTCTCTACTAAAAAAATACAAAAAATTAGCCGGGCGTGGTGGCGGGTGCCTGTAGTCCCAGCTACTCGGGAGGCTGAGGCAGGAGAATGGCGTGAACCCAGGAGGCGGAGCTTGCAGTGAGCCGAGATCACGCCACTGCACTCCAGCCTGGGCAACATAGTGAGACTCTGTCTCAAAAAAAATTTTTTTAAAAGTTCTTCCCAGTACCTGAATGGACCTCCTTCTAGCTAATAATCCTTCACCAAGGAACAAACCTTTGTCCTCATGTTCCTTCCTTGATAGAACTGTATCTCCACTGCTGGTGTGACCAGGGCAAAGTCTGCACCACAACTCTCTCTTCTCTTGCATCGTCTTGTATTGCAAGATTCATTAACTTTTCCAGTTTCTGTTTTCACATGGGGACAATTGGTTATTTCCCATTCTCCCAAGTCTTCCATCATTATGGACGCAGATTGACAATCTAATGTAAATTACATGCCTCTGAGGTCCAGGCAAGAGTTGGAGAGCGGATCTGTGAACTCCTAGAACTTTGGGCAAAATTGCTGGGTCTGAACAAAGGGGTATGTTTCTGGGAAGAGAGCATTTCGCTTTTATTAGATTCCCAGTGTAGCCTATGACCCCCAAATGATAGCAGATACTCCTCTAATTAGGCAGCTCCTTGGGGAAATGGCTGATTCCAGATCTGAGGAAATGCAAAAAGGAGCCTAAAACGTCTAATCATACCAGAAACTAAGGAAGTCATCGAAGCCTGGAGTCACGGCTCAAGAACTCAGGAACCAACTTAAAGATGGGACCATTTGAGCATCAATAAGAATGGATTAAAACACATCAAATATGTTCAAATCCATGAGATTATAATAACACCGAAATGACTCACTGGCCACCTTGGTGGATACTAGAGCCCATACCACAATTTTGAAAACTAAGAAATAAGAGTCAAGTATTTGTTCTGCCTTTCTAGTACTGGCTATAACTCAGGATAAGCAAATAGTTGAAAAGGGAACACACCTTTTTTTTTTTTTTTTTTCCAGATGGAGTCTCGCTCTGTCACCCAGACTGGAGTGCAGTGGCGTGATCTCGGCTCACTGCAAGCTCCGCCCCCTGGGTTCACGCCATTCTCCTGCCTCAGCCTCCCTAGCAGCTGGGATTACAGGTGCCCGCCACCACGCCCAGCTAATTTTTGTATTTTTTTTAGTAGAGACGGAGTTTCACCATGTTGGCCAGGCTGGTCTTGAACTCCTAACCTCAGGTGACCCGCCCACCTCGGCCTCCCAATGTGCTGGGATTACAGCAGGAGCCACTACACCTGGCCGGGAACACATCTTTTTATAGAAAGAGTCTCCTAATAAATGATGAAAAACTGGTAGGATTAGACTAATCATTTTCCAGTCCCTAATGAAATAATGGGTCAGAATGAAATAATCATCAATGGCTGCTAACATTCTTCAAAGAGAAATAACTGATACTATACGCTTCTTGAAGCACACAATACCATCAGAATCTGACCAAGACTCTAGGTTCAACTCCCAATGTATAGGAAATACATATATCAAAGGAATGGTTTAAACAACATCAACAAATCAGAAGAAGTTATAGAAAACATAGCCTGGTTTTTTCAACAAATAATTTGCAAGGGAAAAAGAAAGGGAAGAAAAGAGGAAACCACAGATGTAAAGAGATTACAGAGATAAAGATATATAGATTCAAAATGTCAACTCTTGGCCGGGTGCGGTGGCTTAAGCCTGTAATCCCAGCACTTTGGGAGGCCGAGACAGGCAGATCACGAGGTCAGGAGATCAAGACCATCCTGGCTAACACGGTGAAACTCCGTCTCTACTAAAAATTACAAAAAACTAGGCGGGCGAGGTGGCGGGTGCCTGTAGTCCCAGCTACTCGGGAGGCTGAGGC
>NW_012101998.1:3223484-3224472 GCF_000951045.1 Mandrillus leucophaeus
TTTTTAGTAGAGACGGGGTTTCACTATGTTGGCCAGGCTGGTCTCAAACTCCTGACCTCAGGTGATCCACTCGCCTCAGCCCCCCAAAGTACTGAGATTACAAGCGTGAGCCACCACGCCCGGCTTGTGCATTTCTAAACTAATAAAAATGTATAGTCATGGGAAGGAGGGGTGAGGAATCACTTTCTCCTACAGTGGCTTATATCCCTGAGGACAATGCCTGCCTTTCGGAATCTGTCCCGGAGCAGGCAGGTGCACCTTGGGGAGCTTGTTACTTCTTAATTACACAGGAAGCTCCATTCCCAGGGGTTTCTGCCCTCCCCCTTCTCCTTCCTTTCCTACTTCAGCAAATAGCTGGGGAATTAAAGCTTCAAAGGTTGGTGATGACAGGTGGTGACAGACTGATATCCTGAAGTCCAGGTGAATAGCAGCACAGTGGCCAAGGCCAACCTCATTTGAAACTCAGACTTGCATCAGAGATGGCTGCAGAATTGCGGGAAATGATTTTCACTTTCCTGGAAGGGAGACAAATTATTTTCTGGTGTTCAGGCTCACACTAGATATCAGAGTGCAACGCTACACCGTTCTTGACTTCAAGGGCTTTCCATGGGTAGCCACAGCAAAGGAGAAATTATGAAAGGAAATGAAACATCTTCCAAAACTGGGAAGGAAATTGGAGGGAAATTTTTGTTTTGGGAAAATAACAGTTTTATTTTATTCTTTCTCCTAAGCTTGTGATTTTAGTATTCCAAGTCCTTATGCTTGAATTACTTAGCAAGAGGGCATGCTTATGCAGAAGACAGGGAAATGGAGAGAAAAGAGCGGGAATACACAAAAGTGAAGGTTCCTTAACAGAGTTCATGGTGGAGATCATAGACACTGGTGGAGTTTTTATCCAGAACTTAAAACTTAGGAAATACCTATGATGCCACTTTAGTTGGAAGTAATGGGGACTTCTGATTCCAAATTCATATTTTATTTTTCTTTA
>NW_012101998.1:3229322-3230340 GCF_000951045.1 Mandrillus leucophaeus
AAAAAAAAAAAAAAAAAAAAAGTCAACTCTTTGACTTTAAAGTACAAACTTCATCTGAATCCTTATTAAAATAAATGGTACAAAGACATTTATGAGACAATGGAGGGAATGTAAATGCTGACCAGCTATCAGATTAAGGAGTTACTGTCATCTTTTAGATGTAATAATGATATTGTAGAAATATTTTTTAAAGGCTCTTTTATAGATATATACCGAAATATTTTTGGATAAAATAATAGCTACAATTTGTTTCAGAATAATCCAGGAGACAGGGAGATATATATGAAACAAACTTTACCCATGACTTAATTATTGCTAAAGTTGGGAGATGGGTACATGCCACTTATTACACTATTCTCTCTCCTTTTGTATATGTTTGAAATTTTCCACAATAAAAAGTTAGCAATTCAGAATATAAACATGTTTCAACTTGTTTAATAATGAAGGAAGCGCAGTAGGATTGCCAATTCTAAGTATTGTCACTGGGTTATTTTAAAATAAAATTTCTAAGTAATCCTTCAAAAATTCAAAATTTATTTTAAAATAGCATTTTGTGTGGCCCGAGTGATTACTGGCAGGTTTTGAGTAATCCGGTTAATTCCAACACAAATTAGAAATATCTAAACTTTTTTTCTACAGAAGAGAGAAAAAAAAAGTTCTAATAATCAATCACAGTTGTTTGGTCAGGCATACCGCCCAGGCTGCTGTGCGCTCGGTGAGCCAATGAAATGAAATACCAATAGGATCTCTACAATTAACTACTATACCATTGATGTGCCATGTATAGATGTTAGGAGGAAAAGCGATTCATGTTTGATTTAAACTAATTCTTCATGTGATCTTTACTTCAGGTTAAAAAGAAATACAGCCAGCCAAAAACTGCTTAAAAAATTAACAAGGTAATTTCAAACATCACTGAAGAAACACTAATTTAGGACAAGGCTTTAAAGATTGGTTCAGTTGCCACAGGTTATTAAAACACGCCTCCAGTCCTAAACGATGAAGGAGCATTTCTTTT
>NW_012101998.1:3231860-3234573 GCF_000951045.1 Mandrillus leucophaeus
CAGGCATGCACCACCACACCTGGCTAATTTTTGTATTTTTAGTAGAGATGAGGTTTCACCATGTTGGCCAGGCTGGTCTTGAACTCCTAACCTCAGATGATCCACCCGCCTCGGCCTCCCAAAGCGTTGGGATTAGAGGTGTGAGCCAATGTGCCTGGCTCAAATTCATATTTGAAATGCCTATTTGCAATCAGCAAAGAGCCAGGTATGCTACATGCTGCTTGCTATAAGGATTTGGCTTCACTGGCTCAAATTTTTTCACTCCACCAAAATATAAGGCACAGGCCCACTTGTCCAATCACGTTTGCTGAAAATACTGTAGCCTGAGTGTAGACAAACTTCCCCAGAAGTTGCTAGAAGTCTCTAGTTAGCATAATCACTGGATGACTGCATGCAGAAGGCCTTTAGGGAACGTACAGTCCAATCTCCTTACCTTATGGTATAAAGCAGGCCCAGAAAGCGGAAGTGATTTGTCCCAAGTCGCAGCAAAACAGGAACAGCCTGAGGCTTAGAACTCACTTCTGATTCTGAGTAAGGCTCTTCCCTCCAGCTGATAAACATGGTCCGTGGCGTGGCAGGCAAGGACCAGAGCGACCCTAAGCAGGTTAGGGGCAGGGTGGAGCCCCCCAGGAGGCACTAACAGCTCAGCAGCTCATGGGAGAGCTTCAAAGAGGCCAGTTGGCAGCAACCTACCTTGGGTACTGCTGACCTCAACCTCAGGGGATCACAGGAGCACCCTAGGTGGATGAATTAGCAATGCAAGTCTCTCTGGTCTGTGCCGAAGCTTTGGGGACTTGCTAAATTTAGAAATTTGAGGCCAGGTGTGGTGGCTCACACCTGTAATCCCAGCACTTTGAGAGGCCAAGGCAGGCAGATCACCTGAGGTCGAGAGTTGGAGACCAGCCTGAGCAACATGGAAAAACCCTGTCTCTACTAAAAAATACAAAATTAGCCAGGGGTGGTGGTGCATGCCTGTAATCCCAGCTACTCGAGAGGCTGACGCAGGAGAATCACTTGAACCTGGGAGGCGGAGTTTGTAGTGAGCCGAGATCACGCCATTGCACTCCAGCCTGGGTAACAAGAGCAAAACTCCATCTCAAAACAAAAGAAAGAAATTTGAAAGCAGCCAGCAACATCAAGGCACAGATGGAGTTTGAGCTACCCTCTCCAGGCTATTCAGAAAATTCTCCCAAGGGGAAGTTGGGAAGGAGAACTTCTATTTGGCCCCAGCCTAAACTCTCCTGGAAGCTCAGTGGGGCCTCTGTCAGCTTTCCCCTCTGGACCTGCCCATTTGCCCCAGAGGTGCCCACTCAATGCCTGCCAAACTAAAACTTAAACCTAAGTGTCTGCAGCATGGTCTCCAGCCAGCCTGATCAGAAGACTATGGAGGGGGCCAGGCACATGGCTCACATCATATTCCCTATAATCCTAGCACTTTGGGAGGCTGAGGTGGGTGGATCACATGAGGTCAGGAGTTCAAGACCAGCCTGGCCAGCATGGTGAAACCCCATCTCTACTAAAAATACAATAATTAGCTGGGCATGGTGGTGGATGCCTGTAATCCCAGCTACTCAGGAGGCTGAGGCAGGAGGATCACTTGAACCTGGGAGGCAGAGGTTGCAGTGAGCCACGATTGCACCACAGCACTCCAGCCTGGGTGACAGAGTGAGACTCTGTCTCAAAAAAAAAAAAAAAAAAAAAGAAAAGAAAAAGAAAAAAGAAGGAGGGGCACACTGACTCCTCACTGAAGAATGGGATGGACACCCTTTATTCTACCTCTCCTAGCAAGGCCATAAGTCTTTGCTCTGAAAAGAGCCAGACTTTAGAGCCGGCTACAGGTGGACATGGGGTGAAGACATCAGGTTGCCAGGGCACCCTCTCTCGTTCCCTAGGAGCCTGGCCCCCTGCAAGGAGGGGCACCTTGAAACAATCAAGCCTAGTGAGTGGGGCGGCAAGCAGAGCAGAGACACAAATGACAGCGCAGTGGAGCCCCACCAGTCCCTCTGAGGATACGGCAGAGGGACCCCCGCTGGGGTCCACACCCCTGTGTGTCTCGGGCTGATTTGGACACAAGGCTCACACATTCACCCTACCTGCTCCAGTGCTAGCTGGCTGAGGATGCCAGGCTGTACCGGACCTCAGGCTGTGCGGCTTGGAACCTGGACCGGGGCAGGAACTGACAGGTTCCCCCAAATAGTGTCACCCCTAGAACCCCAAGACCTCAAGGAGCAGAAACCACAATTCTGGATGTTATGTGTGCAGCGCCATCTCCTGTCTGCCCTGCCTCTTTATCCCTTCCTCCCAAGGCGACTTTGGACCAGGTCTCGAGGCCAGGAGACCGGCCCCAGCCCGCCCAACCGGGATGGGCCTGGCGCCCGGGGGAGGCTGCGTCGTGCTGAGACAGCTCCGAGCTGCCTCCCCGCAGCCGCGGGCCGCTACAAGTGCGGATTCGGCAGCGAGAGGAAAGAGTCTGGCCCTCCAGGGGCCGCAGCGAAAGTCAACCTTTGGGTCGGGGACAATCAGGACTGGAAGTCGATATCGCGGGGAACGAATGATGAATGAATAAATGAAAGGATGAAGAGTGGCGAGGCGGAGATGGGCCATGCGGGGCGTCGCGAGGAGGGTGCCTTTCCCTGCCCGGATGCCGCCGGGACCGTCCCTTATCCCCCAGGTCGCAGCAGGACACCCGGTCCTGGCGCGAACACCTCGCGGG
>NW_012101998.1:3235283-3262555 GCF_000951045.1 Mandrillus leucophaeus
CCAGCCCATTGGTCGTTCCTCCCTCTCCTTCCACAGCTTCCCCAGCTTCCCTCCTTCCCCACCTTCCCCAGGTGGGGCCCCAAGCTCTGAGCAGATCCTAGCGCTCGGTCCCCGAGACTGGAAGGTCCGGGACTGGAAGGTCCCGGAGGCCAGGGCCTGGCGCGGTACCTCCTGTCCCTCACGTCGAGGGTATTGTGTCCCCTCTGGACGCTTCTGTCCTCCTAGTCTTGGAGTTTGGGTCCCTCTGCAGGAACCGATTCCGGCCCCTCTCCAACCTAACCCTTCCCAACATCGAGCTCCAGGGTAAGTTTCAATTTTACCATGAGTGGGGAACACCAAAGGGCATATTGAACACCACGGTCTGACAGCCAAGTCACCACCACGAGCCCGGGAGCCAGGATGCTCCCACGCACTCTTGCTGGAGTTAACATTGCAGTCTCTAAGGAAATGCACCTTTGGAGGAGTCTGCGAAGGGGATGAAGGTGGACACAAATCAAAGGCAGGGAAGCAGAGGCGCAGCTCAGTGTGTGACAATGAGCTGGGCTGAATTGAGCAGTGATAATGGGCCCACAGGTCCTATTCCCCAACTTGCCTGGCCTGCAGGCCCTTTCCTTTTCCATCCCCACCAGGTCACTTGGTCCTCGGGAGTGTGATCAGGAGAGGGAAAAGGCGCAGGCCAGATTTGGTCCCATTTCCAACTCTCTCCCCCAACCCCTTGGCACTACGGCATCACGGTGGGAGAGCACCAGCAAACAGGAGGGGTCACAAGGGGAGCCTAGGTCCACAACTGAGGACCTGGGAGCAGAACCCAGTCTCAGGCGCCCAGAGCTGACTTCTCCTACAGCCCCCATAAGGGATATGCTATTGCAGGGAGACCAAAGTGGAAGAACCACGGCCAGGGCCACTTTGCTATTTAAATTTACCTACCAGAGTGGGAGGGAGGAGGCCTTGTCCCTGCTCTTTCCCATCTTTGGTTCACATAAGCCATTAAGGTCTCCCCGCAGCACTGAAGGGGGCAACCTGTAACCCTAAGATAATCAGCTACTGCTTTCCCAGCGCCTCTGCACCAGGAGGTGGGCAGGATGGCAGGTGACACCACCATAGCTCCACTGCAGGGCATGAGGCTGCAGCCATTCCCAGCCTGCTCAGAGGCCAGGGTTCAACCACCTCCCCCTCCCCAGCAGAAAAGAGAAGAAACAGGTGCTTCAGCTGTTGTTTATTGACATACAGGTAGGCTCTATAGCAACAGGCCTGGAGGCGCTGCAGTAGTCGCTGCAGTAGTGGGGGAAAATGGAAGGTGGAGGGTGGAGGGTGGAGTGTTTGCTGCAGGACAGCTGAGTGGAGGGCGGGGACAGATGCGAACTGGGGAGGCCCAGGGGGCTGGGGAAGCAAGTAAGGGCCAGGGCCAGAGTCAGCTTCAAGGGAACAACAGCCCCTTGCCCTAAGGCCCCTAACTCTCTAGCTGTTTCCTGACCCCAGGCCAGGGTTGGGAGTCCTCTGGGCATCCATTTTTTTCTCAAGGAACTGGACGGAGTATACACAGGAAAGAAAGCTGTCACCCTCTTGCCATCTGGCTCCAGGGGCCTCCAGTCCAGCATTCCTCCTTCTTCCCTTGATTGGGTGGGGCCACATGATGGGCAGCCAGGCTCTGGGCTGTCCCACTAAGCAGGCTGCAAACACAGCCATGTTTCAGCGAGGCACTAATCTTCTTCCCTGGTGTCCCAGCCCACCAGTGCCACATTACAGCCCAGAGTGAGTTCTACAAGCGTTGCTGGCCTAATGGATGGGTTGGGGGAAGGGGGTGGGACAGGGGCTGGAGGAAGGGCTCTCAGGTTCATCACGGCACAGGAACAACACGCATGGTGTTGGTGAAGCCGGAGCCAGGGCGCCATCCGGTCAGCACAATGACCACATCTCCCTTCTTGAAGAAGCCTCGGGCCTTGCCTGGAGGAAGAGAAGGGAGATTGGTAAGTAAAAGCCAAGCCAGGCAGGTGTGCACCTGGGCAGCTGCCCCATAGCCTGAGCACTGAACTAGGCTGGCTGACCACTACTTCCTCACACCACAAGGTGGCACCAAACTTACAGCCCAGGCAAACAGGAGGGAGGCCCTGAAATGTCCTTATCACTCAGATGGCAGGGTTGGCAGGGTTGGCAGGGACCTTTGGACATCTTTCACTTCATCCTCCAGAGGGTGCAAAGCCTTGCCCAGGGTCAAAAGCTAGCTGCTTCCTGTCATCCGGTGATACCCTACCTTATACAGGGACAATGGCCACATCAGTACATAATCTGTGTATGCCACCCCACAGCACGGGAGCTGTAGCCAATTTTATTTAAACAACAAAAACAAAAACAAAAACAAAACCCTCAGTAATGAGCAGATGCCAAAGAATGGACAATTTTGCTTTGAGTCCCAGACTAGAAGAGAAGAGGAAAGGAACTGCTCAACCCTACAACTCAAAGGACCCTTTTCCCTCCTGGGCTCAGCTTAGGACTTCCGGGAATGACAGATTCAGAAAGAACATTCCCAATAAGGGAGAGGAACAGTCAGCTGGGCCTTTTGCCCCTCTATGTTTCCCTTTCTATTCCCCAAACCCTCAGGGTCCCACAGAAGCCAATGCTCAAGCATCCCCAAACCCCTCTAGGCTCTAGCCCCTGCTCCAGCCACGTACCAACATTCATGGCAAAGTTCACCCGGAGGTCCACGTCCTCAGCCCAGGCCTCCTGGACGGGGTCCTTGCACAGCACAGGGAAGATGCCACGGTACAGGTGGGCCTGACGAGCTGTCTGGGGATTCCGGGTCACAGCAATGATGGGGGCACGTGGGCGGTATCTGGCCACCTGATGAGCAGACCTGAGATGGGATGGGGGACATACAGAAGAGACCATTACACAAGGCCCCAGGAAGTACCTCAGGGCATTCAAACAGCTCATCCTCTCACCCAGCTCACTGATGGCTCTGGCCTCTTCAACATCTGCTCCCTAGGACCCCTCCCAAGGCTAGGGCAGTCCCTCATCCTATATCCTCCATAGCAGGCTAGGCTACCATCTGCCCTCTATCCCCACTCCACAGGCCAAGGGCCCAGGATTATCTTGACCCAGGATTATCTTGACCCAAGGTCAGCCTCACCCACTTATCTCACACAGCCCATGGTTGGCAGAACCCCTCCTACACTCTGACACAGACAGGCAGCCCTGGCCCAGTGTCACCAGCACCCATTCCTCTCGCTGCCGGTGACACCTACAAGCCAAGTAGCATGTAGAGCAGTAGCAGAGCTGACCAGCCCCATGGGAATCAACATCAGGCTTCTCTACTTTTGTGCCCTCTTCCCTGTCCCACATGGCCCCTGGCTCCTGAAACAGTCCAGCAACTGGGCTATAAAGGCCCAGAGTCAAATCTGAGTATCTAGGTGAGGCTTAGAAATCTAAGTGCTACTCAGCAGGCAAGAACAGGAAATGGGAGTGTTGGTGCAGGAGCAGCTCTGCCTGCCAAAGCTCCTTTGGAAGGCAGGGGACCCTTCTGAAGCCCCTGTGCCAGGCGCTTTCTTGAACACTGACACTGCACACTTGTAGCTGCAGCTGTGTCTCAGGAGCTGGGGAGGGGCACCAGAAGGGAAGTTATGAGGACACTCAACAGGTGTCAGGGAAACTTAAGCCATATCATAGCAGAGAAGTCCCTGCACTTCACGCTTGGCCTATATGCAAGGCCATCAGAGGGAAGCAACTGCTGAAGCTAGGACCAGCTGAGTGAAACCCCAGAAGACTAGAGCTTAAAATAGCCAAACAGCAAGAACTGGACCTTTTAAGAAAGGTCAACCCTACTGGTTGAAGCTGTTCAGCCAAGAGTGGAGGCTGCAGCCCTCTGCTGAGGGCATCTGCACAGAGCTTGTGTCCTGGTTCTCTGGGCTGCCCATGCCCACCTGCTGCTCCTCAGTGCGTGGGCACTGCCTGTTTGCTCTTCTCCTCCAGGAAACCCTCGCTGCCCTGTGGGCAGGGACAAGGAGCATAATCCCTAACTAGGAGAGTGAAGGACATTAACTCAATGTCCTGGGCTAAGGAAGGGATCCCAAGTTGGAGGCTCAGCATAGGCCACACAGTCCTCAGCCTGGCTGCCTGGCCCCACAGAATGTCAGCCAAGATAGCACAGCAACCTCTCCTGAGCTGGAAACCAATTTGTCTTTAGGGCTCGAAAACAGCAGGGACTAGTGCGCCAAATGGAGGCACAGTAAACAGCATTTAAATAAATTCATTTTCCCAACTGAAATTTTTAAAGAGCACATAGTAACTGGAATAAGCAAAAGTGGTTATCTTTTACTATTTTAAATAAGAGGACTAAATTTTTTTTTTTTTTTTTTTTGAGACAGAGTTTTGCTCTGTCGCCCAGGCTGGAGTGCAGTGGCCTGATCTCGGCTCACTGCAAGCTCCACCTCATGGGTTCACGCCATTCTCCTGCCTCAGCCTCCAGAGTAGCTGGGACTACAGGCGCCCGCCACCTCGCCCGGCTAACTTTTTGTATTGTTAGTAGAGATGGGGTTTCACCGTGTTAGCCAGGATGGTCTCAATATCCTGACCTCGTGATCCGCCCACCTCGGCCTCCCAAAATGCTGGGATTACAGGCACGAGTCACCGCGCCCGGCCTACAGGAGTGAGTCACAGCGCCTGGCTACTAAATTTTCAATATCAAATAACCATTTGTAGTCAGCCTGTGCACTATTATGTAATAAATCTCCAGCATAAACTTGCTTTTGATCCAAATGTTCTGATATTCCTTATGTGTGCTGCCTAGAGTCCTCTGGGCCCAGGGAAGGGGCTCTGCTCAATCCTTCCCTGCAGGCCCAAGGTGGCAGGCAGAGGGGTCTTACCTTGGCTCAGTGCCACCTGAGCATTGTTCAATGCACTGCTCCCAGGACCCCCAAGGAGAGGTGCCACTGAGCGGGGCATCCCAGGGAGCCGCTGCCACCTCCTACCTGCCAGACTTGGTGAGGACGATTATGGCCCCACTGCAGCACTTGAAGGAGGCCTCCACGGCACCCACGGCGGTGGCTTCTGTGGGGTCGCTGGTAATGGGCGCCAGGCGGCGGAGTTCCTCAAATAATTGCAAGTGGTAGATGGCGGCCTCTGCCTCACGGGCAATCTAGGGGAGCAACATCCGTCCAGAGGGACGAGAGGGGGACAGAGCTTTGTCAGAGCTTTGTCACAGAAGGAGAGGGAGGGGAAGAGTCACCCGGACAGCTGGTGAGGAACATGTTCCTAGGGACAAAGGCCAAGAGTAGCCCAGTCACTGGAGATGCTGAGCTGAGCCAATTTCAAGACTCCACAGAAACCAGTCCTTCACCAAGTGCCTGTGACATCTGCTCTGCCTACTGAGCCACAGGACCCTTTGATCTTGCCCTGCCATGACCTCCCTGGCGGTGTTCCTATAGACAAGAAGAGGCTCTGTGCCCAGGTGCCAGGTTGGGCCTGGCTGTCTTCTCCTGGAACAGCTGAAGCAAGAGGCTGGTTATCCTAGCAGTGTTACCTGCCCTTTGGGCCCTACCTGCCAGACTCCGTCAGAACTATCAAAGCTGCTGCTAAACACTTATAAGAAGCCTCCACGCTGCCCATGGCCATGGCTTCCATGAGGTCTGTGGAGTGACTTGAGGCTCGCACAAGTTCTTCAAACAGCTTGCGGTGGAACATGGCTGCCTCAGCCTCACGAGCTATCTGTAAGGTTTAGGGGAAGAGGGGACAAGGAAGAGGGAAGGAGGAGGAAAAAAACAAGACACAACACATGGGAAGACAGAATGGGGAATTAATCAGAGAGGAAGGTAACCTTAGGTTAATTGGCTAAATCTGTCCTTCAGGCAGATGCGGAGGTAGGGTGATGAAAGTCCAACTGCTTCAGGAGGTGCTGCCACTTCCCCTCCAACACAGGGGAAATTGGCTCTTCCGTTCTGGAAGGATTTGATTGGGGATGGAGGGAGACAATCTGGCAGTAGGCTCTAGCACTCTGGCATGAAAACATGCCCAGGCTGGGCCCACACCACTCCCTGGCAGAGGACTTGATCACGCTGCCTCACGACATAGCTTACAGAAAGGAACAGGCCCTCCCTCCTCACATGGCTGTCTGGTTAGGCAGACTCCTGCCCAGCCTCCATGCATGCACGGAGTGAGCGCTCACTTGGCTTCAGGCACAGGGATGCACTGAGCCTTTCCAATGGCCTGCCATGGAAACAGATTGAGCAGCGCTGGAAAGCTGGGATCCAAGCCAAAGCAAGGCAGCTCAACTGAGTTTGAAGCAGGAGAACAGAAAACTTGGGCTAACTTGTGAGAGACACACTGAACAGCCATGTGAAGAGACAGATGTCTGTGGAAGCATGCAGATATGTTTAATAAGACACTTGATTAAAATCTAATGATTAAAACAGTCATGAGAAAGCCACTGAGTTATTTACAGATCACTTGCTCAGATAAGACCAAGAATCAGAAAGACAATGTAAGCTTTAGAGGATTATAATGCAATCGCCAGCATCTAAGTAAATGATGGGTGAGGGAGGAATCGGTAATAGCCCCTCATGAATTTCACAGTAGAAGCAGATGTGTGGCAGGATGTACTAGGTTAAAGGTATTCTTTTTATCAGAATGGAATGCATGCAACCCAGAGGACAGGGAACAGGAACAGGAAACAGAGCCATACCTGCTACTGCTCTTAGTTATGCGTCATTAACTGCATCAGTTAGACACAGGAGAAAGCAATCAACAGTGAAGGGAAGGAACTGTTGGCCAGTGTTAACTGGTGACACAGAAAGGAAAAGTCTAGCCACCTGGAGGGGCAGCTACAGCCTGGCCCAGACCTGTAACTTATCTTCTGAGCACTGCCATGCAATCCAAGCCTTGCAGCTCTAAGGTATGTGTCTGTTCATAGGAAACACTAGGGTATGGAGGAAAGGACATGAAATTTAGAAGCTGAGCCTGATTCTTAGTCTCTGACCCCACTGACAGGCTCCAAATGGAGACCTGTTCTCATCTCCTGCTAGACCTAAGAGCATGATGTTGCAGGAGAGAAGACTGGCTTTGGAGTCAGCAGACCTAGATTCAAACCCAGGCTTTATTGGCCATATAACCCTCAGCTATAAATGGAGGTAATGGGAGTTAGGAAGATTACATCCATATACACAGAGACTTATCAGACACTTAGTAATAAAAGCAATGAATATTTAATGCTAAGGCTATAATTAAACATATCTAATCCATTTTACAGATAAGGTCTTGAGAATTTAAATGACTTGCCAAAAAACACATTCAAGTCTCCACATTCTATGCAGTGATTTCATGGTTCAGTAAATCTAAGTCAAGATCAGCCTCTGTCCCACCTTTGAGGCCATGAAGTTACACAATTAAGTAAGGGAATTAGAGAGAGGGGACGTGTGGAGAGACCCAGAAAGGCACTCACTTTAGTGGTGAGTGGTTGAAGGTGCACTGTCTCCTGGGACACCTTCCTACCATGGGGCAATTGTGAGACTGCGCCAAGAGGATCTCAGCATCAGAACAGCAATCACATCGCACAAACGGTGAGGTGTCAGCCAGGCCCAGGCTACGTTAAGTGGGCCTGGGAGAGAAATCACTCTCTACTGATTTTTTTGTGTTTCCTTTTTTTATGATTGTTTGGTTTCTTTTTTGAGAGAGGGTGTCACTTTGTCACCTAGGCTGGTACCATCTTGGTTCACTGCAACCTCAACCTCCTGGGTTCAGTGATCCTCCTGCCCCAGCACCACCCCCTCTCCAAGTAGCTGGGACTACAGAAATGTATCACCACGCCCAGCTAGCTAACTTTTGAATTTTTAGTAGAGATAGGGTTTCGCCATGTTGCCTAGGCTGGTCTTCTGAGCTCAAGCGATCCGCCTACCTTGGCCTCCCAAAGTACTGAGATTACAGGTGTGAGCCACCGTCCCTGGCCTCTACCAATTCCAATATGGGGAAACCCACTAAGGATGCTGATGAAGCCCAGAAAATATCCTTAGTCAAGTATGAACTCAGTTCGCTACTGAAAGAGCATTTAATAGAAATGACATCTCTTCTCTGAAAGCTGTTTAAGCCCAGTAACAGGACACATAGTGAAAAAGGAAAGGAAGATGCCCAGACGAGGTGGGTGTTTTAGTTGTTTGTTTGTTTGTTTTTTTTGGTGGCGGGGGGTGGTGTTTTAAACTTGGGGGCTTGGAGGGGCTGAGGTCAAAGGGCAGCGGGTCTTTCACTGGCTAGAAAGGGAATAGAATGGCTGAAGAAAAACCATATCTGGATAAAGTTGAAGTTCACTGAGCCTGACCTAAGACTACTGGGAGAAAGTTAATTTCCAGCACTCATTTTACCAAACCTATGTAACCCTGATCAGGGATCCCCAAGTTAGCTCCAGAGCTGGAACAGACAGGGCAAAGGGACTGAGTCTCCAACCCTGAGCAGTGGCCAGGCACTCAACATGACAAGCTGGAAGAGCCTGAAGAATGAGCTCTCAGAGGAGAAAGAAGGGAAAGAGCCTCCACGACTCCTCCAGACGCTCAGTCCAGGGCCACCAGGGTCAGCCACCCTCCCTGCTGTCTCTATCTGTGGCCCTGCCACCAGTCACTCAACCTGACTTTTTGGCCTGTTGTAAGAGCAGCAGCTGTACCCCAATGGCACAGCAAAGCAAATCCTCCTATAGGCACCATGCAAGGCCAGCACAGGCAGCTCAGTGCAGGCAACAGACTCCAGTGCAGGTCCACAGGGGCTCCCTGGGGGAGCGCCTGTCTGCGGGATGGGAGGGTCGGGGGACTGAATTGGAAGCCAAAGGAAGAGGGCAGTTGGGAGCAGGAGCCCCGAGCCCTTTTCAGAATAGGGCAAAGGTACTCAAAACTTCTGACTCTGAGGAAGAGGGACAAGATCTCCCTTCACTGCGGAAGTATCCCAGGACTTAAGCCATGGGAAGGATTCACCACCTTGAAGTCAGAAGTGAAATGAACTGTATGGTGTCCAGTGAAGGAGGATGCCTCCAGAGCAGAAGGAAATGGAGGGGTGGGGGTGTCGGCAGGAATGAAAAACAGGAGAAAAAAAAAAAAAAAAAGCCACCTCCACCTCCACCCCCACCCTCTTGCTGCTGTAACTTGGAGGATAATGAACGGCTGTGCCTAAGAGGATATGGAAACCTAAAAAGCTCTGCACCAGAGCTTGCATCCATCCCAGGCCCAGTCCAAAGCCCAGGGGATGGGGCAGGCCCCAGAACTCACCAGGTGCTGCATGCGCACAGCCTCCAGAGGATAGTCCCCTTTGGCTGTTTCTCCAGACAGCATGATGCAGTCGGCTCCATCCAGAACTGCATTGGCCACATCACTGCCTTCAGCCCGGGTGGGGCGGGGCTTCTTGATCATGCTCTCCAGCATCTGGGAGGAACAGAGCATTAGTGAGATGTGGCTTGGGCTGTTTTCAGAGACAAATGACAGCACGCTGATCCTCTGGATAGTGAGTAGGTGCACAGAGCATGGCTTTGTGTAGGTGCATGGGGGAAGGGGATTATCTGTGTGTTACATGAGACAATTCCATGGGAAAAGATCAGACAGCCTCCAGAGCTTTCCCATACACACATGTGAGTGTGCCCAGGAGAATGTGGGGAAGGGTGGTCACATGCCTGAGTAGCACAGATGACAGGCTTCCCAGCTCGGTTGCACCGCCCAATCATCATCTTCTGAGCAAGGAAGACCTTCTCCGCAGGAATCTCAATGCCTAGATCACCACGAGCCACCATGATCCCATCACTGGCCTCCAGGATTTCATCAAACCTGATGGACAAAGTTGGGGGGAGAGAGGTTATACAGACAGGGGCCACAAGTATGCCGGTAGACAAGAAGTTTCCCTGGGATTCCCTAACTTAGATGTCCTCGTACCAGGACAGACATCCATGACATCATCATGGATGCACACAGATGGCAAGGCAGTCCAGCTACCTTAGTCCCCCAGAGCGGGCCAACAATTCTGCCTGCTGGGCTTCAACACCAATATGGATGCTTCATTGACAGAAGAAAGGGGAGAGGGCAAATCCAAATGGGCTCATTCCCAAGGTCTCCTCTCCAAATCCCATGCATGTTAGGTGTCTCTCTGGGGCCTCCATTCTCCAATCAGCACTTCAAGACAGGGAACCCAAGGCCTGCTGACTGCTTCCACCACAAAGACCCATGGCCTTATCTAGTCAAGGACACTTGAAGACTGCCCTTTGAGGTGGCCCACTCCAACCTGCTGAAGGCAAGAGGGAATGTGGCTTTGCCTGGCCTAGCGCCAAGTTCAGCTTATCAGGATGGCAAAGGGGAGGGCCCCAAATTGCCTGGTACAGAGGATATCTACACAAAGCTAAGACGGTAAGGCCACTACAGTGGGTGCAGAGGGTTGTTCCCCCACCCTCCCCAAACACACTCCTAATCCACAAGCGTAGGTCTAGCATCTTAGTAGTGCTAAGTTGTATTCCTAGCAGGATGCCAAAAATGGTGGCCATGCCCACTGGGCTCTACCTCGTGAGCACTGCGGAGGGGGTAAGCTAAGTTGAGGCAATCTGACCCTGGAGAAGAACCACACATCTTACTCTGAGAGTGGAATGGACCATACCAGAGTTAGCATGATCACTGAGCCAGCTGCGTTCTAAGTGAAGACCAGGAGGCCATAAGTTTTAGCATGGACACCAGCCCCTGAAATTCCACATGGCTCCCCAGGAAGGGCCAAAACGAGCCCCTTCTTAAGTGTCTGCTGTCATCTTTCCCCCTGGTCCCCACATTCCAACAAACACTGGTAGTGTTTCTGATCAGGAACAGAGCATCATGGCCCCTGGTACTATGAGCAGTGACCCTGTTCTCTCAAATGTTGGTCCCCAGGCCCAGGGAACAATGTCAAGCTGCCAGCATCTCAATTACCTAGGAAGCTTTTTAAAAACAAAACAAAACAAAACAAAAAAACAAAACCCACACACACACAATGCCTTCTACTCTACTAAGATATTGTGATTCAGCAGGTTTGGAACAGGTTTGGGAGTCTACATTCTGATGGGCTAGGGGGCTGGGAATCAGATATTCACAGGATGCACCATGCCCTTTAGAGAGCTGCGCTGGGACTGGAGCAGGGACAATGGGGACTTGCCTCCGAACCCCCTCATGATTCTCGATTTTGCTGATTATCTTGATGTTCTTTCCCTTCTCTCCCAGGACCTTCCTAACTTCATGGACATCAGCTGCCTTGCGGATGAACGACGCAAACACCATATCGACATCCTGCTCGACCCCAAACTTCAGATCCTGGATGTCCTTTTCCGACACAGCAGGCAAGTCCACAGCAGCCCCAGGAAGGTTCACACCCTTCTTGCTGCCCAAGGAGCCACCATTTTCCACCTCCGTCACCAGGAAGTCAGCACCTGTGTTTTGAAAAGGGGTAAGCAGGGGAGGCAGAGCACCGAGGGCACAGCTCAACAGGAAGCAGGCACCTTTCCCCCAAGTACAGTGAGCTGGGAAGTGGTGCATTATGGGTGCTGGAGCTGTTTTACCAGAGTTGAAACCCTACTACAACTAACTGTGTAATCCTAGGCAAGCCATTTAACCTCTCTGTACCTCACTTTCCACACCCATAAAAAAGGAGAATTAAGATTGTTTTGACTTTGGGAGGCCGAGGCAGGCAGATCACTTGAGGTCAGAAGTTTGAGACCAGCCTGGCCAACATGGTGAAACCCCGTCTCCACTAAAAATACAAAAAAACTAGCCGGGCGTGGTGGCGGGTGCCTGTAAACCCAGCTACTCGGGAGGCTGAGGTAGGAGAATCACTAGAACCCTGGGGGCAGAGGTTGCAGTGAGCCAAGATCGTGCCACTGCACTCCAGCCTGGGCAACAGAGCGAGACTCTGTCTCAAAAAAGAAATATATGTGTGTATATATATATGTTCCTATGTTCTCCGGAACCAGAAGAATGTAACTATGCTGGATTAAAGCCTGTCTTTGAGGATAAATGAGTTATAAAAGGGATTCCTGAGAACACACAGACTCAATCTCACTGCCAGGCAACCAACCTTCCCATCTTCTTTGTGTCAAGGAACTTTAGAGACAAAAGATGGGTTTTAGACAATTGGATTCCAGCTCCCATACGTACCTTTCTGCTTCACCTGGAGAGAAATAAGCCCATCATCCACGTAGATCTTGCTGCCCACTTCCACCACCTTGCAGATGTTCTTGTAGTCCAGCCATAGGATGTTCTCGTCACACTTTTCCATGTAGGCGTTATCCAGCGTGATTTTGAGAGTGGCTCCCTTCTTCAGCTCCACCTCTGCAGTGCCGCTCTAGGGAGTAAGCAAGAGAGTAAGCCAGAGTCCAAACTGGAGACACCAGTAGCAGCATCACTGCAGAAGCAATGGAAAAGCTCTTTCCTCCAGGGAACAATGCTCAAGTCACCGCTAAAAATAATACAGTTTTTTGCTCTTATTCTCTAACTCAGTACACTTCACAGAAATAATCTAAGAAAATAGAATATAAGGGTTTCAGTTATGCTACTTAATGATGGGGAAAAAGATACAAAGAGATGGTTCCCCAAGTTAGAAAGCCTAAAGTTTAGGTTTTTAGGGTAAAAAAAGGGTTCCTCTGTGGTACCATTTCCTAGCAAAGTAAATCAAATCAACATTGTTTACAGTGATGAATAAATTCTCATTTGTAGACCTCAACTCCTCTGCAGTCCTTCATGGTGCTGGGATGAAACACGGCATCTCAACGCTTTGGAGGACATGTCTCTGGGGCATATTGCCTACTGAGTCTTTCCCTTGCTCTCCACAGAATACTCACGCCCTTGATGAGCCCAGTTCGGATCTCAGGTCCTTTAGTGTCCAGAGCCACAGCAACGGGCCGGTAGAGGATGGGGTCAGAAGCAAAGCTTTCCGTGGCTGTGCGCACATTCTTGATGGTCTCCGCGTGGTACTGGGGAAAAAGAAGGAAGATGACAAGCGTGCTCCCACACTAGGATCCAGTTCAATTTCCCTGCCCAGGAGCCAAAGCTGATCACTCAGGAAAGGCCTGTGGATGTCTTAGAGCTCTATCTCCATCCTCAGAACAATCCATGCACTGAGAACTCCTCTACCTGCTTAATCCAATCTCCTCAGCCTCCACCCACTTCTACTACAGCAGTAATTCACCCTAAGGGCAAATCTTTGAAACGTTGGTGGCAAATTTCAGAATATTGCCACCAAAACCCATTAAGGTATGGGTGCAAACATGTCTCATCATAAAAGCAGCTGTGTCCCCAGGGCTGTTCTTTTTTCCCTAAGACTCATCAAATACCCTCAGCAAATAAAGCTGATAAACAGGGCAAAAAGCCTAGAACTTGTGTTTGGATAAGGCTGATCTGGCAATCAATGTCACATTCTGATATATGTGGTAATGCTGAGAGCTTTTCCTCTATTGATTCCAACTACAACGCAAACTTGAAGTTATTGACTTAAGCTAACAGTGGCCCAAGCTAAATAACTCATTGCTAAGGTCACACAGACCTGACTTTCTCAATCACTTTTTTTTTTTTTGAGATAGTCACACTGTGCCGCCCAGGCTGGAGTGCAATGGCACTATCTCAGCTCACTGCAAGCTCCGCCTCCCAGGTTCACACCATTCTCCTGCCTCAGTCTGGGACTGCAGGTGCCCACCAGCAGGCCTGGCTAATTTTTTGGATTTTTAGTAGGGACTGGGTTTCACCATGTTATCCAGGATGGTCTCGATCTCCTGACCTCGTGATCCGCCCACCTTGGCCTCCCAAAAGTGCTGGGATTACAGGGGTGAGCCACTGCGCCCAGCCTCAATCACTTTCTAGATTCTGACTGGAGACGGGGAAAGGTGGTCATGTCTTTCTCTAAATGAACTGCCCTTTATTATTCCTTGCTTGCAACAAATCTGTGCTTCAATCTTTTTTCTTAAGCCTTTCCTCCTTTCCATTTACCATTTTGTTTGTTTAAAAGAGGGACACAGGCTAAGCACAGTGGCTCATGCCTGTAAACCAAACACTCTGGGAGGCTAAGGTGGGAGGATAGCTTGGGCCCAGGAGTTTGAGATGAGCCTGGGCAACATGGCGAAACCTCATCTCTACAAAAAACACAAAAATTAACTGTGCATGATGGTGCGTGCATGGGGTCCCAGCTACTTGTGAGGCTGAGGTGGGAGGATCACTTATGTCTAGGAGGTCAAGGCTACAGTGAGCCATGATCATACCACTGCACTCTGGCCTGGATACCCTACTATCCAAAGCAACACCCTATCTCAAGAAAAAAGATTAAAAAAAAAAAAAAGATGCAGAGCCAAGATGTCGAAAGAGCTCTAAGACAGCGTGATCAATATGACATTGCTGATAACAAGGGCACCTAATTCAGCACTTTCTGGGCCTTGTCCTTTAACCACCACTGTCCAGGAAAGCGGCACCTGCAAGTAAGCCTGCCTGTTATTCACAGGATGCTGGAGGGAGCTGGAGCCAGAGCTTAGCCTCTAAAGACAATGTTGCCTGAAGCCTGTATCTGAAAATCTTCAGCTTCTTATTCAGGCATACTCCCTACTGAGGGACTGTTGGCTTGTTTGTTTTTTATAGGGTTCCTTATAAATTATGATATTTTCTTGCTTACTGGCTTGTAATAGAAATAGAACAAAATAGAATTGAATACAGGCTGGGCGCGGTGGCTCACGCCTGTAATCCCAACACTTCGGGAGGCCAAGGCGGGTGGATCACGACATCAAGAGATCGAGACCATCCAGGCCAATATGGTGAAACCCCATCTTGACTTAAAATACAAAAATTAGCTGGGAATGGCGGCGCGCACCTGTAGACCCAGCTACTCGGGAGGCTGAGGCAAGAGAACCACTTGAACCTAGGAGGCAGAAGTTGCAGTGAGCCGAGATCGTGCCACTGCACTCCAGCCTGGGCGACAGAGTGAGATTCTGTCTCTAAAAAAAATAAAAGAATAGAATAGAAATAGTTGTTTTCTTTTAAGGGGATGTGGTACCTTTCCTTCAGAGTTGATGTGAGCAGTAAAAGAATATATTAAGTATTAGGACAAAGTACATGGTAATTATTTAATAAATGTTACCTATTATTATCATCTTATAACGGTAAGACTCAGGTGGACTGAGTTCCACCATAGCTGTGGCTTTGTTGGGATGTTATCATGTGGTAAAGAGTTCCACCCATCAATGCTGTCCTGCAGAAGGCTCTATATTTAGCTACATTTAGGTTGTTTAAAAGTCATCCTTAACTCAGGCCAGGCGCAGTGGCTCACGCCTATAAACCCAGCACTTTGGGAGGCCGAGGTAGGGAGGATCACAAGGTCAGGAGATCGAGACCATCCAGGCTAACATGGTGAAACCCAATCTCTACTAAAAATACAAAAACAAAATTAGCTAGGCGTTGGTGGCAGGCGCCTGTAGTCCCAGCTACTCGGGAGCCTGAGGCAGAGAACGGTGTGAACCCGGGAGGCACAGCTTGCAGTGAGCCGAGATCGTGCCACTGCATTCCAGCCTGGTTGACAGAGTGAGACTCCGTCTTAAAAAAAAAAAAAAAAGTCAACCTTAACTCTACTTAATCTTAATGTAGAATTTTGTGCTCCTAGAATAAAATCTACTTGGTCATGGATCAAGACATTCCTTTCAATCACTACTGGATTTGGATTATTAAATTTTATTTGTTTTCTGCATCGAAGTGAGACTGGTCTAGCACGCTGTTAGTACCTGCCTGGTTTTGGTACTGTCCTTGTCTGATCTCAGTATCAGAGTATGTTGGTTTCAAAGAACACAGTGGGAAGATTTCTGTATTTCTCTAGGCTCTGGAACAGTTTAACAATGTAACTGAATTTTGAAGGGGAGACAATTCAGCCACTAAAATCATTTGGACTTAAACGTTCTGAGGTGAACCAGATCTTAGCCACTTTTTCAACTTTTTGGCTGGAGTGCAGTGGTGCAATCTCAGTTCACTGCAGCCTCCACCTCCCCAGGTTCTAGCAATTCTCCTGCCTCAGGCTCCTGAGTAGCTGGGACTGCAGGCATGTGCCACCATGCCCCGCCAGTTTTGTATTTTTAGTAGAGACAGGGTTTCACCATGTTGGCCAGGCTGGTCTCGAACTCCTGACCTCAAGTGATCCCTCCGCCTTGGCCTCCCAAAGTGCTGGGATTGCAGGTGTGAGCCCAGCCCACTTTTTCAACTTCTTATGGCCACTGGTCTATTCATATTTTCTATCTTTTTGGCTATTTAATCTTCTCTTGGAAAATAGCCAGTGTCATCTCTCTCTATAGGAATTAAGTTATAAGTCTTTCTTGACTTTTAAAATCTCCAATGTGTAGGAAATATTCCCTTTTCTATTCATACTCTTATTTGTACATCCTTGCATTCTTCACCTGGCTTCCCAGAACTTTCTATTTTACTATTTTTTACCCACAAATAATCAGCTCTTAGCTTAATTTGTCAAATTTATTTTCATTCCATTGAGCTATAATCTTACAAAATTATTTTTCTTCACCCTTTTTAGGGTTTTCCCCCCCTAGTGTTCTGAGTTAAATATTTATTCCATCTACCTTGAGATCTTTGCTTTCTAAAGTAAGCACACTTTAGTTTTCTTGACTTTGTTCTTAATTTCCATTAAAAAATTTTTATCAGAGAATGTGTCTGTATAATTTCTACTTTATGAAACTTGGGGGTTTTTTTGGTGGCCTAATATATATTTGTAACCATGAGTGTTTCACACAAACATGGATTTTTGGTCTTGGGGATGTAAAACTATATATTATAAACATACCAATTATTAGGTGTATTATTCAAATCTATGTTATATATTATAATCTCTTAGAGCATTTCTGGGAGGTGTACTGAGTCTTCTACTACAGCTGTGGCTTTGTTGGGATGTTACATGGTAAAGAGTTTCATCCATCAATGCTGTCCTGTGGAAGGCTCTACATTTAGGTTGTTTGAAAGTCATTTTTTCTAGGCCAGGCACAGTGGCTCACACCTGTAATCCCAGCACTTTGGAAGGCCAAGGCAGACATATCACTTGAGGTCAGGAATTCGAGATCAGCCTGGCCAACAAGGTGAAACCCCATCTCTACTAAAATACAAAAATTAGCCGGGCATGGTAGCAGATGCCTGTAATCTCAGCTACTTAGGAGGCTGAGACAGAAGAATCTCTTGAACCCAGGAGGTGGAGGCTGCAGTGAGCCAAGATCGTGCCATTGCACTCCAGCCTGGGTGACACAGCAAGACTCTCTCTCTAAATAAATAAATAAATAAATCTGGAAAACACGGCATATGGAACCACATGTTCAGCAAGAATGCATCTTGCCCATGTGAACTGCCAAAAGTGAGGGCTGAAGACTAGTTGCCAAAGCTGTCAAAAGAGAGCTGGGCGTGTGGCTCACGCCTGTAATCCCAGCACTTCGGGAGGCCGAGGCAGTTGGATCACCCGAGGTCACGAGTTCAAGACCAGCCTGGCCAACATGGCGAAACCCTGTCTCTACTAAAAATATTTAAAAATTAGCTGGGCATGGTGGCACAGGTCTGTAATCCCAGCTATTCAGGAGGCTGAAGCATGAGAATTGCTTGAACCTGGGAGGCAGAGGTTGTGGTGAGCCGAGATCGTGCCAGTGCACTCCAGCCTGGGCAACAGAGCAAGACTCTGTCTCAAAAAAAGAAAGCTGTTAAAAGATCAGATGCAGACATTTGATGTTCCTCTGTCAGAGTGAGAGGGAAGACAGTAATCTCAATGTTCTGCTCAGAAGGGCATTTAAAATAGTCAGGAACTAGAAAAGTACATCCCAGCCCCTAGACAAAGGTGCATATGAAACAACAGCCCTGACAAACGGTAAGGTTGAAACTGTTTACGTTACATTATACAAATTAGAATAACTTCAAATCAGTTTCCAAATTGAGCCCAGAGACAACTTCATCTTGGTCTAAAACTTCAAAATAAACCCACAAGAGGGACATCTTTAAAAAATAAATTAAAAAATTAAAAAAAAAATCTTAATTATAATCTGGGAGTAGGAGTGAAAGCAGAGATAATCTCCAAAAAGCCTCTTAAAGTTTAAAAAACCAAAATCGGAGCTCTCATCCAGCAGGTGCAGCAGATATCACTCCCCCTTGCCATGTAAGAGCTATGTGGTGTTATTTTACTGGATGAAGGAACCACAAAGCCTACTTAAAGGTCAGCTTCTTAAAAATCTATTTCTGCTCCTTTCCCTGAACGCAGGAGCCCACGGCAGACTACAGCAGCAGGGATCAACAGTGAACAGACCTCCACCATTGTCTTCAGCTCTCTCTCTTTAAGCTAAGCTAACACGTGTAGTAATTCTCGGTGACTCCTGCTAAGGACCCCTTGCTTTTGGAAAACTACAGAATTTTCCAGAAGGTACAGGGACATGTCTTAACCTGCGTGGTATGTCTGCTGGACTTGGTCAGGTCCCCATGACATTTAGGGGCCAGCCACTAGCCAGGCCATAGGCTGTTTATGAACACAGGTTAGGGAACCTATGATGAAGAGTCTCAAGTTTCCCAAAAGGAGGAATTCACTCTTGGACTGCATTTCCTGAGGCTTTATTTTTAGTCCAAACTTAATACCAACTTCCAAATGCCAGAGGGCAACCTCTATAAGGCACTTGGCCTTACAGGGTAGCATTTTCTTTACTCTCAACAGGAAATACAGAAGCCAAGACAGGGACAAAGTCTGCCTCTTCTGTGATTCCTCTTATCAATGCCATTACGAAATCCCATGATCTATGGGAAATCTATGGTTAAGTCTGAAGGTTTTAAAAAGGCACAATCCCAGGCTGGGGGTAGTAGCTCACTCCTCTAATTCCAACATTTGCGAGAATCACTTGACCCCAGGAGTTTGAGACCAGCCTAGGCAATGTAGTGAGACCTCATTTACACAAAATTTTTTTTTTAAATTAGCCAGGTACGGTGGTGGATGCCTGTATTACCAGTTACTTGGGAGGCTGAGGCAAGAGGATCACATGAACCTTGGAGGTCAAGGATCCAGTGAGCCATGATCATACCACTGTAGTCCAGCCTGGATGACACAGCAAAATTTTGTCTTACAAAATAAAAAAATAAGTAAGTCATGGTACCTCAGGGAACCCCAAACTCCTCAGAATGGGTTTATTCTAAATCTGGCAACAGAAGCAGGAATGGAGCCATCCTGACAGCTGCTACCTGGCTCCTGGGCAAGGCCTCTGTCCATAGGTAAAGCCAGGTAATAAAGAGCCCATCACAAATACAGTCCTACTAGGCTCCTGAGGAAGAGTGCTAACTGGTGTTATTTTAATGTACAGAACTCCTGGGAAGGCACAGGCTGGGAATATAGTGCTGAGGAAGAGGGGTATTATACGCCAGCGAGTGCTTGTGCATTAGGCTCAGTCATTCAAAACTTAGAATAATGGAAACTCTTCTCATGGACCTGCCCAGTTATTTTGGTTCTAAGATAGGCCAGAATCGATCTGCTAGATGGTTTACCATGGCAATACAGGCTGTAGCAGAAACCCGGGGACAGGAGGGTCAAGCGCTGTGGCCAGGACATCTAAGGCTTAGAGGGTTTTCCAGGAGAACCTTTCCATATCTTCCTTTGTGAAAGCTAACGGTAGGAGAGGTGTGTGAGAGAAACATGGCCAGCGACAAAAGCGGTCTTCTTTGCTAAAAGAGACTTAGCCAGTTTCTTCGCCAGGACAAGAGGGAAGGAGAGGAGGGATGGGCTAGTAAAGACAAACTTCACACTGGCTGTGAAACTCAGACTCATCCTTGCCTAATCCGGTGTGGCTAAATGAACACTGCACCAGCTCCCTGTTTCCTACAGGCCATCACAACGGCCACAGGGTCCAGCTACAGCTCACCTCATGAGTTCCATGAGAGAAGTTCAGACGAGCCACATTCATTCCAGACTTAATCATCTCCTTCAACGTCTCCACTGATCGGGAAGCTGGGCCTATTAGGAAAAGTTTTAAAGCCACAAGTATTAATTATTCAAAGAAGGAAAAACATTTAAGTTTGCTTAAGTTTAAAGAATTTTTTTCCCTGAAAACTTTTCCTCTCCCAAATAGCTCAAAAGTCTTTAAAAAGTGTATGGAAGGCTACCACCGTGCCAGCTTACTTTTTTGATTTACTGGGACACTTCGACCATTTCCTTCAAATTCTGCAGGCTCCCACTGTATCAGAAAAGCCTAGGTTAAGACTTGGCCAGCCTTCTCCGCCCTCACTGAAACCCAGCCAGATGTCCAACCACAGAATCTTGGTTGCATAGAACATATTAAAAAGATCTTTCCTAGGTCTGTAAGTTGCTCCTACAAAGACCTGCTAAGGAAAACACCCTCTAAATTTTGCCTATAGCATAAAACCTAAAGCATATGGATTCTTTTTGCAACAAATTTGGGTTACAAAGTTATGTAATCCAATACATACAGTTTGGATACAATGTGGAATAATTAAATCAGGTTAGTTAACATATCCATGACTTCAAGTACTTAACATTTTTGTGGTGAGAACATTTGAAATTTACTCTTAGCAATGCTTTTTTCTTTTTTCTTTCTTTTTTTTTTTTTTGAGACAGAGTTTCATTCTTGTTGCCAAGGCTGGAGTGCAATGGTCAGGTCTCGGTTCACTGCAACCTCCACCTCCCAGGTTCAAGCGATTCTCCTGCCTCAGCCTCCCAAGTAGCTGGGATAATAGACACCTGCCACCACGCCCGGCTATTTTTTTTTATTTTTAGTAGAGATGGGATTTCACTATGTTGGCCAGGCTGGTTCTCCTGACCTCAGGTGATCCGCCCACCTCAGCCTCCCAAAGTGCTGGGATTACAGGCATGTGCCACCACACCCAGACAATTTTTTTTTCCTAAGACAGGATCTCGCTCTGTTTCCCAGACTGGAGTGCAGTGGTGTGATCACGACTCACTGCAACTTCAATCTCCTGGACTCAGGTGATCTTTTTCTCAGCCTCCCATGTAGTCAGAACTACAGGTGCATGCCCACCATGCCCAGCTAATTTTTTTTTTCTTTTGTTTTTACTTTTTGGAGAGATAGGGTCTAAGTTGCTCAGGCTGGTCTCAAATTTCTAGCCTCAGACAATCCTCCCACCTTGGCCTCCCAAAGTGCTGGGAGCCACCATACCTGGCCATCTTAGCAATTTTGAAATGTCTAATACTCTCTTATTAACTGTATTTGCCATCCTGTGCACATACTAATTCTTTACTGCAACTTCCTATGACCTGAGTCCTTTTATGAGAATCTGTGTAGCATCCCATGTAGCACCTAGGTTTGTTAGGACATTTAGTTAAGTCTTTTCAGGAGAGAAAGGGTCACTTTCCACGAAGCCCTTTTTTTGGGGAAGGGGCACACCCACTCACCAATGGTACAGATGATGCCAGTGTTCCGGGCTGTGATGGGTGGTGAGTCAATGTCCAGGCGGCACATATGCTCCAGGAATGTGTCAGCCATGGCTGCATGCAGCTGCTGGGTCTGAATGAAGGCAGTCCCGGCTTCACTATGGGGCTTTGACATGGCTGCTGAGGTCCTGGGTCCAGACAAATTGAAAGAGAGTGGTAAGACTGAGAAGTGGTTAATATACCATTTATCACAGGAGGGTGTCTCCTGCTTATGCATTAACTCAATAAGCACGCTTTGTACACAAGCCACAGGGAAGCCAGACATGCTGTGGTTATGTGGTTGCTCCTCATGTTAGACAAAGGGTTCACAAGATGGTGAACAATGGAAATGGACCTTACTGAACAAGTTAAAACCTCCCACCTACTGCTGACAGTCCCAAGCACCCACAGTAAGCAGGTCTCTCTTACACTGGGCTGACATCTACTTAGACAGCTTTCCCACCACCCTATCTATAAATAACATCATTTAACATGCAATGAAGGAGCTTCCAACGAAGGAAGTTATAACCAATCTTCCAGTGATACAAACAACTGACTCCTAGCTTAGTGCCTAGATAAGCCTAGATCTCTGTATGTCAAGTTGTCACAAAGCTACAAATAGCTGCTTTGTCGTGGGGCACCCACATTGCCTCTACAATCCTCACCCAACCCAAAGTCATTCCCCTGAATGCAAAAGCTTCCATCCCAGGAGTCTAAACCTAAAACCACATCTACTGTTGGCCAGAAGGACGTTAGGACACGTAAAGCAATTTGCAATTTGCAAAGCAAGGATAACATAAGGGCACTGGTATAATTCTAAAATTATCACAACTACATTAACAGGATAGCTGCAACATAGAGAAATTAAAGTTGCTGGTCAAATCTTTTCCCCAAAAGATTTTTGATACACATCCTGTTTTCTTTTCTAAGCCTGACAAGTATACCACCACTCTGTAACACAGACCATCAGTTCCAGGTAATTAACTAGCCCAGGTCACAATCCTGACAATGGCCCCGACCTTTGCTTTCTTCATTAATGACTTACAACTAAACTCGCTCAGCCTCTTAGTTAGCTGATTAGAGACAAAGACTCAGGAGAAGCTTCCAGGCAGTGTTTGAAGAACTATCAGGTAAGGATGTGAACCAGAAGCTTGCTACATTTCTCATCAGAAAGTTGTTTCCTTGAGTTCTCAGACCAACAGCTACTCTTTCTAAAACGCTTTAGCCTAAATGCTTCAGCCAAGCAAGGCTCAGAAACAAGTCCCTCTTTAGCCCTTCCCCATCTCTTCCTAAATCTCAAAGTTCCAAATCAAGGCATCTCACACATATGACCCTTACTCCTTTACCCTGTTCCATCCCTGACTTTGTGGGCTCTCTGGGTGGCTCTAGCAAAGTATGCATCTAAACCCATCTCTGCCATCTCCAAAGAAGGCCTGTTAAGGTCCAAAGAGCTCTGAAGGCAATAGTGAACAGTCTGTCGGCTATGGAAAACTGATGGCCACAAGTCCTCAACCACAGATTCTAAAACTTTTAAAATGGGGAAATAAGATACCAACTAATTATTCAACGTGGCAAATCCACTCTTCATTTCAACTGTATTTCCTAAGCCTCTAATATCTACTATGTATCCTCTCTTCCAGGACCTATATGGTTTTGTATTTCCTAGCACCTAGTAAGTGGAAGCATTCTAGTGTTTGTTAAATGACCTTTCAGTCTCTCTGAATGCCTCTTTGTCAGAATCAAAGTTATGCCTCTGCTCCCCTGTCCCTAAATCTGAGAAACTTCTGCATTACTGACAGGAAAGCCTGGGGCGCCCTGGTCCCTCTCCCTACACTCATGGTTAAGGGGGGGCTCGCATACCTTCAGAGCTCCCAGCTGGGCTTAGGGAAGTCTGGCTGTTAAGGGAACATTACTGAGAGATGGCACAGCAGGCCAGTTGGAACACAAAGGCCTTGCTGTGGCCTCCAATGGGCCTACAATCTGGGGACTACATTGTGAACAAAATAAGATCTGAATAAGTGGGCCAGAGTAACTAATTCCACTCTTTTTAAAAACCATCAGCTGGCTCTTCTTAGACCTGAGATATCAGGGTCTTCTTGTAAAGACCTGGCTGGGGCCACTGAATATCAGGTCATACCTTTGGTTCTCTGAGCTTGGGCTTCCGGTGACATAATGCTCTCCTTTTGGCTCAGGTTGGCTCCTTGACCTCACTTGCAAAGACCGCTCAGAGCTGAATAAAGTGTGCCCTGGAGAGCTGTACAAGGATTAAGGTAAAAGCTGAGTGTAACTAAAGCTCTTTGGGGTAATGGAAAAATTACCTTAATAACCAGGTATCCAGGTGGCAGCTGCTCTACAGATTCAGCTGTTATGTCTCTTTAAACACGTGATTTACTAACATTCCACTATTCTATACAAGAACCTAGTCCCTCCCCTTTTGGGAGTGGGGAAGGGACACCAAATTAAACATACCTGAAAGACCTGGGAGGATATATACTGATATTTTAATAGGATGTCATTGGGGTGGTAGGATTACAACAACAACAACAAAAATTCCTCTTTATTAACAAATTTACTGATATAAAATAAAAATACTTTTATAGTAAGAAATTATGTATACCTTTTTTGGAAATATTTATATGCATCCTATAAAATTGTTGGGAGGAAGTAAATGAAATGTGAAGATACCAATTCCATTAATCGGTTGCTGCTCTATGCACTTCAAGAATAATCTGCTTTTAAAAGATAGCAAAGATACATGTCTCAAAAAAAAAACCAAACAAACATGTCTTAGGCCCTACATCACAAATGTATTATAGGAGAGTTTCAATGGCTTAAAGTGGTCAACCTTAATATAGTCAGAACCTCAAAGCAAAAAAAAAAAAAGTCCATAGGATAATCCCATGCCTCAAATCTGTTAGTTACATGCCCAAATCCAGCAAACTAGTCTGTTCTCAAGCTTTACAGTAAAAGCTTTGTGACAATGTTCTGGTACAGAAGGGCTGCCTCCAAGTCCAGAAGATGCCATTAGCAGATAAAATTATATTGGCCTCAAACACAAACCCTATTTCAACTATCTCAAATTAAATCTGATGCCTATAAGCTCTAATTTTTGGCCAATAAGTACAAGAATGACAAATGAAAATTTCTATAGTGGATTTACACACTAGCAGTCAAAAAAAAAAAGCTTGCCTGTCAGCAAGTTCATCCAGACTTCAGATCTCATGCATCCTTAATGCTCTCTTCGAGCCAGAGACCCCATACCTCAAGCTCAGGTCTTTCCTCAGGCTCTGACCTGAAGCCTCCCTTGCAGGGAGGGCCAGAGCTCTCCTGCTTTCTCCAAAATCCTCTTCCCAGCACAAGCTGCCCACACCACCAACCACCTACCTAGAGTTGTATGTAAAACATTCACTGGACTCTCCCTTGGCTCCAGGAAAGCAGCCCAGTCTTGGTTTCTCAGGGCGGGCTTCTGGGAAAGACTCCTCTCCCTCATGCCAGTTGCCCGGACAGTGCCTGCCAGGACATGTGGCCCCACCCATGCCAGTCTGACTCACTACTGCATCCTCCTCCTAGGAAGGCACAGACATGCAGAGCCAACCTCCAGCCAGCAGTGGAAGCCTGGCGTATCCACTGATAGCAGCACACACCGTGCCCAGGTCCAGGAGCCTTATTCTTGAGCCCCAGCCCCTGCAGTAAGATCTTCCTCAGAGCCATGTCTCCTCTGTGAGAAAGGAGACACCATCTCTAAGAGGCCTTAGTCTGGAGTTACAGGTTGGAACAGGCACAATCACAGCTCAGCTCCAGGTGCCCTATTCTCCCTTTCCTTTCTCATCTCAGACAGTTCCTGGCTCTTTGTATTAGTTTCCTTTGTGTCAGACACAATTTTTCGGCCATTCTTCAGAAACCAGGAGACAAAAATCATAAAAAACACCCAACACTCCCCACTCCAACCTTTTTTTTTTTTTGAGACAGGCTTTCACTCTGTCACTCAGGCTGGAGTGCAGTGGTATGATTATATTATATTATATTATATTATATATTATAGCTCACTGCACCCTCAAAACGATCCTCCAGCCTCAGCACCCCAAGTAGCTGGGACTACAGGCACGAACCACACCCAGCTCCCATGCTCCACTTCTTAGGGCCAGGACTGTTGTTGGGTTGCGCTGGGAAAGATTCACGCTTCACTCCACCAATTCTTTCACAAAGGACCAAATCATTCTGCCCTAATAAACCAGCCTGGCCTGTGAGTCTGCATCTGCCTAAGTCATTTTTACTTTGTACCAATTATGCTCCGATACCAACCTCACACAGATCAACTGTAAAATGGTGGCACCTGATGCTCACTTTCTCTCTCCAACGTTGCCAGTAGGTACACAAGATTGCGTTCCTTGCTGTGACGTCAGTTTGCTACCTACATCTTCAAGCCATCATGAAGGCCTTTCAACCCTCAACTCTTCAGAACACCAGCATCCATTAGAAAGTTTGCATCATGATATTCTGGCATTCGGGTCAGCCTGCTCTCTAGCTCTCTTCCTCAACAATGGAAATGGAATTTCTAAGATTTGCCCTAATCAAACTAGGCCAGCAACATGATCAAAATGGGTGATGGGCCAGCAGAACCTAGTAAAGTCTGGAGTAGGCACCGTCCGTCTTCATATACAGTTAAGGATAATGACAATAGCAAATTTGCATATGGGTGCAGGATACAGAGGATGAGATATCTTCTAGCTAAGAGACCTGGGTCTGAAGCCCACACTTTAACCCCAGCAGGCCCCACAGCAGAAAGCAGTATGGTGTTACCAAGCTACACAGAACAAAATGAGCCCACTTACAGGTTCTAGTAAAATTCCCTTGCTTTAAAAAAAAAAAACACACACACACAAAACACTTGGCTCTTTTATTTCTTCAGGGCTAAAAGTAAATGACTTGTCAACAGGAACCTAAGGTCCTATTTCCACCTACAGTGTGGAATAGGGAAGAGCAGCTGATGCTAAACAGGCCTACTTCCCCAAAAACCACTCAACTTCAGGTGAAGAAGTCCTAAGTCAGAGAACCCTCAGTATCCTCAGATGCCGAGTATTTCCTGGCTCTATCCCAGCTGCTCGGTGCAGACAACTGGTTTCAGCCTGAAGGAGATGGTTTGGGGGAAGCGTTAGTTGCCTTGGGACATGGTGCCTCCTTACTAGGATTAAAAGTAGGGTGGTGTTTCTGGGCATGATATCCACACTCTAGAACCAGGAATCATGATTTAGGGTCCTCTTAAGTGCAACTAAGGTGGGTTATGGCCTCAGCAAAGTGAGGCACTGGCTCAGCATTTAATGGAAGGGCTGCCCTGCATTCTAGTTGGGGCAATAAAGGAGGAAAGGCAGTGCCAACTCTCCAAGAGCACTGAACTAGTTAGTATGACTGGTCTTCCTACAATAGCGTTTATAGGTTTGCTTCTATTTTGTTATGAATTAAAGAAAAAAAAAGTTTTAACATCTGCATCTCTACCACCCAGAACTGACCATTAACACTGAGCCATGGCCGGCTGTGGTGGCTCACGCCTGTAATCCCAACAATTTGAAAGGCTGAGGTGGGCAGATCACTTGGGACTAGGAGTTCGAGACCAGCCTGGCTAATATGGCGAAACACTGTCACTACTAAACATACAAAAATTAGCCTGGCGCGCACCTGTAATCCCAGCTACTTGGGTGGCTGAGGCACAGAGTTGCTTGAATTCAAGAAGTGCAGATTGCAGTGAACAGAGATCGCACCACCGCACTCCAGCCTGTGCAACAGAGTGAAAAACTGTCTCAGAAAAAAAAGGAACAAAAAAAAACACACACAAATAAAGGCTGAGCTGTATTTTCTTTACTTTCTTCTTCTTCTTCTTTTTTTTTTTTTTT
>NW_012101998.1:3264197-3265344 GCF_000951045.1 Mandrillus leucophaeus
CCTGGGTTACAGTGCAAGACTCTATCTCAAAAAAATAAAATAAAATATGAAGAAACATTATCTGTAAGTAAACTGAAGATGTTTGGAAGGGATAGGACTCCCTTCAGAGAATCTTGACTGCAGTGTTCAGCCAGCAGCTGTGCTGGTCCACAGTCTGAAATGCTAGGACTGGCAACCTCACTGCCCTTGAATAACTGGTCTTGGCATCTCTCCCACCGCAGCCCCAGTCTGCTTCCAAGACTGCTTGCTGGCATGAGGAAAGAGGCTTAGAGCTCCCCAGGAGCTTTGTCTACGGACAGAAGTGGGGGAGGTGAGTCTCAGAGGCCACCGAAGGTACTGCAGCCGGCTTGCTCCCTCCTACGTGCAGACAAGCACAAACCACTGCAGGGGCGGGGCTTCGCCGCACTGGGTGGTGGGGGCCCTAAAGCCCCCAACTCCTGAGCTGAGCAGTCATACCAAGAGGTTGGAAAGCCCAGCAGATGCTGCACGCCACCCTCCACCACTCACCCAGGCTCACCTTCCCCCAACAGCTTCTTTAACAATGCCCCAAGTATTCAAATTACTCAATTATTCAGTCTGCCCCTTGGTAAAAAAATGCAAGCTCCCCAAAAGTAACGTGGTATCACAAATGGTCTTCATATATCTGGTTGTCTAGCTCTATTCCCATCTGTATCAGAACTGATGCTTAAAGGGACAACTTAAAATCCTTAAGACCTCATACCAAATAAACCAATCTCACAAAGACCCTCGAAGTTGCAATAAAACTCTGCTCACAGGGGCAATGCATTCTTGTGGTATACCAGTTAAATTGGGATTTGACTGTGGGCTTTTGGAGTGATTCAGAAAGAAGGGTAATGTCAAATGAGTCATTTTCCTGTACTCTGGTCTCAGTCTTAGCTCTTGGCCAAGATAACACATCCGGATTTGCCTTCATTAAAAGCTGAAGCAGGCCAGGCGTGGTGGCTCATGCCTGTAATCCCAGCACTTTGGGAGGCTCAGGCCAGTGGATCACCCAAGTCAGGAGTTCAAGACCAGCCTGGCTAACATGGTGAAACCCCATCTCTACTGAAAATACAAAAATATTAGCTGGGCGTGGTGGCAGGTGCCTGTAATTCCAGCTACTTCAGGAGGCTGAGGCAGGAGAATC
>NW_012101998.1:3271464-3272626 GCF_000951045.1 Mandrillus leucophaeus
AAAAAAAAAAATTATAATTTTATACAGTTCATTTTTTCCCCATCCCCAAGCTCCTCCAACCCTTTCCACCTCCATCATGAACTCTTTTTTCTATTTTATTTATTTAAATAGAGATGGGAATCTTGTGATGTTGCCCAGGCTGGTCTCGATCTCCTGGCCTCAAGAGATCCTCCTGCATCAGCCTCCCAAAGTGCTGGGATTACAGGTGTGAGCCACTGCACCCAGCCACATCATGCATTTTGACACCCAATCACTGTCATGAACTCTGTATCCTTCCAGTTCACTGAAGTCTATGTACAGTGTATCTATATCTATACTGAAACCCTATAATATTGTGGTTTTCTTAATGCCCTAAGTGGTACACTGTATATATCACTGAGTAACTTGTTTTTCACTCAGCAGCACATTCAAGATCCATCCAGTGGGTATATGGATCTAGCTAATTCATTTGAATTGTTACGCTAGTCCACTGTACAACAGACAATTTTATTTATGGACTCCCTTACTGGTGGCCACTCCCCCTCCCCATTAAACTAGTTTTCCTCTATTAATCAATACTTTACTCTTGTAGTACATGTCTCCCTGTACTGTATGAGTTTCTATATATCCAGAAATTGAAGTCTTAGGTCATGGGGTATGTTTATTTCTATTTTTACTAAATATGGCTGATTTGCTCTCCAAAGTGGCTGTATCAATCAACGTTGAGTTGCTGCATTCCACACCTTTTTCCCTTGGTACTGCCAGACTTTTTAAATGTTTGCCCATCTGATGGGTGACATTTGTTTTTCTGCTCATCTAATGTTAATAACCAAAGAGGGATACCGAGATAGTTTCAATGTTTACGACATCTCTATTTCCCTGCTTAACTCAATCGAATCTCCTCTGAAATGGCATGGTGGACACAGTGGGTCTTATGTGCCCTGACTGATTCCATTGATGAGTAGTTCTTTTTTATTCATTGCCAAGGGAGACATCAGTTGTTTAAAACTGAAGAAACATGGCTGCGCGCGGTGGCTCATGCCTGTAATCCCAGCACTTTGGGAGGCCAAGAAATGGCGGATCACGAGGTCAGCAGACCGAGACCATCCTGGCTAACATGGTGAAACCCCGTCTCTACTAAAAAATACAAAAAAATTAGCCCGGCGTGGTGGTGGGCGCCTAT
>NW_012101998.1:3274056-3318923 GCF_000951045.1 Mandrillus leucophaeus
CAAAAAAACAAAAAAAAACCCAGAAGCTTTAAAATGAACTAAAACCCAAGTAAAGTGAGTTTGTAATGTAAGTGTTGCATTTTTTTCTATCTTCCTGCCCATGGCCATTTCCTCATTTCTTCCATTGCTTCAATATTAAGAAACAAACAGCTTTAAGAAATAAAATGGTTTTTTCCTGTGACCCCACATCAGTGTCACAACATTCAAGGCACAGAAGCAACTCCCATAAAGTGCTAGCTGTTTAGAGTCACAGCCACCAAATTTGCTAAGTCACTGGGGGTACAGTTCTTAAAGAGCTAATGATGCTCTTTGCTAAAATATGAATACATTATTTCTAACGCAACGCTTACAATGAAAGCAGCTGTGCTAGACAGGAGACCAACATCCATACATTTTGGCTCAAGTCAGTAACTGAGAAATGAGTTCAAGAACCTTCTTTAAGTCATCATTAATCATGTCCCAGGAGAGGCTGCTGTGCCCGCTACAAAAGGGCCAGGAATGAAGCTGCACAGACTGCATTAGCTGGGCACCGGGCTCTGCCACTCTGCACCTAAGTTCTTAAGGCAGTACAGAGAACCAGGTGACCCGGACCAATCATTTTTCACTTAGTTGAGGCACTTTTTTTTTTTTTTTGAGACGGAATCTAGCTCTGTCGCCCAGGCTGGAGTGCAGTGGCGCGATCTCGGCTCACCGCAAGCTCCGAAGTTGAGGCATTTTTAATTAGGGGAAATGCATGCTTCATTATTTGACTCACTGAAAGGGGAGAAGGGACTTTTTAAGCCTGCAAGAACCACTACGTAGTTTCCCCACTCACCCAGCGAAGATAATTCTCTCAAAAGCAGAATAATTGACAGGTTGAGTCATCTTCCCCACAGAGCCCCACTCCCCCACAGATTTGGTGATGCCTTACATTTCCCTTCCCCACAAGACAGCCCACTCCTGCCCCCACAGCACCTCAGGCCACCAAAGGGCAAATTATTTGCTAACAATGCTGCAGCCGGGGAGTCCTGACCTCTATCTCCTCTGTGGCCTCGGGAGTAGCCACGCCCTCAAGATGGCCAACTGGGGGTTACTGATCCTGGCTCCAATCCTAATCTCACCAGCAGGCAGAGCAAGTCAAGGGCTGGAATGTTCCCCTGTTAAGAGGTATTCCACTTACAGGGGAACACCGAAGGCTTAACTCAGCCCCTCCTTGCCTGCCTTTGTCTAGAGGTCCCAATCTCAGATGATCAAAGAGCATCTGCTCCAAGCAGAGAGTTGGAAAGTTACATTATCAGTGACTTTGTCAATATTAAACCAGATCCCTGGGGGGACTGGTTTCCAGGAGACACGTGGTTAGAGGGCCTGATTCCCCACGATTAGCGCGTTTGCGGACAGCAGTAAGATAATGAATCAAGGCCCTTATGCTCAATTCTGGACTAAGTAATTGTGCTCGAAAATAATATATTCATTCACAGGCTTTTCTTCTGGGTATTTCGCCAGAGATTAGACACTTAACTGAGTGTGCAACATCCACGTAGGCATGAATCCTTTCAACCGTCATGAGGAAAATATTACTCCCAGTTTTCCCAGGGGAAACTGAGGTGTAGCGGCTGAACTCCTTCAATCAGTCTCAGGAAATTAATGAGTCAAACCTGATTCTAAAAGCCTTTCTGACAACTTCCCGATATCTCTCTCCACGTGGACCTTCACTGTCGGCCTCACTTTAACCCGTATCAGCAAAGGTCCAAGCCCTGGGTCTGGAGTATGCAGATTAAGAAGCCCAGGGATGCCTTTCCATGACTAGTCTTTAAATGACCTTCAGACTGGAAGGTGCTTTCCTGCATCTTCTAATCCAGTGTGCTTGCCACCTGGTGAGACCTTACGAGGCTTCCTGTCCCCCTCCCTCCCACAGCAGGAAGCTCGTGCCCCACTCCCAGCATTACCGGGTATACATTTTAAGATTGTGAGCTCGGTGGGCTATGACTCGTCCAGTCATTCTGGTCTCTAACTCCGACCCCCAAAGAGCCCTTGACCCACACCGTTTGCGTTGAGTGAACGCCACAGATTTCCTGCCCCCTCCGTAACCAGAGCCCACCCCCACACCACCCCGCGGCCTCCGCGTTCCACAATCAGGGCGCATGTGTTAAAAAAACCTGCTGGATAATAAAAAAAAAAAAAAAAAAAAAAAAAAAAAAACGAAAAGAAAAAAAAAAAAAACGTGCCGGAGAGGCGCGGAGTGGGCGAGGGCCGGCAGGTCCCAGCGAAGCCTGCAGACGTTTCTACGGCCCGTTACGCGGCCCAAGGCCACCGCCCGGTGAAGCGGGGTGGACCCTGGGCGCGGCCGCTACGTGCAGCCCGGCCGCGGCGAGATGGAGCGTGGTCCCTGGTGGCCACCAGGCAAGGGCCAGGAGAGCTCGCGGGTCCCGAGCCATTCCCAGACCCTCGCAGGCCACCCATCTAATCCCGGTCGCATGGGACAGCACCGCGCCGCAGGGGCAGCCGCCCTGCCTCCCGGCAGCGGGGCAGGCCAACGTTACGTAAGCCTCCAGCTGCTCCCGGGCCGCCGCATCCCGCCCGCCGCGCGGGGCACCCAGCCCAGCCCTCCGCCCGCCCGCCCCGGACACGGGGCCCCAGCACCGCCCGAGCCTGCTGGGAGTTGGGAGGCGGTGATGGAAAAGGGGCGCGGGACCGCGCTCGGAGACCGGAGCAAGTGGGCGGGCGCGACCAGAGCAGAGAGAGAGGGAGGCGACATGCCAGGCGAGGAGGGGGATGCGGGAGAGCGGACGTGACCAGCGAGCAGGGGGAGGGGCGGCAAGAGGGGACTGGGGCGCAGGAAGGGCGGTCGCGCATGAATAGAGCATGGACCCGGGAGGGGAACCAGAACCGAGTTTCAGTAAGTTACACGGAAGCCATCAGAACGAAGGGGCACGCACAGGTTTAAGAGGAGTGGGTGGAAGGACCGGACTTAAGGAGGAAGTGGAACAAACGAGCACGGAACAGAGGGCGCGGAGAAAGGGGAGGCAAGGGTGGAATCAATCACGAGGGACCGAGAGAAGGCAGGCAAGGATGGAGGCGCACTGAGGATTGGGGCAGGAGGATGGGACCAGAATGAGGGGGTAGGGCTGGGACGGGAAAGGAGCCGGCGGACCCGCCTGATCTGGAAGGAACGGCGCTGGGGACTTATGAGGAGCCGTACTCCAGTCTCTGAGCTCCACCGCGTCCCACATGCCCCGGATCCTGCGCTGCTCCGCCTGCGTGCCCGGGGCCGGCCGGCGCGCCGGGATTCCGCACTAGCCGGGTGCACGGGCCCTTGGTGGGGACAGATGGCGCAGCCTCTTGCACCGCTCACCTCTGGCGCTGACCGACTCGGGCTACGCTGCAAATTGGAAGAGATGTGGATCCCAGGAACGTGCAGCTGCTGTGCGAGTAGCAGGGGCCTCAGCCTCAAGGTTATCCCGCTGCGGGCCTCCGCAATCCCTCCGCCGCCCCGCCCTCTGTCCAATCTCGGCTCCCGGCGACCCGGGCCCCGCCCCCTGCGTCTTTGCGGGCGCAGTCACCTTCAGGAGGAAGCGCGGTGGCGGCGGCAGAAAGCGCGGGCAGGTTGCCCTTTCGGGGGGACTAAATTCTGCGGCGGAAGGACACATATCAGAGTCACACTTTAAGGAACCTGACGGCCAATGGGAACGCGGCGGGGCAGCGGAGCCCGCCCCTAGAGCGACTTCCCTCCTAGACCCCCCGGGCGCCGGGCCACCTGTTGCCGCCAAGTTGGGCTGCCAGATGAGGTCTCTTCTTGGCTCTCGGCCCAGGCCACCCCAACTATCCCGGCCTACCTGGGCAGGGCCCAGATTTATGGGTTCCGGGGCAGCATTCTCGCGGCCCCGCCCTGCCACTCCCCACTCCTCCGGGTGTCTGCCCTGGCGCACCCTCGGAGACTGAGCTGAACGGGAAGTTGGGGAGAGCTGCAGACTTGTGCGTGGTTGGAGGTCTCGACCGCCTTCGGAGGGGCTCTGGCACTGGAGCGGCAGTAGGGAGAACTAGGGACTGCGAAGTGGGCCTGGAGCGGGAGCGCGAGGCCCTTTTCCTCTTAGGACCATTTGTTGTCTTAGAACCGCGGAACAAGGAAGGACAGGTTGGGGCCATGTGAATAATTTAGTAGGGTCTGGAATCCTGCAGAGCGAATGCCTGAGAGTAAAAAGCAAATAGACGGCGTTGATATTAGCGCAGAGCTGGGCATCTGGAAATATCAAGTCAGAACATTAGAGCCGATAACCTATGCAGGAGTCAGGATTTCTGTTTTCACCTTGTCATGAATTTAAGTCAATATTGTTGGAACTTTTCTTACATTTTTCTACAAGACATTTTCCGATTTGCCAATTGTTAGCCAGCAACCAATGATGCGAGCAGTTATCAATTAAACAGCTGTTAACTCTTGCCTTCATTCACAGATACAATGTTGCGCATTCAAAATGTGAAGACCGTTCTCTCAGGTTCTTTTTTTCTTTTCCTGGCAAAAGAGACCAAATGAGTGTGACCTGCTCAGGCTTACCCGCTGCCTGCAGCTGAATCACAGGCCTTCATTCGCTTCCTGTTAGCTCAGATAAGCTGGGATGAGACAGTGACAGCCTAAAAGTAAATTTCTGTTTGAAGTGAGATAAAAATTTTTCACTTTCTTCTGTAAGCCTTTCCTGGTCACTTTAGCTGTTGTTGAGAAGGAAATGCTTGATTATTAAGGTGGTGAAAGAACATGAAGTTGTTGAGAAGAAAAAAAGACATACCCACCTAGGGAGAGTTAGATTGCTCCCTGTCAGAGAAAGAGGGATGGCATAAAAGGCCCTCTTTGGCCCGTGAGCTGAGGACTAAGAACAGTGATGGACAGCACTGGGATGGCAAGGATCTGGCCGATGCTGGACCATGTTGTATTTTAAAGTTCTAAATTGGGTGCGGTGGCTCACGCCTGTAATCCCAACACCTTGGGAAGCCGAGGCGGGCGAATCACATGAGGCCAGGAGTTGAGACCATCCTGGCCAACGTGGCGAAATCCCATCTTTACTAAAAATACAAAAACTAGCTGGGCGTGGTGGTGCACGTCTGTAATCCCAGCTACTCGGGAAACTGAGGCAGAATGGCTTGAATCCGAGAGGTGGAGGTTGCAGTGAGCAGAGATCGCCCCACTGCACTCCAGCCTCGGTGACAGAGACAGACCCTGTCTCAAAAACAACAAAAAAGTTCTAAATCTAGATATGTTCCCAAGACTGAAATGCACATGTAGAATTGATGGCAAACTGTTACTCCTCAGTTGCAGATTTTGATCTGACAGTTCTAGAAATGCTGTCCATAAGCCTCTGGCAGAGACAAATCCAGCGAATCCTTGCTCACATTAGATGCATAATAGGCCAGGTGCGGTGGCTCACGCCTGTAATCCCAGCACTTGGAGGCCGAGGCGGGCAGATCACGAGGTCAGGAGATTGAGACCATCCTGGCCAACATGGTGAAACCCCGTCTCTACTAAAAATACAAAAATTAGCCTGGCGTGGTGGCGGGCGCCTGTAGTCCCAGCTACTCATGAGGCTGAGGCAGGAGAATCACTTGAACCCAGGAGGCAAAGGTTGCAGTGAGCTGAGATGGCGCCACTGCACTCCAGCCTGGGCAACAGAGCGAGACTCCATCTCAAAAAATAAATAAGTGCATAGTAAAAATTTGTCACACTGAATTTAAGGCAATTTTCCTTTTGCTGATAAATATAGAAGATCAAACTTGGAGGCCAGGTGCCATGGCTCACACCTGTAATCCCAGCACTTTGGGAGGCCGAGGTGGGCGGATCACAAGGTCAGGAGATCGAGACCATCCTGGCTAACACAGTGAAACCCCATCTCTACTAAAAATACAAAAAATTAGCCAGGCGTGGTGGCACACACCTATAGTCCCAGCTACTTGGGAGGCTGAGGCAAGAGAATCGCTTGAACCCAAGAGGCGGAGGTTGCAGTGAGCCAAGATTGCGCCACTGCACTCCAGCCTGGCTAACAGCAAGACTCTGTCTCAAAAAAAAAAAAAATCAAGCTTTGGTTCCATCATACCTTAGTTCCAGTTTCACCCACTAGCCCTATGACCAAGTATTGTAATTTTTAATGTGTAGAAGTCCAGTTCTCAAAAGTAAATTGAAGACAATTTACTTCTATGGTGGGATTTGATGATGTATGTGAATGAGTCCAACACTGCCCAATAGGCACCCTCTTTCTTTGGGAATTGACTAGTCCTGGGGGCTGTCCTTATGTGATACACACACACACACACACACACGTTTTCATCCAAAGTTCCTTGCTTAAACTCCCACAGCTCTTGTTAGTCTTTTGTTTATAATGTTGGGGGCACTTTAGGCTCAGAAGCAGGCCTCAGAGAACAGAATTCTCTCTCTCTCCCTCTCTGACCTTCTTCTGCCTTCCTTTGACCTGTTCCTTTTCCCCCAAGGCAGAAATCTTCCCCCAACTTGGTGTCTTGGATCTGGCTATAAATAAGTTATTTGTCATACCTTTTCTGATGGTAGGTTGTAAGACCCCCATTTCAGAAGGGGTCCTGCCCTGTACCTTGGAGGACGGAATGCTGCACAGAGGCCAAGACAAATCTCGACAGGCCTTGCTGGGTTCCCTCACTCAGTCTAGATTATCAGTATGAGATCATATCTTTTGGTCCAAGCACATTTCTACATGATTATCAATCATGCCTATCCAAGGAAGTCTCCATAAAAGGGGAAGTCTCCATAAAAGGCCTAGGAGGACAGGATTTGGAGGGCTTTCAGATAGGTTCCTGGAGGGTATCACTCCCAGGGAGGGCATGGAGCTTCCATGCCCCTTCCCCCATACCTGGCCCTGTGCATCTCTTCATCTGTATTCATTATAATATCCCTTGTAATAAACCAGTAAATGTGTTTCCCTGAGTTCTGTGAGCCTCTGTAGCAAATTAATTGAACCCAAAAAGGGGATCATGGGAATCCCAAATTGAAGTTGGTCAGACAGAAGTTCTGGAGACCCATACTAACTACTGATGTCCAAACCAGGGGCAGTCTTGGGGACTGGGACCTCAACCTGTGGAATCTGACATTATCGCCAGGTACAGTGCCAGAATTGAATTGGAGGACACCCAGATGATGCCTGCAGCAGAACTGATTGCCTGCTTGGTGTGAGGGAAAACCCCCCACATATTTGGTCACAGAAGTCTGTGTTGATTGTTGTAGTGGTGGTGTGAGAACAGAGGAAAACTACAGTCTGAGTTGGTTTTTTCCACAAACACCTTCTGACCAGAGCCAGAATGTCTTCCTGAATTTAAGCTTGCCCTTCTCTGGGCCATCACTCTTTTGACCCAGGAACAGGTCAGGACTACAGGAAACTGGGGTTGCTGAAGGAGGACACAGGGTTCTCCCCCTAGAGCTAGCTCTTCCACTGTGTTCCTGGACTTGACCAGGATGGGAGGGGAAACTGCTAGGTTCACTGGATTTTGGTGTGAGTATAGGTGGAAATTGGTATGTTTTCTGTTTGGATTCTTGACCACAGAATCTACAGTTTAATGGTTTAACTCTCTAAAATCATTTGGAGTCCCTGGAGAAGGGGTGGTAGATGTGTCAACAAACCATAATGAACCTAATCCTGGAGCCTAAAGACAAGCTTTGGCCCTGATGAAGAGGGTGAGATTACAAGCCTTACATGAATTATGTGACATCTTAGCCTCTCTCTGAAATGGCAGTGTTCTCTCAGGACAATTCAATTTCCAGGGCAGCCTACCACGCCCAGCCTCTACGTGAAATTTAAAAATTAGCCAGGGCCAGGCTTGGTGGCTCACGCCTGTAAACCCACCAGCACTTTGGGAGGCCGAGGAGGGCAGATCAACTGAGGTCAGGAGTTCGAGACCAACCTGGACAACATGGCGAAACCCCGTCTCTACTAGAAATAGAAAAAATTAGCCAGGCGTGGTGGCGGCCACCTGTAATCCCAGCTACTCAGGAGGCTAAGGCAGAAGAATCGCTTGAACCCAGAAGGCGGAGGTTGCAGTGAGCTGAGATTGTGCCATTGCACTCCAGGCAGGGCGACAAGAGGGAGACTCTGTCTCTAAATAAATAAAATGTAGAGATGGGGTCTCACTGTTGCCCAGACTGGTCTCAAACTCCTAGGCTCAAGTGATCTGCTTGCCTCAGCCTCCCAAAGTGCTGGGATTACAGGTGTGGGTCACTGCACCGAGCCCAGGTGAACTTTTTTTTTTTTTTTTGAGACAGAGTCTCGCTCTGTTGCCCAAGCTGGAGTGCAATGGTGTGATCTCAGCTCACTGCAACTTCCACCCCCCGGGTTCAAGTGATTCTCCTGCCTCAGCCTCCTGAGTAGCTGGGATTACATGCACTCACCACCATGCCCAGCTAATTTTTCTATTTTTGGTACAGACGGGGTTTCGCCATGTTGGTCAGGCTGGTCTTGAACTTCTGTTCTCAGGTGATCCATCTGTCTCGGCCTCCCAAAGTGCTGGGATTACAAGCATGAACCGCTGCGCCTGGCCTCAACTTCTATTCTACCTCTTCCTTCAAACTCCTCCAATTTCTCCAGGCCTATGAGGGTGGCATATCAGTTTCCCCAGACAAATCCTGGAAGATAAAGTTAGCCTTCGGAGTTAGGGATAAAGACAGAACAGGCTGTCTGTGTGGAAAGGGCATGCTTCATGGAGGAGACATTCAAGCTAAGCATGGAAAATTGATTAGAATAGAGATGGGTATGGGAAGGCCATGTTGTGGGGGGAGGCTGTGGGAGGGACAGTAAACAAATACTGAATGTTTTCTGAATGCAACTGTGTATCTAGGTTTCCCCAGGCTCCTGCAACCTCATCAGTGCTTAGAATGGAAGGGTTGAAGCTTAAGGAGTCCTTGGTCACTCTGATGGAAGTATAATCTTAGCCAAGGTGACCCTGGAAGCCAATGTGACCTCCAGCAATCTTTCTCCAGCCCAGAAATGCTGGGTTCACTGGACAAAGCCTCCTTAGAGTGATCTAATCCTATCCACCAAGCAACTCCCTTGGAGGCCCTGTGCTTTTTTTTTTTTTCCCTGTAAATGTAGCCAGAGCTCAGGCCCCCAAAGATGCAAGTGGCACTATAAACAGACCCTATCCCCCAAAAGTAATCTGCCTAGGTGTACTTTGGCACTTAGAATAAGAAGGCATCAGTGAAGCCCTGAACAAGTGGCTCCCTCCCCAGGGGTCCTCTGGCTTCAGTTCCACCAGTCTGCTTTTTCCCTGACACACTTCCACTCTTCACCTGTGTCTGCCCTTGCTCATTGGCTGCCAGCTAATCTGACCCACTTATCCCAGGAAGGACAGCTAGGACTGAGAAGACTTTGGGTCTTCTAAACAAAATAATTTTTTTTTTTTTTTTTTGGAGTCTCCCTCTGTTGCCAAGGCTGGAGTGCAGTGGCGCCATCTTGGCTCACTGCAAGCTCTGTCTCCCGGGTTCACGCCATTCTCCTACCTCAGCTTCCCAAGTAGCTGGGACTACAGGCACCCACCACCACACCCGGCTAAATTTTTTTTGTATTTTTAGTAGAGACAGGGTTTCACTGTGCTAGCCAGGATGGTCTCGATCTCCTGACCTCGTGATCCGCCCACCTTGGCCTCTCAAAGTGCTGGGATTACAGGCATGAGCCACCGTGCCTGGCCAGCAAAATAATTTTTAACTTATAGTGGCATCTCTGGCTCACTGTGAGAGAAGGAGAGGTCTGATGCATTTGTGGCAAGTCCTGTGTTCAAAGGAGCCAATGAATCTTCAAATGAACTGCAGCCTACCTTATTCCCACTTCTCCTGGGGGAGGAGGGCTCTAAGAGGAATTACATGACCCACAGAGCTTCCTCTATACCACTCCTGAATTGGTCCCAGAAGTTGTGGCATCCCTCAAACCTCCATCTCAGAATCCATTCTGTGAGAAGCCGGTTAAGAAACCCAGTAATGACTCAGCACCAGACTCTTCTCCCCTCTGCCCACCAGCCAGAATGAAAGGCAGAATCGAGCAGGCTCCTCCCCAATGGATGGCCACATCCTCACCACAAACTGAGTCATGGTCACACCCTGCCTGATGGAAAATTACCAGGAGGAGGGAAACAGAAGGTTAAACTCCAGGGGTTTGTAATTTCTCAACCTAAGAATCAGATAAATGTTTGAGGTGATGGATATCCCACTTACCCTGATGTGATTTGTGCATTCCATACCTGTATCAAAATAACTCAAGTAACCCATAAATATATATACCTATTTATGTACCCACAAAAATAAAAAAAATAGCCATCTACTCTGTACCTGGAACTAATGAAGAAAATAGTTCTTTTCCTGACCCTAGTCCTAACCAAGCATGTCCAGGTCTATGAAGTGAGACTGCTTGAGCTGAGGACTATGTGAAAGGTAGACCCCGTCAACCTGTATTTATGGTATTTGCAATAGGCTTGGCCCTGTGAAGGATAATGCCTTGTTGCTCACACCTGGGTTTCACAGGCTCCAGCTTCCCCACTTCCAGAAGAACCAGGCCTGGGCAGAGAAAAGGGGCAACTTTACCTCAATTCCCCCTCCAGGCTGTGGGAGGATTCCTCTCCAGAAACTCAGGGTCCCACCCAAGTTTCCCTACAATGAAGGCATTCTTGTATTTGTGGGGTTTTAATTATATTTGTTTTACCTCATATACGTTAAGATATTATCATCTGTAGCTTCTAAACTTCTTAGATCCAAAAAGTCCTATTGCTTTTCTGTGGTACTATGAAATGATGTATTTAATTTTATTACAATTTTATTGGCATAAAAAGATTATTAGACAGATGCTTTTTTTTTGTTAAGTGACACCCATAGGCTAGCTCAGCTATTGGAGTTTTTCTGGTAATATACACCATCTGTTCCTTCTCATTCCATCATTTGCTAGTACTGCTATATTGGATGTCAGTGATACAGAGAAACTGTAAGAAATGTTTACAACTGAGAAAAATCTATTAACAATCTTTGAAATTGAACAGAAATGTTGTTATACCATTTGAGTAGCCACACACCAAAGTTCAGTTGCTAGAACATCAGTGAGAACACCTGGAGAAGGTCTAGGATAACAGAGTGGTTAAAAGAACTCAGGTTCTGGAGTTGGGCAGATCTAGTTAAAAACAGCACTGGTTGCGCACGGTAGCTCATGCCTGTAATCCCAGCACATTGAGAGGACTGCTTGAGGCTAGCGGTTCAAGACCAGTCTGGGCAACATAGCAAGATCCCATTTCTACAAAAATTTTTTTAAAATTAGCCAGGCACGGTGGCACATGCCTGTAGTAATAGTTACTTGAGAGGCTGAGGCAGGAGAATCACTTGAACTCAGGAGTTCAAAGTTGCATGAGCTATGATCACACCACTGCACTCCAGCCTGGGTGAGACTGAGACCAAGTCTTATAAAAAACCAAAAAGCAAAACTTAACATTGCCACTAACCAGCTGTGGGGCCTTAGATACATTATTTAAGATCTCTAAAGAAAACCTATCTTCCAGCTTTGTGGTCAGGATTAAATGAAAAAATATTTGTAAAGTTTGAACACTTTACAGCATAGAACCAGAACAGCAGTCTGGAGTCAGGCAGCCTGTCACTAGCTGTGGAACATAAGTTACTTATGCTCTGTGTCTCTGCTTTCTCATCTACAAAATAGGAATAATCACACCTACTTCACAGGCTTGTTCTGAGAATTACGACTCAATATATGTAGAAAACTTACAATATTGGCTGGGCGCGGTGGCTCACCCCTGTCATCTCAGCACTTTGGGAGGCCAAGGCAGGTGGATCACCTGAGGTCAGGAGTTCGAGACCAGCCTGACCAACATGGTGAAACCCCGTCTCTACCAAAAATACAAAAAATTAGCTGGACGTGGTGGTGCATGCCTGTAATTCCGGTTACTCAGGAGGCTAAGGAAGGAGAATCACTTGAACTGGGGAGGTGGAGGTTGTAGTGAGCTGAGATGGCACCACTGCACTCTAGCCTGGACAAAAAGAGTGAAGCTCCATCTCAAAAAAAAAAAAAAAAAGAGAAAAGAAAACTTTTAATACCGAGCACACAGTAAGTAATCCAAAGTGTTAACAAATTATTAAAGTGCTCAGCATAATGTCAGCACCTTCTTAGTAAAAACTAAAGAAAATGTCAGCTATCTCTACTACTACAGAGATGGGCACAAAGTCCTCTCAGGAGGCAGGTATTTCAGTTAGAGTGGGCTCAGTGATGAGGTCATTTACTTGGTGAAGATGTTATTTCCTAGACCTGAAATCAGAACAGGAGAAGAGGGCTTAGGAGACTTGTAAATTAGAACGTATTAGTGTTGATCAAGAATGAGCAAAGTTTAAGAAACAGCTTCTAGAGGGATGGACCTTAAGAATGGTACTTGCATGTTAAAGCAGGTCAGAACTAAAAACCAGGGTAAGGTACCCAGGCAAGAAGGTACCTCTAAAGTACGGTGAACGTAACAAAAGACAACAGGTAGTCTAGAGTGGGCTTTGTAAATTAAGCTACAACAGATTAAGAAAACCTTATCCTTGAAATGCCAGGCTTAGTTAATGCTTTTTGTATTCTCTGTGCTTATATTCCCGTTTTTCTTTTTTTTTTTTTGGTTTTTTTTTTGAGATGGAGTCTTGCTCTGTCACCTAGGCTGCAGTGCAGTGGTGCGATCTCCGCTCACTGCAAGCTCTGCCTCCCAGGTTCAGGCCATGCTCCTGCCTCAGCCTCCCAAGTAGCTGGAGGCTGGACCATCACGCCCAGCTAACTTTTGTATTTTTAGTAGAGATGGGGTTTCACATCTTATAGTTAGCCAGGATGGTCTCGATCTCCTGACCTCGTGATCCACCCTCCTCGGCCTCCCAAAGTGCTGGGATTACAGACGAGAATCACCGCACCTGTTTTTCTTCATTAGTATTTCATAAAGTCTGTAATCCCAGCACTTTGAGAGGCCGACAGAGGCGGATGGCTTGAGCCCAGGAGTTGGAGACCAGCCTGGGCAACATGGTGAAATGCCATCTGTCCAAAGAGTATGGAAATTATCCATGCGTGGTGGCACCTGCCTGTGGTCCCAGCTACTTGGAAGGCTGAGGTGGGAGGATCACCTGAGCTTGGTGGGTCAAGGCAACAGAGTAAGACCGTGTCTCAAAAAAAAAAAAAAAAATTTCATAAAATATTTGGAAATGTCCGACTCAGCCATCTATGCTTATAACTAAGGATTTGGGGTACATGAAGCACAGCCTGAAAAGGACAGCAAAATGCTGAAATGGGAATTTCAACAGGGAGAAGAAAAAATTCACTAAAACAATGAGGTTTCCTAGAAAGAGCTGCCTTCCTTTACCACCTTGCTAACCTTGGCGAAATTGGGTTGTTTCATTAAGTGAAGCTGCATTCCCTTAGGATGTCTTTATAGATTTCGACTGAGAGATAAACCCCACTTCCTGCTCCCACCAGTTCTCCCCTAACCTCACTTACCCCAAAGAAACAGGTTGGAGGAGAAAGAGAGTAGGGGCTCAGTTCCTGAGATACAGTGCAAGGGAGATTGGGCAGGTTTGTGCAGAAAGCAATAGGCCCTAAAGGCAGTAAATCTTAGCTGCTCTGGCCTCAATGGCCCTTTTAAATTTTGACTAATAGTCACTATCGGTATTCCATATTCTCGGTTTGTTTCCTCTGCACAACTGGTAAGTTTCCCTTTAATACACTGATCAAAAAGCTGACAGATCTGTAGTATACTACAATAAATGGACACAACTTTGATACCATGCAACATAAACAGTCCCAACCCACAGGATATTCCATTCTCCCCACCCCCCTGCCCCTTGTGAGGGCTTGGGGCAGGTGCTGCTCCAAAGCTAGTCAGACCACAGTGATCATATCCAGTCCACAGCACCTTCCATTTTATTGTTTTATTTACAAACAGGGTGAAGTCAAAGGGAAAGTCAGGGGTTGAAGCCAGTCTGGGCCATCCAAATGTGGAGTAGTTCTTGGTCAAGCTCCACCATGGAGGCCACCTCTTATATATCCTTTTCCTGCCCCTTGGTAATGGCCCCTTGATTCCTCAGGGCAGCCTCAGTTGCTGTACCTGAACACTTTTATAAGGGCAGATGGATCCTGGGGTAACAGGGGTGGTACGAGGGCTGGGGCCCCCTCAGTTTGTGTAAACCTGAGTTCCGATCACACGCATGATTTCCTTCTGTATCTTGGGGTCCTGAGTATTAATGTTGGCATCGCCCACCTGACCATCCTCATATCTGCCAAAGATAGGGCAAGTGTGAGCATAAGAGGGAGAACAATACCAGAATAACATCAATCAGTGGAACTGTATTTGAAGGTATGGCCATCCCGTCCCAGAAGTCAAAGCCCTTTCTCACTACTCTTCATAGTGGAAGAGATTCAGCTTATCTGGTTTCCTCTAGATAGATCCCAACAATCTATACCCATTCCCATCCTCCAGTGGTAAAGTCCCAGTGCCAGCTCCACTCAGCTAGCCAAGGACATGTCTCAAATAACAGAAATACACTTTTCCCAGTAACCACACACCATTACACCCCCAACCTCACTCCTCGAGGAATCCCCAGAGTCCCTCTGAGACTTACACAAAGAAGAACCTTGTGCAGACATGGTCGGATACAGGGCACACCCAGATGTTCCCATGCTTCTGGAGGTCCTTAGATGTAATCACTGGGAGAAAGAGGGCCAGAAATCATAGATACAATGCTTAAGGCATGGAGTCCAGGCAAGAGAAGGAAGCCATACCGCTTTAACATCACTCTTGGCCAGATCATGTGCCAAAATTACATCAGAAACAAAGGTTAGAGACCCAGAAAAATAGGACATGGGCAAGCTACCTACCTTCACAAAGTGCTATACAGTTTAGATTCCGACTCTGCAGGAACCTTGACTGAATGGATCGGGTCTGGAAGAGAAGGAGGCAAAGGAGACCAGAGCCAGGGTACAGCTTTCCCTAGAGAGGCTAGTTAGCTGATGACTGGAAGTGGGGCTCAGAGATATCCTGGGCTCCCAGCAACCCCGCCAAAATTCTGCTTTCCCATAATCAGTCTGGATAGGGTGACAGCTTCCATCTTTACATTTTCATCTAAACTCAGCCTCTGCTTTTATACTCATGACTTCGGCTACATATGACTCCAGACATGTGTTCACTTTAGAACATACCTGATTCCTTTAAATGATCTTCAAATCACTTCCCAACCCATTCTCACCCCACTGTTTCCCTGTCCAGCTCTGGAGCCTAAATTAGCCCCAGGAAAAGGTCCTGCCTCATTAGAACAGTTCCAATACCTGGGGGATGGTATTCATCCTGTTATATCTCTGGACCAGCTCATCCTTGGAGGGCATCCTGTGCTGTCCTTTTCCCATTCCTGTCACAGAACAATACACCCAGTTCATTTATCAAAAATTTACTAAAGGGCCTGAGCTAGATGCTCATCCCAGCACTGAGCTAGATGCTCATCAAAACAGCAGAAAATAAAACAAACAAGATATTTTCCCCCACAGAATTTAGTCTGCTGGAAATTACAGGCAAGAACAAGTCATTACAACACGGTATGGTAAGGGGCTGTGATGCAGATTATAGAGCATGGTGTGAGCCCAGAGGAGGGCAACTAGCCTAGCCTAAGGGTTTAAAGAAGTCATGTGGTGGCAGCTAGACTAAGAACTGCAGGATCAGGAAGAGTTAAACAAACAGGGAGGAAGTATCTGGGCAGAAGTAACAGGATACAGAAGGCCTGAAGGAAAGATAAGATAGTGCGTGTTAGTCACACAAAGAATAGTCAATTGCACAGGAGTGGTGAGAAATGATGTAGAAGAGGCAAGCTAGGATCAGATCAAGCAGGCTTTGCAGGCCATGTTAAGGCAACTAAAGTCTATCCTCAGAACATTAGGGAACCACTGCAGGGTTCTAAGATATGGGAGTAGCACATGAAATCATCCAGGATGAGGGGCCTAGGAGAGTGGGACATCAATATCTTGGTGTCAAGTGCCTGGATGAGTGAAATGAATGGAAAGGAAGCGAGCAGAGCAAGTCAGATTTGCTCTAGTCTCAAAGTTACATTAAAAATCTGACCAGTAATTCAAGAGAAAAGCACTCATCAGCAGTTAAGTGATGAATAATTTTGTACAGGAAATCACAATGGCAACTACCTTGAAGAATCTTACTTCAAAAAGTTTTCCTAGGTTTGAGAAAGAAGTGCCCATTTCTTCTAGTTTCCACATTATCTGAATCCATAAACACTCTACCTTCCTTACCCCTGTTTATAACATTTATAGACTCAACTTCGACTTTTCTTATTTAGATATGAAAATGTGCTTGTGTGCTCCCACTCCTCACTTTTTTTGGTTTGAGGATAGGACGTTAAGTCTCTGTACTCAGTTTTATCATAGGCCCAATCTTACCACAGATAGGGATAAAAGTGTGTATGCATGTGTGGACATAGGTGCCTGTGTGTGTGTCCACCAGGGAGAGAGATGAAGATGGAGATGATGCTATCATTATAGGTCATAAGCACTCTGATCACTCTACCCTGGAACTTTCTATTATTATTAATTCTACTCTGATTAGTTCTTGGTTTTCTGATACCCATGGTGTAGAAATAGAGTGACAGCTGTTGAACTGACATTCTTCACTGCTCAGGCTGTCAATTCATCATGCATTCACATTCAAGTCTCAGGACAGATTTAGGTAGGGCCAGAACAAAACTCAGGACACCAAGAGCCTCAAGGCTTGAATTGCCAATTTCTTCCTTTTACAGGACAGATACTCATAACCCCTTTGTTTTCACCTTCCCCATTAGCCTTAACTAGATTCAGCTCTCCATCCAAATACCATGACCTTCTCTCAAATTGGGTATGTCAGTGACAAGAAGTAAAATTCCCATTCAGGTTATACTCCAGAGGAGGCAGATAAGAAGATAATAAAGAACAATCTGATTCCTCTGGAAGGTCTTAAAGATGGCCCTTATGATAGAACCCAAATCTTGTCCCACCTCAATCCTGTTGTACACTGTCCTTTCCATACTGATCCAATGATTGTCCATTTCCTGAGCCCAGACCCTGAGATCATGGTGGCTAGAATAATCCCTAGATGTTTTGTGTCCAGATTATGCACTTATCAGAAGTCCCTGAACAAGACTAAACAAACAGATGGAGTATATCACCTCCTTTTTCACTGTCCCCTATTTCAACCTGAACTTTATAGCCAAGTCACTGGAACCTCTACTAGATATATGAACACTATTTACACCAACCCCCACTTCCAGAGGGCACCCAATGCCATTAGACTAAAGATAGTGTGAGAAAGAAAAAACAGAAAACCAGAGCAGAATAGCGTAGAAGAAACATACAAGACAGCTGGTCAAATGCTGGAGTAACTACAGTAAGTGGAACATTTGCACACATTTCCCCAAACCTCCCATTATACATACTCACATATCTATAGGGCCCTCAGAGACCCGTCATTCAAGCAAGGCCTACTCTTTCAGTCTAAAATAATGTATTAGTCCATTTTCACACTGCTGATGAAGACATACCCAGGACTTGCTAATTTATATAGAAAAAAGGGTTTAATGGACTTACAGTTCCACATGGCTCGGGAGACCTCACAATCATGGTGGAAGGCAAGGAGGAGCAAGTCACATCTTAAATGGATGGTGACAGCCAAAGAGAGAGCTTGTGCAGCAAAACTCCCCCTTATAGAACTATCAGATCTCATGAGACTTATTCACTATTACAAGAACAGCACTGGAAAAACCTGCCCCCATGGGCCGGGCGCAGTGGCTCATGCCTGTAATCCCAGCACTTCGGGAGGCCAAGGCAGGCAGATCATGAGGTCAGGAGATCAAGACCATCCTGGCTAGCACAGTGAAACCCTGTCTCTACTAAAAATACAAAAAAAATCAGCCAGGCGTGGTGGTGGGCACCTGTAGTCCCAGCTACTCGGGAGCCTGAGGCAGGAGAATGGCGTGAACCCGGGAGGTGGAGCTTGCAGTGAGCTGAGACCACGCCACTGCACTCCAGCCTGGGCGACAGAGTGAGACTCCATCTAAAAAAAAAACCTGCCCCCATGATTCAATTACCTCCCACTGGGTCCCTTCCACAACACATGGGAATTCAAGATGAGATCTGGGTGGAGACACAGCCAAACCGTATCATATAGTGATAACAACAATGGCCTAGAAATTAGGAGACCTGGATTGCAGCCCTATCTCTGCTACTCATAGCTATGTAACCATGAGAAAACCATTTAATTTTTCTGTATATCAGCTTTCTTATCTGTAAAGTAATAAGGGATTAAATTAGATGATCTATAACTCCAATAGTAAAATTCTATTGTTTTTTGTATCTATAATCAATTACCCTTTGAGAGAGGGAGATGAAAGGTGTCTATGATATCTTTATGTAATCGGTTAAGTGATGAAGAAAGACAAGAGGTCAACAGAGATTTCTGACTTCATCTGGTAACTAAAGGTATTCAGGCACTTGATAGTAAACAAAGGCCAGGGGGAGAAAAGAGAAAGAAAGGGAGGGGATAGGGAGAAAACAGGAAAGAATCTCAATGGGCACCAAGAACCATGAGAATCTCACTACTCAGAAAGACAAAAGAACTTAATCAGAAGGATGCTTAGGCTGAGACAAAGATAAAAAGTGAAGAATCTAGACAAATCAAAAAGACTATTCCAACCCTAACCCCACTTTGGATGCCAGGCACAGAGAGTAAGATTCACTCACATATTCAATAAATATGTGTTGGTCACCTGCCCTATGTGGATTAATCATAATCTTTGTTTCATGACACATTATTGGTTTTGTTTTTTTGAGACGGAGTCTTGCTCTGTCGCCCAGGCTGGAGTGCAGTGGCACGATCTCAGCTCACTGCAACCTCCGCCTCCCAGGTTCAAGTGATTCTTCTGCCTCAGCCTCCCAAGTAGCTTGGACTACAGGTGTGTGCCACCACGCCCAGCTAATTTTTGTACTTTTAGTAGAGACAGGGTTTCACCATGTTGGTCAGGCTGGTCTCAAACTCCTGACCTTGTGATCTGCCTGCCTTGGCCTCCCAAAGTGCTGGGATTACAGGGGTAAGCCACCATGCCCGGCCTCATTATTATTTTTTAATAAGACAATGAATTGCAGCCCTATCTCTGCTACTCATAGCTATGTAACCATGAGAAAACCATTTAATTTTTCTGTATATCAGCTTTCTTATCTGTAAAGTAATAAGGGATTAAATTAGATGATCTATAACTCCAATAGTAAAATTCTATTGTTTTTTGTATCTATAATCAATTACCCTTTGAGAGAGGGAGATGAAAGGTGTCTATGATATCTTTATGTAATCGGTTAAGTGATGAAGAAAGACAAGAGGTCAACAGAGATTTCTGACTTCATCTGGTAACTAAAGGTATTCAGGCACTTGATAGTAAACAAAGGCCAGGGGGAGAAAAGAGAAAGAAAGGGAGGGGATAGGGAGAAAACAGGAAAGAATCTCAATGGGCACCAAGAACCATGAGAATCTCACTACTCAGAAAGACAAAAGAACTTAATCAGAAGGATGCTTAGGCTGAGACAAAGATAAAAAGTGAAGAATCTAGACAAATCAAAAAGACTATTCCAACCCTAACCCCACTTTGGATGCCAGGCACAGAGAGTAAGATTCACTCACATATTCAATAAATATGTGTTGGTCACCTGCCCTATGTGGATTAATCATAATCTTTGTTTCATGACACATTATTGGTTTTGTTTTTTTGAGACGGAGTCTTGCTCTGTCGCCCAGGCTGGAGTGCAGTGGCACGATCTCAGCTCACTGCAACCTCCGCCTCCCAGGTTCAAGTGATTCTTCTGCCTCAGCCTCCCAAGTAGCTTGGACTACAGGTGTGTGCCACCACGCCCAGCTAATTTTTGTACTTTTAGTAGAGACAGGGTTTCTCCATGTTGGTCAGGCTGGTCTCAGACTCCTGACCTCAGGTGATCTGCCCATCTTGGCCTCCCAAAGTGCTGGGATTACAGGCATGAACCACCGTGCCCAGCCAAAAAATACATTTTTATTACTAATCTTTTGTGGTTATATGTGCTGCAAATGTCTTCTGTCAGTTTGTAGCCTGTCTTTTCACTTTCTTTAGGGTGTCTTCTAAAGAATGTAAGTTTTAAATTTTTTTCTTTTTTGAGACAGGGTCTCACTCTACTGCCCAAGCTAGAGTGCAGTGGCATGATCATGGCTCACCGCAGCCTCAACCTCCTGGGCTCAGTGATCTTCCTTCCTCAGCCTCCTGACTAGCTAGAACTTACAGGCACGTGCCGCCAGACCTGGTTATTTTTATTTTTTGCAGAGATGGGGTATTGCCACGTTGCCCAGGCTGGTCTTGAACTCCTGAGGTCAAGCAATCCTCCCACGTCAGCCTCTCAAAGTGTTGGGACTCCATGTGTGAGCCACTGTGCCCGGCCAGAAGTTTTTAATTTTAATATAGTCAAATTCACCAATCTTTTATGATTTGTAATTCCATTTTTTCTATTCTCTGGAAGACTTTGGATAAAACTAAAATAATTTGTTCCTTGAAAGTTTAAAATTAATTTGTAAAATTATCTGGGCTTGGTGAGGTTTTTTGTGTGTGTGGAAATTTTTAAACAATTTCTATTTTCTCTTATAGTATTATGACTATACAAGCTATTTCTTGTCAGATTTGTTATCTTTTTCTAGGAATTTATCCATTTTATCAAAGTTTTAAAATTATTAGCATAGCGTAGAGAACTCTCTTATTACCTTTTTACTTATTTATTTTTTTAGGCAGTCTTGCGTTGTTGCCTAGGCTGGAGTGCACTGGTTTGATCTTGGCCGACTGCAGCCTGCCTCCTGGGTTCAAGCGATTCTCCTGCCTCAGCCTCTCGAGTAGCTGGGATTATATTATAGGCCCATGCCACCAGGCCTGGCTAATTTTTGTATTTTTAGTAGAGACAGGATTTCACCATGTTGGCCAGGCTGGTCTTGAACTCCTGATCTCAAGTGATCTGCCCACGTCAGCCTCCCAAAGTACTGGGATTACAGGCGTGAGACACCGTGCCCCGCTTTATTACCTTTTTAAATTCTGCTGTATCTACAGTTGTACTGCTTTTCTTGGTCATTATATTATTTGTGTCCTTTTTCTTCTTATCTAACCAGGGTTTATCTGTTCGGTTAGTTCTTTGAAATCATCTTTGGACTTCTTTGGTACTATCTATTGTACCTATTTTTATTTCACAGGTATTAGTTCTTACCTGTATTATCTCCTTTCTTCTATTTTGTTTGGTTTATTCTGTTGTTAGAGATGTTTTTAGGCCTCTGATTTAGGCACTTTCTTTTTTCTTTTGCGATGGGGTCTCCCTCTGTCAACCAGGCTGGCGTGCAGTGGCGTGATCTCAGCTCACTGCAACCTCCACCTCCCGGGTTCAAGCGATTCTCCTGCCTCAGCCTCCTGATGGCACTACATTTTCTGATCTTTGTAACAGTTACAAATTACTAGAGGATATCAAGTAATAATCTATAAAGAATCTAGCACAATCCCCTTCATGTGGTGAACATGCAACTACATGGTGGCTATACCTTGTACAGAGACTATATCAAAAAAGCACAAAAGCAGACTAAAAAGAAACTAAGACATGAGCCAGGAAGACTGAGAGAACTCTAAATCAGATTCCTTTTCTGAGCTGGACTGATCTCCTGATTAGAATCTGGACTTCATTTTTAGAATAAAATGCTTTATCTTGCATTCAATGTGACTAATATGTGTATGATTATAGACAGTTTAAATTTTAAAAGATGGTTGAGAGAGAGAAGAACAATGTCTCTAGAAATATAAGCCAATGGAAAGGACTCAAGCCTTCAGGCCTTTGGATGTTTTCACATGTAAATTTACATGCACAAGTATACACAAACACAATCTATAATTGCCAATACCAAACATGTGTTCTACAAAAAACCTTGTTATGTCCCTGTTATTCCTCCACCCATTCCCAGGGCCAAGCCCCTGCTATGAATAAAACCATCATTTTTAACAGTGACTGGCCTCACCTTGTAAAGAATCTAAATTTCTAATAACAAAATGTAGAGAGAGGGAGAGACAATATGTATCCATGATCGGGAAGAGAGCTGACACAGACCAAGTATCCATAATGACAGAGGAACAGACAGGACAAATCATGTACTCACAAATGGATGCAATGTAAATAGAGTCAGGGTGGCCAGAGAGTATTTCTTACCTGAGTATCCAAAGGAAATACTGGAGATGGGGCTCAGGTAGATGCCTTTGCCATAGGCTGCTCCATGCAGCTTGCAGGGAAACACCAGGATGAGTAATATGAGCCTGGGCCCTCCCATGGCTATTTATTAGGCAGCTGCAAGGCTTATCCAGCCCTCTGTCCCTCCTTCTACCTTCTCATTCAAGTAACCCTAAGCACCTATTCTCGGAAAGCCAACTGGCTGAAAAGTGGATGCAGGTTAACCCGCTTGCCTATGAAATACCACATACTGATGCATTGGAGAGTGGGAAATGGTAGAACCACTGAGTCAGTCCCTCAGCATTCATTTTCCTGTCTCCAGGCCTTGGTACATATGCAGATTCCAAAAAAGAGGAACTACAGAACAGGGAGGCAGAAGGAGAGCCAATACACACTCCCTGGAGTCTCTCTGGGCATAGAAACAAGTCTCCCATATCTACTCCTGGAATGAATAGCCATATAAATTCAAAAGCTCTAATATATTAATTCATCACAGTGGCTACAATCAGCAATTCCACATTCCTGCTTACAGGTACATTCCCATTCTCCAAACCACCAAAAAAACGCAGCCTGAGGTCAAATACAACACAACAGCCACGTTCTCTACTTACACAGTTCTAACTTCCTCTCTAGGGAAATCCACAAGACAGGTTAGGCTTGAGGACACTGAGGCAAGAACAGCTCACTCTACAGCAGCCTTCCACAAAACTGAGTAGGGAAGGGAGCGGGCAGAAATAAATGGGAAAGGGGCACAGCCTCACCTGCAGTTTGGTGTAGGATGCATTGACCAGCCCATTGCGCAGGATCGAATGCCAGTTTTCAATGTGGGACCCACTGTAAGGCAGGGTAGAATACATGTCTCCTTATGATATGAGGTTCTCAGGAACACTCCCAAGACTGCCATGCCCACCCATTCTCACCCACAAAGGACATGAAGATGGACAGGTACACCTAGTGATGGACATACACATGGATACGGTCACAGGCACGCAAGATGTATGTGTGTGGTTAAACTCTACGTCTCTATTTCCAGTCCCATCCTCTCTTCTGTGCTTCAGCTACTCCCATCCTAAATCCTCAACTCAGTATTTTCATTTACCTATTCTCCTGACATTTCCAATTCAATAAATTCATCTGAAAATCAACAAATTCATCGCTGACCCCAAATATGGCTTCCAGTTCTGACTTCATGTTCTATTTTAAGAAAACGGTTCTACCACTCCCTGTAAGTTCCCTTTAATACCTCTCTTTCTTTCTCTTTCCCTCCTCTTACAATTAGATATAAATTGTGGATTTTTCCATCAAAGTAGCTTTCAGATCTATTCTCTCCAATCTATTTCTTCAGCCACATCTTTTCACATGTAAATGTAATTTTTCCTCAGCTACACCATAGTTTGAGAATAAAGATCACGTTATATGTACCTTTTTGTCCTCTACAGCACCTACCACAATAGCATTTAATAAGTATCTGCTGACTGGTTGATGGACACATGTAACACAAACCCATATCTCAAGGGCATCCTTCTCGCTCATCCCCGCCCCCTTACCACCCCCACTGCCCAGCCCCCAGCCTCCTCACTGGAAGGCAAAGGTGCTGCCATAGAGCTTCTTGGCGGTCCGGAACCGAGCCTCCTTGGCAGGAGGGCTGCTCAGCAGGAGGAACTGGTGTGAGGTGTGCATGAACTTCAGCTGCTGCCCAGGGTGGGGGTGGAATCAGGAAAACAGAGCAGAAATCGAGATCAGGGAGGGAAGGGATGGGGATAGGGAAAAAAATCAGGCTTGCATTAACCCCACACAAGGGAAATATGCTAAGGCCCAAAGACTAAGTTGATGGACAGAGCAAAGCAGGCAGATCTAGGACCAACATGATTAGCTGGCTTACAGCCCCTCCCTGCCCCTCACCAGAAATTTAAAGCATTTAGAGGGAGAATGGTCACTTACCCTGCTGAGAGGTAGTTTGACAATGTGTGACCTGTTGCTAGAGATGATCCTGGGAAGAAACAGAGAAAAAAATAAAAAGGATAGAATAATTATGTACTTAAGCTATCCTTCCTGAACAAGTAGTCTTCCTCTGCCCTCCGGAGAATAAGGACTCCTGGGCTGTCCAAATTGTGTGAAATGTCAAGGTCACTATCTAGATATTCCTGTGGGTGATAATGCTTGTGAATAAAAAAGTAAAAAGGAAGCTACTAACTAGACACGAGCTAATTATTGGGGAGTTAAACAATGGATGAAAAAAATAAAGGGGTGGGAGGAGGGCTGCTACAAGTAGAGAGTAAAAAGGGTAGAACAAAAGAAAGAGCACAGAGGTCACCTACAAAAAAAGAAAAGAAAAAACAGAAAGAAGAGGTCTGAATTAGAATGGTGACAACTTATACCCAGGATTTAGACTCAGATTCAGCCATCCTTCCTGAGCTCAAGAGAAAACCTGAAAGCTCTCAGGAATGGGGAGATATGGAGAAAAAGTTACTGCCTAGGCTGGAAAAAGAAACAGAACAAACTAGAATGAACTTCTTTAGGAGTCAAGGACAAACTAAGCTCTATACAGGCTGAACACAGAAGACAGAAGAGAACAGACATAAAACATTGAGGGCTCAGCAAGAGAGCGCTATCTCCCAGGTGGATACAGTTTGTTGTTGTCTTTGTTTTTTGTGCCTCATCTATGTACTTGTGATGCCACCCCAGATGGTCTATGCCTAGTTATTCCTCAGGCTAAGAGGGCGAAAGCTGTTGCACTGAGGAAGTACTGAAGGCTGATTAGGAAGAGGAAGGCAAACTAGAAAGGGAAAGCTATGTCAGGAAAACAACAGAAATCGAGATCAGGAAGGGAAGGCAGCAGGGACTGTCAAAATCTTCGACAGGAGAAGAGCACAGCAATAGTGCCTCAAGGCTCTGGACATTCTATATCAGGGCAAGGGGATAGCAGGAGGAGACAGACCTCTCTGGATGCATAGAAAACTTAGTTGAAATTAACAGTGTTAATTCCTACATGCAAAGGACACAAAAACCTACTGATGGCAACTATAGTTAGTAACAATGTGTCATATTCTTGAAAATCACTATGATAGTAGATTTTAAGTGTTCTCACCACAAAAAATACATATGTGAGATAATGCATATGCTTATTAGCTCTACTGAACCACTTTGCAATGTATACATATTTCAAAACATGTTATACACAATATACGTAATTTTCTTTTTCTTTTTTTTTTTTTGAGATGGAGTTTCGCTTTTGTTGCCCAGGCTGGAGTGTAATGACACAATCTCGGCTCACAGCAACCTCCGCCTCCCGGGTTCAAGCAATTCTCCTGTCTCAGCCTCCCGAGTAGCTGGGACTACAGGCATGGGCCGCCATGCCCGGCTAATTTTGTATTTTTAGTAGACGGGGTTTCTCCATCTTGGTCAGGTTGGTCTCGAACTTCCAACCTCAGGTGATCTGCCCACCTTGGCCTCCCAAAGTGTTGGGATCACAGGTGTGAGCCACCATGCCTGGCCCTATAATTTCTATATGTCAATTTAAAAAATAAATTAACAAACCAAAAAGGAAAACAAACAACAAAACCTATTGCGAAACATGGAACACCTAAAGAGAACTTGAAAAATCATGTTAGCAGCACATCGTGGCTCATGGCCGTAATCCCAGCTACTTTGGGAAGTCAATCGGGAGGATCACTTGAGCCCAAGAGTTCAAGACTGGCTTGGGCAACATAGGGAGACTCCATCTCTATTAAAAAAAAAAAAATTAGCTGGGTGTGGTGGCCCATGCCTGTGGTCCCAGCTACTGGGGAGGCTGAGGTGATCACTTGAGCACTGAAGGGCAAGGCTACAGTGAACCATTATCGCACCACTGCACTCTAGCCTGGGCAACAGAGTGAGACCCCATCTCAAAAAAAAAAAAAAAATTAAAATAAGATTAAAAATAATTTTTTTAAAAGAAAAATCATGTCAGAATTTGTGGGCTTTTTGTAGGATGTGTTATTTTCAAGGCAAGGTATATCAACAAATTCCAAGAAAAAGCAGCCATTATTGCCTATAACCTTGGGCAGGATGTTGAAATCACCACTAAAAGAAGGTACAGGTTCCATGTCCAATAACTCCCTCCCTCCCTGTAACCCAAGAAGGATAAGCCATTCTATCCATACCACTGCAGGAGAGGATGGGCCAGGGGATCCAACTTGTCCATCTGTTTCTTGATTTCCAAATATGAGCCCTGTAAGACAATGGCCATAACATTATCTCCCCGAGAGGTGGGAGCCTACCTGCTTTCTGCTTTTCACAGAGTGACTATTAGGATCCAGGGCAAGGTAGGCAACAAAGGCCACATAGAGGAAAAAGGAGATAGGGTTCCCACCCTCAAGGAGCCCCAGTCAGGCTGGGAAGACTCATAAATAAATCTGAAAATGACTGAAGATGCTTACAAAACAACATGCAGGTGGGTCTCCCTCATTTTATGCAATTCCTACAGCCCTAAAAAGTTGATTGTAAATCAAAAAATAAATAAAATCAATGTCCCAGGAAGATTAGGCTAAAGAATCCTGTAGTAAATCTTTAAATAAAGCAAAGTGTCCTCCTGACAAGTAAATCATTCCTCCTAGGTGTATCTTATGTGTAAATCTCAACTGTGATATACAGGATTTGCTGAGAAGAGGCCCACCTGTAAATGAGTACAAATGAATGTCTATTCATGCAGAGATTGCAGACGAGGGGTGGGGAAGTCTGGTGAGGGACAGCCTTGAGTCAAAGGATGGTCACCGCTCCATGTGGCTGCCCCACCCCTAGAAGGATAGAAGATGTAGGCCCCTGTGTCTAGTTCTTTACCTCCAAGCCCCCCTCCTCCTCACCCTCCCAACCCTGGGCAGAGGTCTTTCCTTCACTTCTTAACTCCCTAAGAATTATGGCAAAACATTAAATATGAACAACTTGTAAAGGAATTAACAGCAGAGGTAAAGATTGAGACACAAAGACTAAAGAGAATAAAGAGGAGTAACAGAGCTAACAAAACAGAGAACAAGAATTGGGAAGGTTAAAGAGGAAAGACTAAAAAAAAATACAGTGAGTAGCATCTCTAAATCTTCATCCCACTCCCACAAATTACAAACAGAATAGGACACTTGAACTGGGCAGGCAGAGGAGAGGGGACAGAGAGAAGGCAGAATACCTGGGTCATCTCCCGAATGGACATCACACTATCCAGAGCTTTCTGAAGCCGCTCATAATTCTTCTTCTGTGGGGAATCAATGGGAAGAGAAGAACCAGATAAAGAAAAGTAGAGGAAAGTAAGATGTGATGAAAAGGGGCTAGATGTACAAAAAAAGTCTAGGCCTAAGGAAACAACAGTATGTCATGGAAAGAGCATTAATGGTCAGACAGTTCTGGGGTCACATGTTTACCAGCTGGGAGTAATAGGGTAAGTTATCTGGCCTCTTAGAATCTTTAGCATCCCTTTATGCAAATGAAGATAACAACTATCACCCCCATAAAGATGTTCTGAGGATTAAATAACATACATAAAGAACTCTGTATAGTAATGACAGTAATAGTGAGGTACTATGCTGGGTACTTCCGACGGTTAATTTTGTGTGTCAACTTGATTGGGCCATGAGGTACCCACTCATCCGGTCAACCATTATTTCTGGGTGTGTTTGTGAGGGTGTTTCTGGGTTGAGATTAATATTTGAATCAGCAGACTGAGTAAAGCAAATTGTCCTCCCTAATGTGGAAAGGCTTTATCCAATCAGTCGATGACCTGAATAGAACGAAAAGTCTGACTCTTCTGCCCCACCCCGCCATGAGTTTGTAGAGTTTGTAGTTACTCCTCCTGCCTGATTGCTTGAGTTGGATTATCAGTCCTTTCCAGTCTTTGGGTTTGAACTAAAAAAAAATTGGCTCTTCTTGGATGTTGAGCCTTCAGGCTTTCAGACTAGAACATACACCATTGGCTCTGATTTTTCGGTTTTGTTTTGTTTGTTTGTTTTTTTGAGGCAGAGTCTCTTGCTCTGTCGCCCAGGCTGGAGTGCAATGGTGCGATCTTGGCTCACTGCAACCTCTGCCTCCCAGGTTCAAGTGATTCTCATGCCTCGGCCTCCCAAGTCGCTGAGATTACAGGCGCCTACCAACATGCTTGGCTAATTTTTTGTATTTTCAGTAGAGACGGAGTTTCACCTTGTTGGCCAGGCTGGTCTTTAACTCCTCACTCAAGTGATCCGCCCGCCTTGGCCTCCCGAAGTGCTAGGATTACAGGCAGAAGCCACTGTGCCCAGCTCGCTCTGATTTTCAAGCCTTGGGACTGGGACTAGAACTGTACCACTGGCTCTCCTGGGTCTGCAGCCTGCTAACTGTAGATGTTGGGACTTCTCAGCCTCCATAATCATGTGAGGCAATTCCTTATAATAAATCTCTTTCTCCTCTCTCTCTATATATCTCCTATTGGCTCCGTTTCTCTGGAAAACCCTAAAACAGCACTTTACATATATTACTTCTCATTTTTATAACGATCTGCAAAATAAATATTATCCCTTTCTACAAGATAAGGAGATTGAAGTTTAGAAAGGTTAAGTGACTTGCCTAATACCCTTCAACTGGGGACTAGCAGAACCTCAAATGGAATCCAGGTCTGTCTGGCTCCGAAAGCCCTTCTTCCCTATCATAATGTAACTAATATTAATTCTTCTCCTCTTTCTGTGTCAAACGTTGCTACTTACTGAAACAGCTAAACCACAGAGTTTAAGAGTTCTGTCCCTTATTCCAAGCCCTGTATATACCAGAATGTCAGCCTATAGTCTCCCACTATCTTTTACCATTTCTATTCCTTAGCCCTGACTTTCTCAAGTAACATACCTTAGGGTTAAAGGCCAGAGTCTTGGGATCAGTGGGGTCCACCACAGAGGGATAAGGCTCAAAGATGATGCTCTTTCTAGGGGACTCTAAAGCTGCCCTACACATGGCCACCAGCAGATCCACCACCTTAGGGGAAAGGAAAAAAAGGGGGCAGAAGCTAAATGATTTCCCAGTACTGGGAGTCACAGAGTATCTAGTATTTCTCTCTGATGTTCTTTTAAAAAGCAAATATGTTTAAGCCTTTTAAAATAGAAAATACAAGCTCATAAAAATTCGAGTAATACCAAAGTAACTAAAGAAACATTAAAAAAACCATCTTCCTGCCCTTAAGCTAATCTCATTCCTCACAGGTAAGTACTAGTGAATTTGACGTATATCCTTCCAGATAATTTTCCTATGGAAATATTTTCTTTTCTTTCTCTCTCATTCTTTTTTAAAGAGACAGGGGCTCACTCTGTTACCCAGGCTGGAGTGCAGTGGCGTGATTATGGCCCACTGCAGCCTCGACCTCCTGAGCTCAAGCCATCCTCCCATCTCAGCCTCCCAAAGCACTGGGATTACAGGTGTGAGCCACTGTGCTCGGCCCATTATTTTCTTACATGGAAAGTTTTACTACGTATACTGTTGTATTTGCTTTTTTATATAACTATGTTAAAATTTTCTGTCCATAAATAATACCTATATAGTACGTCTACTCTAAGGACATCCCATAATTTCTTTAACTGGTACCCCTACAGATGGGGTTGTATCCATTTTTTATTTTACAAACAATACGACAGTGGGTATCTTATACACAAAAGCATTTTTGGAAGTTAAATTCCAAGAATGAAATAGTTGGGTTCCTCTGTCTTTCTTGATCCCAATTCCCCAACCACGTTTCCCTCCCCCATACCTCTGCTCCAGTGGCCACCTCCTCTGCAGCTCCGGACATGACGCCCAGTGTGTAGAAGGAGAAGACACATAGTTCACGAGTACAGACAGCTGGCTGAAAGGATATATTAAACAGATGGTGGTGGGATGGGGTGCGCAATAAGGTGTAGGCAGAGACGGACAGTCCTGCCCTCAGACAACTCTAAAACAGGGTAGGAATTTGAGGCCCTCTATATCAGGAGAAAACTACCAATAAAGTCTTAATCAGAATGCCTTACTGGTAAGTTTGGGAGTTAACACTGTCTCCGCTATGAAGCCTTCCCTGATCTTCCTGTGATGTCAGATGCTCTCTCACCTGATTTTTAACAATGCTAATATCTCTTCTATAAACTTAACATACACTGTGATTTGTCTGTCTCCCATCTGGACTTAAGAGTCCTTGAGGACAGCATCATATCCAATCATCTTGGTTAATATCTGATCCCCATTTTTAAATGTCAGGTGGACTCTATCCTAAATATTCTCATATCCTCATCTCTCTAAACAGTACTGCTGAGATTTGTTTTCTAAGAAAAATCAACGATTTCTAGAGTATCAGGGTGTACAGACAGAATTTTACCTTGACCACAGACCAAGGAAGAAGGAAATAAAGGAGAGGAGTGAAGAGGACTTGGTTAAGGAAGAGGATCATAGAGTAGGGACCTATACCTTCAGCATAGATCCATTTTGGAAGACATGCTGCTCATCACACACTACACAGTACTCATTCAATGTTGGAATCCTCTGCTCTGCATACTTCATGATCTGGGAAGAGAACAGATTCTAAGTCTTTTGGAAGTATTGGCACACACAGACATGGGAAATAATTTCAGCTTTTTTTTCCAGCTACCCTCCATCCTCCCAGCCCCATGCCTAAGGTAGGACATATTCTTAGGCTGTGTACTTAAACTGATGACTGTATGGTATAGTAAAAATAAGACCATGATGTTTGATTGAGAAGACCTGGGTTAACTTCCTACTTCTAATACTTAATGGCATATATAACTTTAAGCAAGTCAGTTAACCTGAGCCTTGGTTTCTTCGTTTATACAGCAGAGCATTATTCACCTCATAGGGGTATTGCAAGAAATGAGATCATGTCCATGAAAGCATTTTAAAAATATAAAATGGGTGCTAATCAAACTATTAAAAGTACTTGTAATTATAGGCTGTCCTGGGACAGGAGAGCATTCATTCCATGATTAGATGGCAGAAGGTCCTGAGAAGCCATTTCAACTACCTAGAACAATTAGCCAGTCCACTGGTAGTCAAAACTACAGACAATTCTGTACTGGGAAGATAGCAAAATCCAGAGCTAATGCAACAATATCCTGAAGTGTTTTTTTGTTTGTTTTGTGACACCCTGTCTTAACATAGCTTTTGTGCATAAATCAAGTTGTTCCCATTTCACATGATTTTAGGCTGGTAATAGGACATGCAAGAGACTTTATTCATTTAATGCAGATTTACCGAATGCCCATTATGTACCCAGCTCTGTGAAAGGTCTTCTTGATTATGAAATAAAGGTTGTTTTCTCAGAAGCTAAGCTTCAATAGGAGAGATGTGGCATGTTTATAAATTAATAACAATTCAAGGCAGCCCATAGTATGTGACACACAGGTGCCATATGAAACAAACAAACAAAAATATTAACAGTTTAGTGAGGGGAGACATCACTTCTAGTTAATGCATTGGAGTAATGGCAATTTTATGGAAAAGGTGCCATCTGACTCTTGATGGCAATAGGAAGATATAAGGAATGACATGAACAAAGGTAACAGAGATGCAAAAGTGAAAGCATGCCCAGGGAATAAAGAGATTTTAAAAAGCAAATGACCAGTAGTAGCTGAGCAGTGAAAGGGGTCTGTGAAGAATACTAAAAATCACTTGAGCAAGGGCTATTGGGAATCATTAGGGAAATGAGTGTCAATCTCACTCTCATCTCATGTCATATGAGTCTCGACACCCACACACTTAAAACTGGCAGTGCCTCATTGGCACTTGATCATAAGTGGTAAGTGTCTTTCTAGTAATGTTGTCAGTTTCCTGAAGATGGGAACTATGCCTTCTTTCTTTCTACCATTAGTTTTGGAAGCAAAGCAATTCAGGAAGTATTTGATTGAGGAGCTGGGAGGTGTTAGGAGACCAAATGGGTCAGACAACAGGAAAGGGTTTTGGAGTGACGATTTTGACTTGATTACCTGAACAAGGAATCCATACTCCAGAGTGGGAATGTTCTTGCAGTGACCACTGACCTGGTAAGAGTAAAAAGACAGACCCCATGAACCTCCTATGAAGCTGGGGCCTAGACAGACCTGACTCTTGCCCATCACCTAGGACTCTCCTAAAGCAGCTAAACCTTAGCTCAGAATCCCAAAGCTGGAAAGGAGACTTTTAGACATTTTTGCCAAAGGTGCTGGAAAAGGGCTTACCTATTCCTTAACCCTCCTTCAAAGTAGGTGGAATATGTTAGTACAGCAGCTATAGTTAACTACAGTCCCACTCACAAACTAATAAAATCATACATGACTTCTCCTTGAGATTCCCATCTCGAGACTCCCTGCTTCACGGTCTATCAGAGAAGCTTGCCAGACAGTTTAGACGTAAGTTTTTTACTGTTAAAAAATGTGTTCCAGCTGGGAGTGGTGGCTCATGCCTGTAATCCCAGCACTTTGGGAGGCGAAGGCAGGTGGATCACTTGAGCTCAGGAGTTCAAGATTACCCTGGCCAACATGGCAAAAGCCCATCTCGACAAAAATATGAAAAATTAGCCAGTTGTGGCATGCGACTATAGTCCCAGCTACTCAACAGGCTGAGGTACGAGGATCATTTGAGCCTGGGAGGCAGAGACTGCAGTGAGCAGAGATTACCATTGCCCTCCAGCCTGGATGACAGAGTGAGACCCTGTCTCAAAAAAAAAGAAGTGTTCCATTCTACTCACTCATGGTACCTACCTAGGTTTGATTTATGATGCCTAGACAACCATACCCCCACCCCATTTTGAGAAACTACACTCCCACATTTCCACTCCCAACCTCCTGATAGCCAAGTCAAACCCTCCCCAGCCCATGTACCAAAGGAGAGGTCCGTGCTGGGGGAGGGAGGCCCACGTGCTGAGGGCACAGGAGACCTGCCTGGGGGCTGGGAGGGTAGCCAAACACCTCCACTTTGGGGTTCTTCATGGTACAGGAGATGGAACGGTTCATGAGACGCCCAACCCGAAGCTCTGGTACACCTAGTTTGCCTTTCAGCATGGAGTCCTGTATGATAGGGAAACTGGGAGACCTGGAGAGAGAGAGCAAAGAGAAGTGATAAAACTGGGGATTTCATAGGAGCCCTACAGGGTACTGGAGATAAGTGAGCCCTAAGCCAAAAGTTCTAAACCAAAGAAAGACAAACTCATATCTGAGGAAAGTTGCATTGTATCTTAAACACTATTAAAACAAGTAGATCACACATATGAATTTAAATTTTTATGTCATCATCTGTGGGTTCTTCACATTGGGACACTGAGGGTGGGCAGACGCAGAGCATAGGTTATTATGTTTCTAAGCCAAGTATGGAATAATCCCTTGGAAAGGCTGCCTGTTTTTCTTACTGAGAGAGAGAGAAAAACAGAGAAAGAGAGAGAGATTAAGTGTTAAACACTGTGCTAGGCAAAAAGTAGCTGCATCCCAAACGGCCTAATACTGACTATCTGACTGTCAACAATGATTCCTGGGAAGCTACAAATCTGGGTTTGTGTCTGCCTTAGGAAAATGTAGACCTGGGGTCAAAGAATGGAGCAATATTTATTTCCAGAAGCTAGCAAGGAATTACTGCCTGTTCTCTGACACTTTCCTCTTAGGATGGGGAAACGGATCAGGGCAAAAGAAAAGAAAGATGGAAGATTCAACCTACATTTCTCCAAATACATATCACGAGCTAGGTATTCTGTTTTACATAAAGGATTAGGTATTAACATTGGGTAAGGGGTAGAAAGGTAAGGACACATAGGGAACAGGACCATGTGAGTGGTGTCAGTAGTTAAAGAGACAGAATTCAGGAAAGAGAGGGGACAGAAAAGTTTATGTAATCAAGAAGGTGGGGGGTGGGGGCTATCACAAGGTGTTTACAGATGATCAGCTTTAGGGAGCACTTACTTGGGGATGGGTGAAAAGATGCTGAGGCCAGCTCGGAACTTCTTGATAGTACCACTTGCCTTGAACCAACTGTGCCTCTTCTCCTGCTGGGTCTTCAAGAAATCGTTGCTCAGATGTTTCCATTGTTGAGATGTAAACATACCCAGGATCCTGAGGGATCAAAAAGAATGAGCTTAGGCAAGATGAGGCAGGGTCAAGAAGTAAGGACTAAGAGAGGCAAATAATCTAAAATTCAGACCCAGGGACTACAAAACTAGTTGTGGCAGGGAAATGTGTATATGAAGACCCCTTAAAATGATCTTAGTAAATAAAAAAATCACCACCCCAGAGCACCCCTTTACCCTGGAGGATACCTATCCTAATGGACCAGAAAAATTCTGAGATGCTTTGCCTTTAGAGGCAGATTTCAAAGGTGAGTCTTCGAAGGCTGCAAACCTTGAAATCTATTGCCAAGAATGACTATACTGTTGACAGGGAAACAGAAGTGGTAGGATGGAGGTGAGTACCACTTTGTTCCTTGTGAGTCATGAAGAAAGGGAGTAGGGACATAAGGGGTACTGACATTGAAAAATTATATTCCCAAATTTATGGTTTCCAATTTGAGCTACGCCCTTAGCTAGATTTGTCAATCCTTTCACTTGTCCTTGATCAGTTCTCTCTAGCATTACTCTAAGGTATTGTTCTAAATCCTTATTACCTTCTTTAAGTTACTAACTTCATCTACAACCAATAACCCCTCTTCTTTCTTAAGCCATCAGATATCAGTTCCCTTAATTTTCCAACCCTACTATAAAATCTATTTATATTTCCACCCTACCTCGATCCCTCCATTTTCTGGAGGTAAGGTGACCCTTCTACCTAAGATCAGTCCTTCGATTTGTGCTCTAGATCTCAGCCCTGACTTGCCTTTTTAGGGACCTTGATGTGTCAATCATTCCCCTTTCCTCTCAGTTCCTTTCCAAAAGTCAACAAAAAATGGCAACTTTCTGCACCTTAGTCTAGTTAACCTCTCCCTGTTGCTTTCCCATCCCCACCCAAATTTCTCAACCCATATTCATTGTTTCTATGTTGTTGCCAACCACTCACCTCTCAAATTTCTGTATTCTGGATCCTACCTTCATCACTAAAATTGTTCTCATCCTGATGCTAAATCCAATGGAAACTCCCAGGTTCTTCCCTTATCTTCTCTAGCATCTGGCCCTCCTTGCAGAACCTGCCCTCCTTTGTCTTCTGTGCCACCTTTCTCTTCCTACATTACTCTGACTTACCTGCAGTGTTACTTCTTCCTCTGCCTACCGTGCTGGTTTCTTTGAGATTTTGTCTGACTGTTTAAGGGTATTTTGTCCTTGATCCTATCTTCTTTTCCCATTATCATGCCCTCCTTTGGCAATCTCATATTCACTGGCTGTAATTTCTTCCCACACGCACTGATGCATATCTTCAACCCTAACTTCTCCGGTAAGTAGCAAATTGACATTTCGGATAAGCATCTCCACCAGCATATCCAAAAGTTACTTTTAAATAACATGCCAAAAATGGAACTAATTACCTATCCTCATCCTACAAAACTGCTCCCTTCTCATATCCCTATTTACATTGGTGGTATCACAATTTACCCATACATCTAGGTTGGAAACCTACACGTATTTTCCACTATTCTTTGGCCCTTATGGCTATATTCAATACATCTAAATCAGTCTTCAAGTCTTATTGACTTTATACCTCACAAATCTTTCTAATCTGTCTCTCATCTCCATTCTCACCTATAATCACACTTTAGCTCAGGCCTTTAGCATCTCTTGTCTTGACTTTTACAAAAGCAACCTATTACACTAGTTCTGGTCTCTTGTCTCATCCCCTCCTACCCATTTTGTACAATGCTACCAGAATGGTTTTTAAAAATTAATCTGACCACGTCATTTCTTTGCCTAAACCCTTCAATGTTCACACTGCCTACAGGATAAAAGTCCAAGACCCTCTCTAACTTGAACCCTTCCCTATTCTCTGGCTTTGGCTTCTACACCCTCAGCTTGTATTTTACCAGCAATATTTAACTACCTGAAGCTCCCTACACATATACTGCTTTATGTGACGAAGCCCCTGCAAATGTTATGCACCCTCAGAATCTGTCTACATGGACAACTCTTACCCATCTTTGAAAATTACTAATCATTGGCTGGGTGCAGTGGCTCACACCTATAATCCCAGCACTTTGGGAGGCTGAGGCAGGTGGATCACTTGAGGCCAGGAGTTCGGGACCAACCTGGCCAACATGGAGAAACCCCATCTCTACTAAAAATACAAAACTTAGCCAGGCATGGTGATGGGTGCCTGTAATCCCAGATACTTAAGAGGCTGAGGCACAAGAATCACTTGAACTCAGAAGGCAGAAGTTGTAGTAAGCCAAGATCATGCCACTGCACTCCAGCCTGGGTGAAAGCAAGACTCTGTCTCAAAAAAAAAAAAAAAAAAAGAAAATAATTAATCATCACCCTTTCAACAGACAGAGTCTCTCTTCAGTGTCCTTTCTAAACCTTACATATTCACCTGTATTAGAATATGTATCCAGTGGACTCTATTTGAAACTTCACTGAGAGTGGAAAATATGCTTCATTTCTTTGTATACCAAATACTTAGCTTAATGCTCAACACATTCAATAAACTAAAATTAAATCCCTAGAGACTTACTCTGAAGAAACCACTAGAGAAATATGAATAGCATGACTCTGATTCCAGGGTAGTAAAAATGCTAAGTAGTGATGAGCCTCTTTTACCTCTAGAAAGTCTCAGGTTCTGACACCCAAGAACTATACACTCACTCTCCACAACCTTAAATCTGGCTCCCTAAATTTATTTTAGCTTTTCCTGGGCATATTTCAGAAAGACATTTTTGGAAGGAGGTATTCCATCCAAGGCTCTGCCTGTCCATCCATACATTTCCATCTCTCTTTCCTTCCTTCACATGTCCATGACCAGAAAAGACCAAAGTTCTTACTTTTTCAACTGAAGACCCAGCCCAAATCCTTCCTTATTTGATGGCTGGAAAACCTCAATTGATGGTTCTGCAAAGAGAAGAGAAAGCTACTAGTAAGTATGTATCTCTTGACTTCCTGGAGTCCAAAGCTCAGGGGAAGAGCTTCTGTAAATTCTAAAGATCATAGCTGCTGGGTACTCTAAACAGTAATGGTGGAAGAAAAAAAACATCTGAAGCAGAAGGCAGATTCTAGAAGCTCTCACATGAATCTGAAATATCTTCAGTAGGATGTTGAGAAAAGGAGGAGAAAGAAATTTTATCTTGGAACCAGAGAAAACAATGTCATTAAGCAAGAAGGCCTTTAGGGAATGGTTATCAGGTGACAGGGGCTGAAGACACCAATTACACGGGACTAAAAAGCCCCTACCAATAGCCTGCAGATTGAGCCCAAGGACCTTGTTCCTAATTTTTTTCTACCTTAGTTAACTTAGGGCTTTGGATTAGACCACACTCAGACCACCCACTTGCCCAAAGTCACTGCCTTTACCTGGTCCATCTAGGTACTGGGAGAGAGAAAATCGCAGCCTCAACACAATAGGTTCTGTCCGGAGGACCTTCCAGGCTGTAGAGACTTCCTCCTAAAAGAAGACGGGAAAAAGTTTCCAGTTTAGCAACATACAGGAATGGAACTGAAATTTCCCCTATATGACACACACATGCACATGACAGTACACACCACTGTCTGCTGAAGGTCTAGGAAAGACAAAGATGAAGAATATATGCTCCAAATACAGCACTCGGGAACAAGACTCCTGGCCTACATGACAAATTCCACAAGTCCAGCTAGACATGTTGTTGGCAGGTACTAGCCCCACTTACATCGAGGAAGCTGATGTTGATGTGGAGGTCAATGTCCACGTCATCGATAGTTCCATATTCTCTATAGAGATACAGGTGACAACAGGTGAGACTCATTAAGGGAAAAAGAAGGGAACAGAAACTGAGGTGGAAAGAGAACTTAGCCTGGGGACAGGAGAAAGGGAAAAGTGGACAACAGTTTTGTACCTAGGGTCTTAGCTACAGCCTTACACCACTTACATGATCAGTGTCTTCTCCCAGGCCAAAAGCATTTCTTACCTGAAAGGTGAGACTACTGGCCCAGAGGGGTCTAGGATAAGAGGGAATTCCTAAGAAAAGTGGCCTTACTTCTCTACTCTCTACTGTCAGTCAAGCTCATTTATTCTGAGCATTTTCTATCATTAAGTTCATAATTTATCCCACTATCATATGATAAAAAGAAAAACCTCTAGCCTTTTAACAACTCAGAAAGAAGTGACTTGCTCCCCTGCCACCCCTGAAGCAGAGTCCCACCTGATGGATACAGAGTTCTCACTGTAGATCTCCTTCACGGCTTCAATGTCTGCATCAAGCTGTGGGTGTCGATACAGGTCAGCTGCACAGCTTCCCTGAGATAGCAGCAAAAATGGTGGTGGAGAGAGGTGGAAAAAGACAAGGGAAAGAGAGAGATGATAACAAAAAGAATATGAAGAGACACCAGGAACAGGAGAAATCAGACAGTAATATAGGGGAAGTGAAAGCCACTTATGTGAAGGGGTTCTCAGTGGTGACCCTACCAAGGGATTTCATTAACAGAGGTCTGCATTTCACCACGACTTTAAAAAGGTTCAGCATACCAAATGTAGGCTTTTGCTTGGAGTTCACTTCCTTAAATCTCCAGCTTTTCCTCTCAGACCTTGACCAGGATACCTCCTATGACAACTCAGCACAGGCTGAAGTTACAGGTTTCCTAAGATTGGTTCTATATGAAGAGTATTCTGAGAGTCTGGGTATTTCTGCTCAGGGCTGTGCCTGGGTAGTGATGGCATTAAGCAATCGCTGGCAGAATAATCTTTTAAGATGTGACCCTAATGAATGAAACTACCCCCACTGGTTAGTGTTAAGAGTCAGAAAATAATTATGTCTAATAAGAACATATGGGTAGTCTCCACATACAGAGGATGCAGTTTACTCTGGTGGAACAAGTATGATTCCAAAGAAAGAGCAAGGGCATGGGATCAGCTCTGACAAGACCATGCTCAGACCACACCAACCTCATCTCATCTGTGCTCCAGAACCTCTTTCACTCCTGATGTATCCAAAGAGCAGCACACATCTAGACCATCCAACATGGGGGTCTTGGGAGATGAAACCTCACCTGAACTCCATAGAGAAATTCCTCTGATTCATTATCTCCCTCCGAGTCGTCATCATTCCAGAACTGGCCTTTGATGTCCTAGTGATGAGAAATAAGGATATCATGCTTTGTTAGGTCCCTATTATCCCATGGAAGCGGGTGGGATGATATGATGGGAAACAGATTCCCACAAAGATTGGGAAAAGACAGAATAACTGAAGCCCCGATCCCTTTACACCTTTCACCTCACCCTTTGGGAGAGTTTCAGTCTCTTCCTGATATGATCATATCCATAGACTAGCTCTTAGTGGGACAGAGGAAAAAATTTAGGGAATTTTGGCCTTCTGAAGTCTCAGCATGATGATTGAGAGGCTCTGGTAGCCAGCAGGAGAGAAATGCAAATGACTTCAATGTCAAGGTTGATTCCTAAGCATATCTCAGTTCCAGTACAAGCTGGCCTCTTCCAGGATCATTACCTAAGACAGTTCCCAAGCATACCTAAGCTCTCGTCTCATTATTTTCTTTCTATCCTTTAAAGTACTTAACTCTCCTCTCTCTCCCCAAGAAAACCCACCTACACAAAAGTACCAAGTAATACTGTTTCCGTGCCCCTTCCCTTTCCTTTAACTTCAAATAGCCACTCTATCTTCCACAAGGGTAGAAGGGAAAATACCAAGAAAGGGTGAGACCTGCACTTTGTCTCCTCCACCCTTTGAACAATCAGTTGGAGAGGTGGGCAGTCAGTTCTCACCATTGGGTCAGTGGGTCACACACACTCTCAGGTCAGTGCTAGGCAGCACCCCTCCATACCACCAGCCGAACCAAGGTCAACGAAATCGGCATTTAGGAGACCACAAAAGGAGGGAAGGTAGGGCACGATGTCAGGGACAACTGGAGATCTGTTGGGGATGGCAGGCTCTGCTGCTGTGGTGGTAACAAGTCACTGTCCTGTGGAAAGTAGAAAACAATGGGTTTCATCACCATTTAATAGGTGGGTGGTATATATACAGGCACACATATTTATGAATACGCTTTTCTTTTGAGATGGAGTTTCACTCTTGTCACCCAGGCTGGACTGCAATGGCGTGATTTTGGCTCACTGCAACCTTCACCTCCAGTGTTTAAGCAATTCTCATGCCTCAGTCTCCCAAGTAGCTAGGATTACAGGTGCCCGCCGCCACGCACAGCTAATTTTAATATTTTCAGTAGAGATGGGGTTTCACCATGTTGGCCAGGCTGGTCTCGAACTCCTGACCTCATCTGATCTACCGGCCTTGGCCTTCCAAATTGCTGGGAATACAGGCGTGGACCATTGCACCGGCCCATTAATACACTTTTATTATACATACAGATACTTGCATATAAAAAGACATGCTTGTATGCATATACATGCACACTTGCACATGTAGTTCTTTATAGATAATGAAACAGAAAAGCACTATATACAAGATATTGCTATTCTACTTAAACTGGAAAGCTGGGATTAGAGCAAGACCTTGCTCTAGCTCATAATGTTACAACTCCTAAAGCCAAAAGTGATGGTGGCAGGACAAGATGCTTATGTTTACTCTGTCCGTTAATTCTTCAGAGTACCAACTCACACCAGAGTTAAGATTCAGAATCGGATTATTTCTAGACTCTTTATTCTTAGTTATTTCTCCATGTTGAGCCATTATCTCTCTTTAAACATCAGTATTACTAGCTATTATATGGCAATGATAGCTAACTTAAAAAGTCCTCAACGGCTGGGTGCAGTGGCTCACGCCTGTAATCCCAACACTTTGGGAGGCCAAGGTGGGCGGATCACCTGAGGTCAGGAGTTCAACACCAGCCTGACCAATGTGGTGAAACCCTGTCTCTACTAAAAATACAGCTACTCAGGAGGGTGAGGCAGGAGAATCGCTTGAATCCAGGAGGCGGAGGTTGCAGTGAGCCGAGATCGCGCCATTGCACTCCAGCCTGGGCAACAAGAGCAAACACTCTTGTCTCAAAACAAAAAGTCCTCAACAACAACACTGAACATCTTTTGCCAGTTATGATCTCAGTTGTCATTGCCAAAATAATGCCCTAGAGTCAGCTTGGAACCTGCTTCCCAAATAAAAATGCAATAATTATCCCAAAAAATGCTTAGAAAAACACTTAATCCAGAGCCCTTTCATATACAGTTCCCTGCTTGCTTCTAATCTCACAGACTCCTAATCCTATACCAGCAACTTTTAGCCCCACTAAAGCCTCCACATATAGCAGAAAAACAAAACAAAACAAAAAACTCATCTGTGAAATTATGAAGGCTTTAATGGCTGAAGATGGCAAAGTTATCGTAAGAGCAGGCTAAAAAAGCTTTCTGCTGATCTCTAGACCAGCAAGTCACTAGCTCTGCATATATTTCAGTTGAAAACACTCCAACCTCAAACAGAGGTGTTCTTGGTCTCTAATACAGTTCTTCTTCTTCTTCTTCTTCTTCTTCTTTTTGTTTTCTGACAGAGTTTTGCTGTGTCGCCCAGGCTGGAGAGCAATGGCGCGATCTTGGCTCACTGCAGCCTCCGCCTCCCGGCTTCAAGCAATTCTGTCTCGGCCTCCCAAGTAGCTGGGATTACAGGTGCCCGCCACCACGCCCAGCTAATTTTTGTATTTTTAGTAGAGACAGGGGTTTCACCAGGTTGGCCAGGCTGGTCTCCAACTCCTGACCTCAGGTGATCCACCCACCTTGGCCTCCCAAAGTGTTGGGATTACAGGCGTGAGCCACTGTGCCTGGGTGGTCTCTAATAAAGTTCTACTGAATGTCACGTTTCCAGATTAGTGATTCTCTGACTAGGGTTGGTGGACCTGTAGCATCAGTATCATCTAGGAACTTGTTAGAAATGCAAATTCTCAGACTCCTCCTAAGACCTACTGAATTAGAAACTACAGAAATGGCCAGGCACTGAGGCTCACGCCTGCAATCCTAGCACTTTGGGAGGCCCAGGTGGGCAGGTCACCTGAGGTCAGGAGTTCAAGACCAGCATGGCCAACATGGTGAAACCCCTTCTCTACTAAAAATAAAAAAATTAGCCAGGCATGGTGGTGCACACCTGTATTCCCAGCTACTCGGGAGGCTGAAGCAGGAGAATCGTTTGACCCGAGGTGGCAGAGGTTGCAGCAAGCCGAAACTGCGCAAAAAAGAAAGAAATTCCAGAAACTGGACCCAGTAATCTGTGTTTTAACACACCCTCCAAGTTGTTCTGATGCATAAAATTTGAGAACCACTGTTCCAGTTCTAGATCCTTGTGTGTTCTACGGACCTGTGGTTCATTCCTTAGATACCAACTTAAATCTGGTAACTAAGCCAGGATGGGAACAAAAGGCACAATGCCAGAGCAGAGCCAGCATAGGAGTCTTCCAGCCGATAGTGTTGCCTGATCTCTCAGAAACAACATGCAAAAGGAAAGTATAACTGAAGTTCTTAGAGATGGAATGACCTGATCACTGAGATTTGTTTTAAAATACTACCCTGGCACACACACATAAAAAAATGAGGGAGGATAATAGATGAAATAAATATAGCAAATAGCAAAATGTTGATTACCAATGAAGCTAAGTGACGTACATGAGGGTTTTCTGGTAATCCCTACCTCCCTACTTTTGTGTAAAGTTGAAAAGTTTCAAAATAAAAAGTTAAAAAAAAAATCAGAAGCTACTCTAATGGACTCTCCTCAGAGTCAACTCTAAATGTTAACAGGAAGATTAACCAAGACTCTACAATTGCCTCATTTTGCTGTTTGCTGTTCTTCAAACTCACCAAGCATATTCCCATCATATTCCCAAGCATATTCCCACCACAGGGCCTTTGTCCCTGCTGTTTCCCTTTCTCGGAATGCTTTCCACCCATATATCCACATGGCTTGTTCCTTCACTCTTCCAGATCTCTGCTCAAAGGCCACCCTGACCATCCTATTTACTGAAACAGCAACAACTCAACACCCACATACTAGCACTCTCTATTTCCCTTCCCAGCTTTATTTTTTTTCACTTACCATGTTCTAACACATGAAATGTTTATCAGAATATACACTCTGGTGGCAGAGGCTTTGACTGTTTTCAGTCTACATTCTTAGTCCCTTAAAACATTTCTTGAATGAGTGAATGAATGAATGAACCCTCTGCTGGATACTGAAGTCTAATGGGAGATATATACAATAACCTACATGTTTCTACACATAGACAAAAATCACACAAAAAATGATTTTAAAAACCAAAACTTCATTCACCTTCAAGAGTAGCTGAGAACCAGAATGTGAAGATCTTGGGGTGAGGTTCGTGAGATTTGAAAATAAACAGTCAAGTGCTGATCTGGATGATCACAGAGAAGTAAAGAGGGAGGCACTAAATGTCCAGCCTGGGTTGCCCTGGCGTGAGGGGTAGGATGATGGCAGCGTTAGGCCAGAAATGCCAACTTTTCACGGTCTTTGTCGCTGCAGAAGTCAAGAAAAATTTAGCCTCTTTCCAAGGGCTGTTGCTGCTTGGTTTCTGTTGCTATCACAAGGAGAAAAAGGTAGTTGAGAGGGAGATCGTCTCGTTCAAGGAAGAGACAGTTCAGAGATTACCAGCTTTTTCAAACCAGGCTGCTTTAGTGAAAGGGACTTGTTCCCTCTCCTCTCAATGCCCTTTCCTCTGGAGAGATGGAAAGTGGATTTAAAAGGTGAAGAGTTGGAATTCACAGAATCACAGACACGTTTTAAAAAACAAGCCGGAAAGGTGGCCTAATTCAAAGCTTTCATATTACACACAGAATACTTAGACCTATAGAGGTTGAGCAATTTGCTTAAGGTTAGGCGTACAGAAGGACTGGGATGTAAAGACATTGAACAGGTCCTAATTACATCTAATCTTCACGTGGTGTGCTTATAATTGAGTTGTTCATGAATCAAGCAAGAAAGGCCTATCTGATTTATCTAAATGAGGTAAAGAATGGGACCTTACAAAAGAAGTTGGGCCAAAAATAAGATTATATGAGGAGTGTCCAGAGAAGGTGTTAAACTCAGCAACTAATATAGAACGCTTTATGAATTTCCACGGGAATAAGTCAAATGTAAACGAGCAAGTCTGGATCACAAACGTCTTTCCCTAGGCCATGGGCGCTTCTCTGGGTGTGACAACTTCACGTCTAGTCAAAGCAGCTTCAGAGCTCAACGTTAAAAATGGGGGTTGGGCTCCCGGCTTTGTGGTCCTGGAAGAGGTTACCCCACTCCATCCCGTGTGCTCCCTTCTCAGGACTAGGCCACTAAACAAAGACTACGACGAAGAATCACTGAGGGGCGATTCCCGCAAGGCAGCGCTATCTCGGGCACCCAGTAGGGAGAGAGGACAGGGCTGCCCCCACCCCGCGAAAACACTCTCTGGCACCCGTGCTTCCAGGACAGGCCCTGAGGCCTCTCCCGGGGAAGCAGTTACACCGGTTCTCCGGGGCTCCCCTGAAGACCCCAAAAACACTCAACACCTGCCTCCCCAGGGAAGACGCTCTGTGCCCGATCTATGCCGCTCGGTCGCCGGGCCTGAGAAGCCTGTCCAGCCTA
>NW_012101998.1:3319448-3366842 GCF_000951045.1 Mandrillus leucophaeus
GCCTGCGCCGTGGGTCGGGGAGGCAGTGGAGAAGGAAGAGGGACTCTGGGGGCGTGCGGGGAAGCTTCCAAAGGAGAATGCTTTCATTTAGCGCCCCGTGTGGTTGGGAGGAACGAGCAGGGAGGGCAACCCAGATTGCTTGTAGGCTGGGATTCCCCTCGCTGGAGGCTGGGGCTGGCAGGTAGAGACTGAGGGAAGTCCTGAGGCTCTGCTGACTGCTGGATTCTCTGGTTCGATAGTGGAAGTCGAACACCTCGGGCTTTTAAAAATTCTGACATTTAACTTATTTGTTCCCCGGTAGCTGCAGCGTGATGGAAAGCACCCTAGCCTTCTAGTCAATCTGGGTCTAAAGCTTAGGTTTGGCACTTACTGATGGTGCAGCCTTAAACAATGACTTTCACTTTGTGAGTCTGATTTCTCCTCTTTGAGGTGGAGACAGTAATACGTGTTTCTTGGAGCCGTTGTGGTAAGGATGAACTGAGATAGTGTTACGTTGAACCGTATGAAATTGCTATTTTTGTAGTTTCTAAACAGTCCAATACCTTCAATTTCATACGATTCCAACTAAGCCATGTCAAGTAACCAGCAGAGTACCTGGGACTAGGAAGTAGTCCATACATGGAAGCTGTAATTGTGGTTATTATGGTTATTAACCCTAGACATGGCCAGACCTCCTTCATCCTTATCAGTCTTGGGGCTTCCACGTGACCCTCTTTTCCATCAGCACTAATGGGAAAAGGCTTATCTTAGACCTACTCTGTTTCCTCACTCCCTCTTTGTAGCTGGACACAGTACACACAAAGAAAGCTTTGGCTCTGAATGATATAAACATGTCATGTCTATCCCTCCTAAGCTGGTCTCAGAAGTTTCCCAGTTAACTTTTTGTTGTTGGCTGATTTACATTTGCACATTCTCAGCCTCTCCTTTCTAACTCCTTTCCCTTTTGATGTCCCCTCTGCTCACCTTGCCACTCAGCCTGGGCCACAACACTGTCTCAGTATGAGTTTGTTACACCTATTGCTTATAGTAACTGAAAAAAGTGAGGGATCAGTATAGCCTCGGTTTCAGAGTGCAGAAGTTCAGAGTAGTAGGGGAAGGAGTCGGGCTTGCTCTCTAAAACAACTCACCATCAAGGGCCCCATAATAGCTTTTGAGAACCAAGTGTGTATGGGAGTGTTGGAACATAAGCAGTGTGCCCATGAGTGACAAGTCCAACTCCAGTATTCAATAACCTTTAGAATTCCCCATTCCCAGCATACCACCAGCTCTTCTATATCATGAATCTCAGCCACCTCATGGTTTATCAGTATCTTCCAGGCTTCACCTGTTTTCCTACTTAGTCCAGATCCTTGGTCAGTCACTTTAAATCACATTTTTGTTAATATGCTTGCACTGACTCTGTAAAAATCACAGCCCTGGTCATGCCAGCTATCTACCTTCTCTACTCTCCCGTCCTAAACCAGCATAAAGGACGTCACCGAATCCTGCACACTTAAGTGGACACCATCTAGGTTAGTTTAGCCCATGAACCCTATTCTGTGGGAATTATAGTTTCCACACCCACACTATGGATCCACAGGCCCCAGGGCCATGTTCATCTTATGTGACCCCTAGCACTGTAGTTGCAGTTTATTGAACTGTGAGTGGATTCCTGATCTAAGCTGTGTGAAGCAGATGTTCTCCTGAAAATCTGGGATTAGAGCTAACAGATTATGATTCTAACTGGACTGGTTTCTTAAGCAAAAGAGACATAGACTTAGGAGCTATGGTACCTCCCACCTACTATGATGAATGAGAAAAGGAAAAAAGACCATCTGGGGACACAGAATGAAGCATGGAGAGGCAGAGACCAGAAATGGTGAGACTACTGTCTGCTTCCTGGCAGCTTCCCAGGCACCCCCCCGTTTCTTCTTTTTTTTTTTTTTTTGACAGGGTGTCACTCACTGTTACTCAGGCTGGAGTACAGTGGTGTCATCATAGCTTACTGCAGCCTCCAAGGCTCAAGTATGCACTAACATATCTGGCTAATTAATTTTGTGTGTGTGTGTGTGTGGAGATGGGGTCTCCCTGTGTTGCAGAGGTTGATCTTGAACTCCTGAGCCCAAGCAGTCCTTCATCTTGTCCTCCCAAAGTGCTGGGATTACAGGTGTGAGCCACCACACCCTGCCCCAGGCACTTTCTGAGGCCCTCTGATCTTGGGGGACTAGGAGTCAGTTTTTATCTAGAATAAATGGCTTAAGCTAACTTAATGTGCGCTCAGTACAGAGCTCCTATAAATTCACTCTCGCCTCAGCAGAGCCCTCAGTGTACCCAGCAACCCTTCCACATGTCAGCCTCTCCCACCATCCCCCATTCTGCTTCACAGAAAAAATAAAGGCTATGGGTGCCAGCTACTTGGGTGGCTGAGGCAGGAGGATCTCTGGAGCCCAGGAGTTCAAGGCTACAGTGAACTATGGTTATGGCAGTGCACTCCAGCCTCAGCAATGGAACGAGAGACTCCCCATCTCTTTTAAAAAAATAAAATAAAAGGCCATGGGGGAACTGCCTCAATTTTCTGTCCCCTCCAAACATTTGAATCTCTCCCATCCTTTCTGTTTCAGAAGTGGCAAGGTCTGTCTTCAAATACAAAGTTAATCCTTTCACTGTGATCTGTATTTCATTCCTTTTTGCCTCTTTGGGAAATCTGCTCCTTCACTTATCTCTTTCTTTCATTTATATTCAACTTTTTCCTCTCCCTTACTCTTTGATCTCAGTATATAAACTTGATCAACTAGCCCAACCTTAAAAAGAAAATCCAATTTGAATCCTATATGCCATGCTACTGATTTTTCTTGCCTCCAACCAAGCTTCTAGGAGTAGGCTTTACTCTCCCTCTCCACTTCCTTGTCTTCAGTTGTTCCTTAAATCTGGTGTCATCTGACCTCTCCCCAAAATTTCTACTGAAAATACTTTCACCAAAGTGACACAGAACTTACAAATGGACAAATCCATTGGGAATTTTCAGGCTTAATTTATATGACCACACAGTGTCATTTGGCATTGTCAATCGTCTTGCCCCTGCAGTCGACCACATGGTGTCATTTGGCATCGTTGATCATCCTGCCCCTGCAACCCTTTCCTCTGTTGGCTCTTATGGGCTACACTCTTCCAGTTTCTTGCTACACCTCACATGACTCCTTCGTAGTATCCTTATTATACTCCCTTTCCTTCATTCCCTACTTAAGTATAAAAGCAGCTCAGCCTATGCCCATTTCTCCTGTTACTCTTCCTGGTGGCCTCCGTGGCCACTTGAATGAGATCTTGATAATTCGGAGTTGCCCAGAAACAGAATCTCCTTCTTATGTTACAAGTCTTAGAAGTAAGCAGAGCCCATCTTTCATGACAGACAGTATAGAGGTTGGATCTTTGCTTTCCCAGCTCTCTAGCTAAGACAGAGGCATGTGGCCTCGGCCTGGCCAAGCATCTTCCAGAAATGTAGATTCTGGAGTGATTCAGAGAAATAGAATCATAGAGAATTCATGCCAGTGGCAATGGTGACAGGAGAGCAGGGTCAGCTTTACCCCATGCCCAGGGACTCTCGTGGTGTGGGTACTGGTAGTGGTGACATCCCATGTCCAATAATGATGACAGCAGCAGTGGTCTTGTGGGACTGGTTCTGGCTTCTGACTTTGGCCTGTGCTCTGGTGGACTGGCCTCTCATTGTTCCTGCCTATTTTCCAAGCTTGGGTCTTTTGCCTGGCAATCCCGTGACCCACCTAGTGCCCTTTCAACAAATGGCTCGTTTAAATCCACCTGAGTGACACACAGTTATAGACTGGAACTCCCAAGTCTATATTTCCATCCTGTACTACTGCTTCTGCTGCTGCTGCTTCTCTCCTTCTCCTTCTCCTTCTCCTTCTCCTTCTCCTTCTCCTTCTTCTTCTTCTTCTTCTTCTTCTTCTTCCTCTCCTCCTCCTCCTCCTCCTCTTCTTTTTTTTTTTTTTGACGGAGTCTCACTCTGTTGCCAGGCTGGAGTGCGGTGGTGTGATCTCTGCTCACTGCAACCTCTGCCTCCCAGGTTAAAGCAATTCTCCTGCCTCAGCCTCCTGAGTAGCTGGGACTATAGACGCACGCCACCACACCTGGCTAATTTTTGTATTTTTAGTAGAGACGGGATTTCACCATGTTGGCTAGAATGGTCTCAATCTCTTGACCTTGTGATCCAGCCGCCTCGGCCTCCCAAAGTGTTGGGATTACAGGCGTGAGCCACCATGCCCAGCCTCCATCCTGTACTTCTTGAGTTTCAAGTTGACTTTGGTCAAGTTGTCTTTTGGACAACTCTACTTGGATGTCACATAGGCAAACATGTCTCACTGTATTTCTTTCATGTTCCTAACTTAGTAAATCTCACCTGTGACTTATTCAGACTGAACCCTGAGAAGAAAGCATCTTAGACTTCTCCCAGCCTCATTTAAATGGAACCAGTTTTACCTCATAAACATTCTAAATTTTACATCTTAATACATCTTCTTCTTCTTTTTCTTTTTTTCCAAACTCTGACCTCCTGCCCTCTAGCTGCCTAAAAGCACAGAGACTCCGAAGGCAGAACAGGTCACAAGCCTGGGTCTAGCTTTTCCCAAGGGATATCTTAGGTGCTCAGCAGAAAATGCAAGAGACTAAAAAGAAGGTCTGTGGAATGGGCCTCAGCCTCCTGGGGAGTAGTAGACAGAGTCTCACTATGTGGCCCAGGCTGGTCTCAAACTCCTGGCCTAAAGTTATCCTCCCACCTCGACCCCCCAAAGTGCTAGGATTACAAGTGTGAGCAAATTAATACATCCTTTTTTTTTTTTTTTTTTTTTTTTTTCGCCCAGGCTGGAGTGCAGTGGCCGGATCTCAGCTCACTGCAAGCTTCGCCTCCTGGGTTCCCGCCATTCTCCTGCCTCAGCCTCCCTAGTAGCTGGGACTACAGGCGCCCGCCACCTCACCTGGCTAGTTTTTTGTATTTTTTAGTAGAGACGGGGTTTCACCGTGTTAGCCAGGATGGTCTCGATCTCCTGACCTCGTGATCTCTCAGCCTCCCAAAGTGCTGGGATTACAGGCTTGAGCCACCATGCCCGGCAAATTAATACATCTTAAATCAATCCCTCCTTTATATTCCTATTCCTCCCTACCAGACTATTGCATTTGCCTCCTAATAGACTCCTTATCCAGTATCTATTCCTCCAATCTATTCTCCACTTAGCTGCTTAGGGGATCTTTCTAGAACTCAAATCTGATCATGTCACTCCTCTATTAAACCCTTCAATGGGCCGGGCCTGGTGGCTTATGCCTGTAATCCCAGCACTTTGGGAGGCCAAGGCGGGTGGATCACTTGAGGTCAGGAGTTCAAGACCAGCCTGGCCAACATCATGAAACCCCGTCTCTACTAAAAATACAAAAATTAGCTGGGCGTGGTGGCAAACGCCTGTAATCCAAGCTACTCCAGAGGCTAAGGCAGGAGAACCACTTGAACCTGGAAAGCGGAGGTTGCAGTGAGTCGAGATCGCGCCATCGCACTTCAGCCTGGGCGAAAGAGCGAGACTCCGTCTCAAAAAATAAAATAAAATAAAAATAAAACCCTTCAATGTCTCTCTACTACTCTCAGGATAAATACACCCTTTCTATAGATATGACCCTATTGGACTCTTACCACCCCCTCACATGCATCCTACACTCCAGCCTGGCCAGATTATACATTCTTATAGGCCATGCAGGACATACTTTTTTGTTTTTGTTTTTGTTTTTGCTTTGTGGTTTTTTTTTTGTTTTTTTTTTTTTTGGGATGGAGTTTTGCTCTTGTTGCCCAGGCTGGAGTGCAATGGTGTGATCTCGGCTCACTGCAACCTCTACCTCCTGGGTTCAAATGATTCTCTTGCCTCAGCCTCTCAAGTAGCTGGGATTACAGGCATGAGCCACCACGCCCGGCTAATTTTGTATTTTTATTGGAGACAGGGTTTCTCCATGTTGGTCAGGCTGGTCTCGAACCCCCGACCTCAGGTGATCCGTCCGCCTCAGCAATCCCAAAGTGCTGCGATTACAGGTGTGAGCTACCATGCCCGGACGCATACTTTTATACTTTGTAAGTATTGGTACTTAGTGGGGCTGACAATCACAATGCTACCTCCTGCCCCTTCTACTCCACACAAATGGATGCATGACCCATCAGGTCAGGCAAAGGACTCCATCATCCTGACCAAAGTGATTAGCTCAGGTGTGGGTTTGTGACCTAAGCAAAGCCAACCATAATCTTCTGCTCAAAGCTCTCTTGCTTTTGAGGTTAATGTACTAAGAGGATATGAGATTGAAGCTGCCGACACCCAGCTCTCCCTGCCATAGGACAGAGAACGGGGCCAAGGCATAAAGAGAAGCAGAGCTCTGAGAAGTGGAATGAGAGAGACCTGATGACATTGTTTGAGCCCCTGAGATCAGCCTTGCCTGAGGTCAGTAATACCACCACATTTCTCAATTCTCATCTTGCTTAAGTTTGTCTTGGTTTGCCTTGGTTCCTATAACTTGCTATTAAATCAGACCTAATACAGAAATGGAATGAAGTATGGAATTGATGGCACTGAAGTGAAGTTGAAGCAGTGGAGATCCCCACTTGGCTGGGGAACTGGAAATCCCTGCTATTTGGTATCAAACCAGCTGGTTAAATGATCGTCTATTTTATCTTGAGATTCAAGTCATGTATCCATCAAAGTGGAGATTTCCAGCATGCACAGGGAAAAAAAAAAAAGCTTGGATGTTGGAGTATGTTGACCTCTTCTTGAGATTTTCAATAAGGTCCTCCAGTTTGACTTTCCTCCATGCTGGCAGAATCAGAACAGTATACAGCTTTGTTTAGAGTTGACTTTTCTGCCTTTTTTTTTTTTTTTTTTTCTGAGACAGAGTCTCTCTCTGTCACCCAGGCTGGAGTGCAATGGCGTGATCTTGACTCACTGCAACCTCTGCCTCCTGGGATTAAGTGATTCTCCTGCCTCAGCCTCATGAGTAGCTGGGATTATAGGCATGCGCCACCACGCCTGGCTAATTTTTGTATTTTTAGTAGAGACAGGGTTTCACCATGTTGGTCAGACTGGTCTCAAACTCCTGACCTCAGGTGATCCGCCCACCTTGGCCTCCCAAAGTGATGGGATTACAGGCATGAGCCACGCGCCCCGCTGCCTTTTCTGCTTTTGACCAGCAATCCAGGGTGCTAAAGGTCATATAATCATGCATCTTATAGACTATAAAGGCCAAATCCTTTGCCCCAAACTAAAGTGAGTAAGAACAAAGGCCTAGAGGTGGAAAATCCAGTAGGAGATATTGGAGTGAGTTTAGGGTCTGGGAAGTTCCAGAAAAAAAAGGGAGAATTCTGATCCTCCAAGCTATACCTGAACGCTTCCCTTTCCACACCCCCAAATTAAATAAGATGTATTTGGCTTGGAATTCAGACAGTGTTGGGGGTTCTGGTGCCTGGGGACTCTGGCTGTGAATCCTGTGGGAGAGAATGGGATGTATTGGGCACGCACTTCCTGCACCTTCTTGGATTCCCTAAGCCACCTCCTTCTTTCTGTCTCTTGGTTGGCACCCTGCCTATGCTAAGTAGCCCTTCTACTTCCACGTCTATAGTAGAAATGCCACACAGCAGACCATGGGAGCTGACTTCCCAACAGCCACCCAGGGAGCAAATGATGCAACTGAGAAGTGCAGGGGAGTTAGCTCCTTGTGGGGTACAATCTTGGCCAACAGAAAACAGGAGAAAAGAGGGGAACAGAAGCATTAATTCCTTCTCAAATCTCCCCTTGGTGAACTGCCCCAAGGTGCCATGTCTCCTTGCAAACACCATGTGCTTGGCAAACAAGCCCGACAAGGGACCTGCTCTCTCCTAATGGCTCATATGAAGTGGCGGCCAGCACAGTACTGCATCATCTTGCATTGCCTTCGTCTCTTCTCCCTTTCACCATCCTGGACTTCCACCTCCCTGCAAAATGTCAGCACTTGCCTCAGAGTCTGCTTTCTAGAGTACTTGGGTTAAGATACGGAGACAAAATCAAAGCCCCCATCGCTACGCAAAGTCCCAACAGTGGGGTAACATAAAGGACCTGAGGACGCAGCTGAGTTTTCCTACTCAAATGCAGGGAATCCAGCCCAGACTGCTGGCTTCCTCTCGGGAATCCAGTGTCAGGTCACTGGGTCAGGCCATCTTGGGACTACTCCCCAGGAGGCTGAGGCTCATTCCACAGGCTTTCTTTTTATTCTCTTGCATTTTCTGCTGAGCACCTAAGATATCCCTTGGGAAAAGCCAGGCCAAAAGCTTGTGGCCTGTTCTGTCTTCTGAGTTTCTATTCTTGTAGGCAACTAGAGGGCAGGAAGCCAGAGTCTGGAAGTTCAAGGTCCCCTCTACAGATGGTCAGCTAAAGGCTTTGGTCAGCCCAGGCTTCTAGAGGGCAGAGGTTGCCATAATAGCTGTGTCTGGAGTTAGGGCTAGGGAGAAAAAGTGTGGCCCTCTGCCCCTTCTTAGTTTGCACTTGGCACAGACTTGGCCACCTCTTTGCAGATCCCAGCTGGCTCAGGCTGCAGGCTGGAAGGGCAGCAGAATGGCCCACATTGGTTCTTAGCTCCCTGAACTCATGCGGTTTCTTCCAAATAATACAGGGCTGTGTAACATAATTGTGCAAATATATTAGCCATGAATGAGGCCCAGAGGCCAGAAACAGCCTGTGAGTCCCTGCTGGGTTTGGCTATGTCATGATGGAGGCAAGTGCAATCAGGACAGTGGTTGCTCAAAGATTACAGCCCAAGCTGGAAAGGATCAAGTGAGATTATGTGATCTCCACATCACAGCACCCTCCTTTGGAAGGTATTATATGCATGTTCTGCTCCACTGAGGCCAGGGTGAGCCCCCAGGTCTGGTCAGGGGACATAGCAGAACCAGAGCTGCTTCAAGGTCAGAGGTCACCAGTCCTATCTCAGACCAGAGGACTTTTCTCCCTACATCCAAGACACCCAGGTTGCATCCAGCAAAAGAAATTCATTATAGGGGCTCTGCTGGAGGCTGAAGACTCTGCCCAGAGCCCCCAAGTTCTAGAGGTTCTCAGAGGGCCCCCAAAATTCAGTGTCAACTGATAGACTCCCCTGATCAGTCTTTCAACAATGTGGCCTCAGGGTAATAATGGGCCACGGCCAGAGTTGGAGGAGTAGAGCAAGCTGCAGGTTGCTGGCCCAAGAGTACTTGACTGCTTGCTTCCATCCTGTCCTATGCATCTCCTTGGGGCTTGAGGCCTAGAAGCCGGTACTGCTCAGGGATTTTGACTATCTGGCCAAGACCAAGCTCACTGGAGTGTGAGTTGGCCAAGTGTTGAATGGGTAATCTCTCTTTGGGGGTAGTAAGCAGATTAAGGTTGACTTACCACCTTGGACAGGCCATTATGGAAACCATGAAGCTGAGGGGTAGGGGAATGGCCAAAGTGTGACCTGGTGCTAAGACGCAGAAACCACATGAGCTAGATTGAGACTCACGGAGCAGGACATTATCAAGGATCCCTCATGATGGTTACCAGCTCAAAAAAAAAACCCACGAATCACAGAATCCTCACAACTGACAAACAAGGATCTGGGAATGCTTAATCTCTGTGGCAACCTTTAAACCCAAAACTGGCTAGGCATAGTGGCTCACATCTGTAATCCCAGCACTTTGAGAGGTCAAGGGAGGTGTTATCACTTGAGGCCAGGAGTTCAAGACCAGCCTGAACAACATAGCAAAACCCCATCTCTACTAAAAATATAAAAATTAGCCAGGTGTGGTGGTGGGCACCTGTAATCCCAGCTACTTAGGAGGCTGAGGCATGAGAATCACTTGAACCCAGGAAGTAGAGGTTGTAGTGAGCTGAGATCACGCCACTGCACTCCAGCCTGGGCGACAGAGGAAGACTGTCTCAATAAATAACTCAAAACCATGTCAAAAGGGAAGTGGGATGCTTCAGTTCCAAAGGTCCATCCTCTCAGGGACGTGCATAAAGAACAATGGACAAAGGAGACATTTCCCAGTGGAAAGGACCAAAAACAATAGGTTTTGTTGACCAAGAAATTCACTCCACTGTCCAGAAGGATGTGTTATATGCTGTAGATTAGCGACCATTGTATTTTCCTCTCCCCTATTCCAAATGGAAGGTTTTAAAATAACTATTATAGCGAGGTGCAGTGACATGCACCTATAGTCCCAGCTAGTCAGAAGGCCAAGGTGAGAGGATCACCTGAGCCTAGGAGTTCAAATCTAGCCTGGGCAACATAGCAAGTCCCCATCTTAATTTAAAAAAAGAATTAAAAATTATTCAGTCATGTGTATCTGTAGTCTCAGCTTCTCAGGAGGCTGAAGCAGGAGAATTGCTTGAGCCCAGCAGTTCAGGTCCAGCCTGGACAACATTAGCAAGACCCCATCTCTTTAAAACAAATTGTTGGCCGGGCGCAGTGGCTCACGCCTGTAATCCCAGCACTTTGGGAGGCCGAGGCGGGCGGATCACAAGGTCAGGAGATCGAGACCACGGTGAAACCCCGTCTCTACTAAAAATACAAAAAAAAATTAGCCGGGCGCGGTGGCGGGCGCCTGTAGTCCCAGCTACTCAGGAGGCTGAGGCAGGAGAATGGCGTGAACCCGGGAGGCGGAGCTTGCAGTGAGCCGAGATCGCGCCACTGCACTCCAGCCTGGGTGAGAGAGCGAGACTCTGTCTCAAAAAAAAAAAAAAAAACAAACAAAAAAAACAAATTGTTATCATCTTTCTCTCCATTATTTTACCTTGGTTATAGGACAAGTATGGGGTAGCTAAGTTTATCTTTTACCCATAGATGGCAAAATCTTAAGAAGTCATATCCAGACCTGAGCAAGAATTGCCCATCACCAAGGGACCCTGGACTGAGGACTCAATAAAGCAATTGGATGTGATTCTGTTTTATCTCCCATTGGGAAATAGGTGAATGTGGTTTTTGTTGGGTCTATGATTATTGCATTGTCAGGCAGGCACTTTTTTGAAATTGTATGTCTGTCAAGAAAAGTATAGGTGGATGCAATAAAGGGTGGGATATAGTGGATGCATATTATTTATCTGCTCATCATCTCTTCCTTCAGGACCCATTTCTACCCCTCCACACAGTCCCGATGAAGTTGTCAATTATGGTGGCCTACTCTTCCATCCTAGTGGTGGGCATGTGTCCAAAGCTGGTCAAAGTCCTCCCTGGGATTTTAGAACTAGAGCTAATGAGGCCAACATATGGAAGGAAGCGGAGCCAAGAGATGGAGGCATCATCTTTTGAACCCCTAGATCCAGCCATGATTCAAGGCAGATACATCCTTTGATTTATCAGTTATGTAAACCAATTAATTCCAGTTGGCCTAAACATGTTTGAGTTGGGTTTTTGACACTTGCAACTGAAAAGGTCCAGACTAATACATGCACACAGAGAGACACAAACACCATATTGTTCAAACTCATCAGACATTATATAAGTCTTCCATGATCTTACTGGGGTCAGCAAACTTTTTGTCTAAAGAACAAGATAGATATTTTAGGCTGTGTGGGCCATATATGGTCTCTGTTTCGCTTTCTTGTTTCGTTTTGACGACCCTTCAAAAATGTAAAAGAAATTTCTTAGTTTGGTAGTTCATATAAAAATAGGCCACAGACCAGATTTGGCCCACAAGCCATCGTTTGCCAACCCCTAATCTAGACCATGTCAACCCTGAAGCTTTGGAACCACACAGTCTGCCAGTCCCTAGCCCATACTGTAGAGTATGAAGCAAGATATTTTAAATGTCATTTTGGTTCAAGCATCTTGACATGACTCAGTAATGGTAAGGTTCAGGGTAGCGTTAGGAATGGGAAAAGGGTCTTATCTTGTGCCCATTATCTGCCACGCAACAGGTACTGAATAAATGGTAATTACTATTATTTCTTGGTAATAAAGATAATTTTTCAAAATGATGGAGCTGTCTAAATGGCTTTGTCCAAATGTCTCAGTTCATCCTTGAAGACTTTTCCCCTTCTTAATCTCCTTCTTCTCCTTTCACAGACCTCCCCTACCAATAAAGTCTGAATTAGGTACTCTCCTTCTTGTTAGTACAGACCTTCTATGGCCCTCCATTGTAACTGGATTATTTGTCTCTCTTTCCCCTTAACTCTGAGTACTTGGAACATGCCTGAGCCCCAACATGTAGCATAGTGCTTAGCACCGAGCCTGAGAGGACTCTGTGCCTCCATGTGAATATCAGTTTGAGGGTGCAGGTACTGTGTGTCTCTGTTTGTGTCCAGGATGGTCACTCTAGGTGTCAGCATTGTGCTGGTGTACATATACCCTCTGGTTCTTCTCTCAGTTGGAAAATATTTGTGGATGTCCATCGCACCTTACCTGGTAATATTACTGCCAGATCTATGTTTCATTCCCATTCTCTCCAAAAATGAGTCGAAGACAGAAGAACAGGTGGGAACAAGTTTTCTTAGAAACTGTTATGAAGGAGGAGTCCTCCAACCCCACCCCCACATCTTTTACTATCTGACATGTTATCAGATCAGAGGCCTTCAGCCTCAGCAACATCTGGGGATTAGAGTGACCCCACACAGCTGGGGCCTCAGACTAAGCTGATCCATGTCTGTGGGGTGGAGGGGAAATCCTCCTGGGAAAAATATGTGCAAGGCCCTACAGGCCCAGGAAAGGCTGACCAAGGCAAGGTGAGTCATGGTGTTCTAAGCTGAATCTTTTGCCCATCTCACAGAAGCAGGCAGGAAGCACCACCATTGATCAGCTTTATATGGCACCCACTGTATACAACAGACAGACAAAGACAGACAGACAGAGCACACACCACTTCTAAGCTCAACACTGCTCACCAACTAGAAGCACCTCGGTTAAGCACATGTGAGACACTCTTGCATAGGAAAGATGTACTTTTTAAAGGAATGAAGAAGTATTTTGGCAAAACATCTACTTCCCTCTCAGGTCCGGGGTAAAGAGGGACCTCTAATTCTGAAGCTTCTACATGTTGAAAAATTTCCCCTTCTCAATGGCAGTATATACAGTAGCAAACCTTCCAAGTCTGTTGTCACAGCCCTCTACAGATATCCTGAATCTACTTTACAGGTGGGCAAACTTAGACTAAGAGACAGAAGGTAGCCTGGAGCAAGGGGACATTGGGACTGGTTCAAGGGGAAGGGAAACAAGAGGTGTCTCAGCTCAGCCAAAGACAGGGCCTCTGTCTACCTGGATTGGCAAGGGAAAGGCTCAGGTGGCCAGAACTCCCTCTTTCTTCCTGCCTGGGGAAGCAGTGGTTCCACAGGAAAGGCAGTTCCACTCTTGCTGGCTAGGGGGCCTCCTGGGATGGCAAAGGCCAGGGCGGACCTGAGCTCCGCCTGGGGCCTCTTCCGGGATGCACTCTGAGTTTGAGGATTGTGGATTGTGGGTTCACTGCTTCTATAACTTTCTCATTACCTGCATATGAGCCTAGACCTCAAATCCTTAATTATTTTTAAAAGGGAAGGGTCGGGGAGTGGCTTCAGAGGGAATGAGACACAGAACAATCTTTCCACAGCCTCCCTCTGCCTAGGCTGGGGCTGTCAAGGGTCTCCTTCACCCTGTCTCCTAGGGATATTTAAAGGCAGCTTTTATGAGACTCTATACTGTCTTTTTTTGTTGTTGTTTGTCTTTTTGTTTGTTTGTTTCTTTGTTTTAATTTATATAGATATATATATTCTTAAAAAAGCAATAGTCCTTTGGTCCCTAAACTCTAAGGAATGATATGATTTTGTAAGAAGTGAATCTGGGCTTCCCTTGTGGAGAAGCCCTTGGCACCCCCAACGCCCTCTGCTGGTTCCCCTGGACAGTCACTCTTCACCAGCCCTAGTTGCTCTGCCAGCCTGCGCTCTATGCTGCAGGCACAGAACAACCCACTTGATAAAAACAATCCTTAGAGTGGCCTTAGCCCCAGGCACCAGCCTTGGGTCCGATCCACCTCCGTCTGTCCGCAGCTGCTCCTCTGGGAAGGGCTGCTCAAGCGTTTCTGTGCTTTTCCTCTCCTTTCTTCTCACTCTTCCGTTTCTGTTGTTGTGTATTAATTGATAAAGAGAGAGAGAAGAAAAAAGGCAAAAATCACCTTGGAGGGCAAGACCAGAAGAGCAGCTTGCCCCCATCAGTGACATCTCGGGTGAGTGGCTGGACCTCTCTTCCTGAGGAGCAGGGCTGCAGCAGGACCCAGGCAGCAGCCCAGTCCACTGAAGCCAGACTTGAGTCCTGAGCAAAAGACCCCAACCCCACATCCCCTCCAGAAGGCTCCTGGGGTAGCTCAAAGTGAGGCAGGGCCATGTGGGCCTTCTGAGACAGAAAATCTCTAAAAGTTGCAGGCAGCATCCTATGGACCCATGACCTTGCCAAAAATGTAGAAGAACTTGGCCCATCTCTCTCTCCATCACCCACCAGGCCCTGCAGATTCCAACCTCTGAAGCATGTTTGCTTCTCTTCCTCCATCTCCATGTTCACTGCCATTATCTCAGCCCTTACTTCTAGTCCTTTCTCTGCTTAAGCTCCTCAACGGTTCTTTCTCATCTTCAGGATAAAGTCGAAACTCATGGCCTGAAGACTCTTGAAAACTGGCCCAGAGCGACTTTTCTAGTCTCATTTTCCAGCCTCCCGGACCCTCCCTACATACTCTCATTGGCTATCTCTGGAGTAGAACTGCTTCCCCAGGCAGAAAAGACTCTGATTATGTCTCCTAGACTACGGGGCAGGAATGTTGTCTAATTGATCTCCTTGGATTGAAGGAAAAGCAAAGTCACCATCTGAGGATTCCTCCTAGCTCCCAGCTCTTTTCTCTATCCCAGACTTTCTCAGAGGTGGGTGCCTCCAGGGTCCCAAAAGGAGGACCATCAAAGCTGGGAGGGCCTCATCACTCAGGCCTCATCTACCTGGGGTCCATCAGGGACTCACCTTTCTGTGGCTGGTCGGTGACAGCAGGTCAGTAAGGCCGGTTGGCATCCTTGGGCCGCTTTAGCTGGACCTTGAGCCTCTTCATGCCAATTTGAAAGCCATTCATTGCCTGAATAGCAGTCTGGGCACTAGTTGGATTGTCAAAACTAACAAACCCTGGAGGGTGTGGGCAAAGAGATTAGCTGGGAACTCTGCCTGGCAGGGCCTCTGACCCAGCCCCCTCCGGCCAGTTCCATCAAACACATACCCCTCCACTATTTGCGTACACACATGGATATAGAGTCACAGGCAGACGGCCTGAGATTCCTAAAGGTGTGATTCTTGGAAGGATAGGAGGCAACTCTGAGTGTGTGTGCAGGGTCAGTGTGTTGATCGGGATGTTTCCGTGTTTTTCCTGGCATGGGTTGGCTGTCTCCCTCCACAGCTCCCATTCTGGTCCTCAGAACATAGTTGGAGTCGGAGGGGATCTTTGGTCTCAGAACCAAACTCCTCCTGCCCTGGCCAGACTCCAAAGCTCTGACCTAGCTGGCCACATTCCCAGTGGACACCTGATCGTCGTCCCAGGTAAACCTGAAATAAAGCTTGTTCTTTTTTTTTTTTTTTTTTTTTTGAGACGGAGTCTCGCTGTCACCCAGGCTGGAGTGCAGTGGCCGGATCTCAGCTCACTGCAAGCTCCGCCTCCCGGGTTTACGCCATTCTCCTGCCTCAGCCTCCCGAGTAGCTGGGACTACAGGCGCCCGCCACCTCGCCCGGTTAGTTTTTTGTATTTTTTAGTAGAGACGGGGTTTCACCGTGTTAGCCAGGATGGTCTCGATCTCCTGACCTCGTGATCGGCCCGTCTCGGCCTCCCAAAGTGCTGGGATTACAGGCTTGAGCCACCGCGCCTGGCCTTTTTTTTTTTTTTTTTTGAGATGGAGTCTTGCTCTGGCACCCATGCTGTAGTGGTGCCATCACAGCTCACTGCAAACTCTCCCTCCCGGATTCAAGAAATTCTCCTGCCTCAGCCTCCTGAGTAGCTGGGATTACAGACACCCATCACCACGCCCAGCTAATTTTTGTATTTTTAGTAGAGATGGGGTTTTGCCATATTGGCCAGGCTAGTTTCAAACTCCTGACCTCAAGTGATTCACCTGCCTTGGCCTCCCAAAGTGCTGGGATTACAGGCATGAGCCACCCTGCCTGACCAAGGCTTGTTCTTAGCCTAAGCTTAGCCCCATCACTGGTTTGTGACCCCATTTTGTGCCATACATTCAATCTCAGGAAATCACTGCATTATGGAAGGACAATCGTAGGGTCTGTAGGGAATCCTTTATAGTCAGAGGTGGGAGAGGCGTAGGGGTAGGTTCTCAGCTCACCAAAACACTTGCTCTGGTTGGTGGCTCGATCCACAAAGACTTTAGCAGAGACAACGGCTCCAAAGGGCAGGAATGTCTGTATGAGTTCCGCATCACCAAACTCCTGAGGCAGGTGATAGATGAAGAGGTTACAGCCTTCGGGGCCTGCAGGAACAGTAGCAGGCTGGTTCAGGGGAGGGACCCTGAGTCCAGCCCCACCAGGCTCTGCTCTCCAGCCCCCAGTCCCTCACCTTCTCTCTGCTGCTGGGGCAGGGCTGAAGGCTGCTGGGGAAAAGCTGTGCTCACTGGGGCATAGGCCGACGGATAGGCTGCTGGAGACAGAGGTGGGAGTGGGCAGTGATCCCCAGGAGCCCTTCCCCAAGCAGGGCCCCAAGTGCCTGGCCGCTTTTGACCAATTCAGCCCAGTCCACCATAACCCTCACCCCAAGAGAGGTCGTTCTGGGGGTAGGAGGGGATGGGAGGATCAACTCCTCGGAACAGAGCCTAAATCCCCCACAACTCTCCCTATTTCTTTCTGGGGCCCTTCAACCTCCCCCAGGCCGCGTAGCGCCAAGTGAAACCTGCGTAGTGGTGCATCCCAGCGTAGGCCTGCTGCAGGGGGTCAGCCACGCCGGGGCTCTGGGCTGGGGAGAGAGGGGCGCAAGGCCCACGGTGAAGGCAAGCGGGCGAGCGGAGTGGGTGAGAAGCTCAGGGAGTGTGGGAGGTGGACGGCGGCTGTGAGAGGCAGCAGGGAAGGAGGGAGATCTCTTCCCAGGGAAGCCATGCCCTACCCCCCACCCCCCCGCTCCCCACTCCATTTCGGGGGGATTTGGGCGGAGCGGGGGGCCCACCTGGGTAAGGGGAGAGCCCGTTATTGTAGAGCGTATCGGAGCCCGGCTGGCCGTTGGTCTGGGGGGTCAGAGGGCCGAATCCATTGACCCCGATGGGCGCCGGAAGACCTGGGAGAGTGCCAGGGCCGCTGCCGGGCGGGGAGTTGGCTGCTGATGGCGGAAGAGGTCGGAGAGTCAGGACGCCGCCCGGCCCCCCCCGGCCCCTCCCCAGGCGCGCCCCAGTCCTTGGGCACCCTACCTGCCGCAGGCAACAGAGGAGCAGCCACCAGGCTAAAGGCCGCCACGTGCTGCATCTGGGCCGCCACTGCCGCCACTGGGCCTAGGCCTGGGCCCTGTGCCGCGGCCAGCAGGGCCGCCTGGTGCTGCAGGATCTTTGGGAGGAAAGATGGGCGAGAGTGGAGGGCCAAGGGGCAGTCAGCTGCCCGTGCTCCCAGCCCCAGGCCTGGCCCACCCACCTGCGCGCCCTTGCACGCAGGTGCCTGGTACCTACCGCCGTGGTGTAGGCGCCGCAGGCCCCTAGCGGCAGTGGCGCGGGGTGGAAGGCGCCCAGCTGGCCGGCCATCTGCTGCATCCGCCGCAGCGCGCGCTCCCGGTCAGTGTCCGCCAGCTTGACCACGAGGCTGGACGAGGCGCCCTGGGCAGGGCAGGGGAGACCGTGGTGACCGGTTCTGACCCTGGCCCCGGCCCGGGGCCGAGCGCCTTCCCCATCAGGTCCTTTCGCGGGGCACCGAGCACACTCGGGAAGGAGAAGCCCGTCCCCATCCCACTGGTCTCACCCTCAGCCCGGGGAATCCGCCCTCACCGCCATGGTCCGGCTGCCGTGCAGACCCTGGATGGCCGCCTGAGCTTCCCCTTGACTCCCGAACTTCACAAAGGCACAGCCTGGGACAGGACAGAGGGAGCGGGTGGCTCAGGCCACAGAGCCCAAAGAGTCATGTGGCCCAGAGTGAGGAAGGGTCACCAGGAAATCCCGGGGTCAGCTCAGGTCACCTTTACTGGTGCCGTCAGGACTCCGCAGGACCGTGCACTCCTCGATGTGGCCAAAGGGCTGGAACAGGCGTCTGACGTCCTCCTCACCCTGCTGCTTGCCCAGCATCCCCACAAACAGCTTTCGGTCCTCTGGGGACAAAGCCAGGAATGACCTGGGGACCCCAAGTCTTCCTAGATCCCCCAAGAGTAGCCCGAGGAACTTAGGAAGGTAGCTCACCAGTCTCACTCTGGGAAGCAGAGAGAGTGAGAAGGCCCTGGGCTTCCAGGGTTGGTTTTCATTAAGGGGCAGGATCTGGGGAAAGGATCTGGAGAAGGGAGTTCAGCTCAGCTTTCCCTCAGGAAAACCTGGGTCCTGGGGAAACCCAGAGAGTCTCAGGGCTGCTCTTGTGGGGAGTGATGCAGTCTTGATATCGTTGACTGGGTAGAGCCCTATATGCATGGTTTTACATGTTTGACCTTTCTGTTCTTAGAGTTTGGGAAATGCTGTTTCGGACCATTTCTGTAGTATTAAGTAAGAGGGTGCTCAGAGAAAGCCTTTCTATTCAGACTGGGTCCAGAGAAGAGAAGTACATCCTTGCTGGTCAGCCTGATAGTGCTGGCTAGAATCAATGCCCCTTCCTGCTCATATCAAGGAGGGTTCTGGATTTAGAAATAGCACACAAAACAGTCCTCTCATCCTACTGCCTCATCTTTAGGCACTGAGCACTGGCATGATGAATCCTTAACCTCTGCACCACATCCAACCTGGATGCCCCTCCCAAAGGCCTACAGAGAGCAGGACTTTGGTTTCCTGAGCCTCCAACATTAGCATTTTCCCTACTACAGTTGCTGAACCTCTGACCCCTTTCCTTAACTCCCATCTCCACCACCCTGTCCCTTCAGCAAGGTTCTAGTGCCGTCTCTGTATCCTTCCCTCTGATTCCCCTGTCCTCTTGCCCTTAATGCCTTCCAAAATGTTCATGCTATTAGAGAAAAAGTTCTGCCTGTAGACCTGGATTGCCATCAGAGAACCAGTCTGATTCCTCCCTGTGTCCACCCTTTTTATGGGAGTGGCAGAAATGCAGGAAAGGCATGCTGGGCCTGTGTACCTCGAAGAAAACTGGAGAGCTGGGGCTGGAAACTAGGGTTTTGTTGCACATCCAGCAAGTTAGGCCTCAGGAACACTCTCTGGGAGCCTGGGGTAGAGGGGTTCAGCCTGCTGTTAAAGTCTGGCTTTTTTCTCTGCACCAAGGTAAATCTCTGAATTTGGGATGGGGCTTGATCATGTAGGGGACAATACAAGTTGGGAGAGAAGGAGTGGATAGGAAACTGGCTTCAGGCTTTATCTTCAAGAGCTTGGAGTGCAGGAAAACCCATCCTAAATGGTTCTACTCCTTGACCAGCTTGACTAGGCAGATGGGGGTCCTTGGATTCTGAGTGCAGGGGAAACAAGGCAAGTGGGGGGGTCATAGACTGAAGCCTGGGTGACAGCAAAGGAAGAACAGACTGTTCAGAACTGACTGAAGTTAGCAGGGGAGAAATCTCCAACAAGACTATGTGTGTGTCCATATGTCACCCAGGTGGTGTGGGTGGCCTAGGTGGGTGGGTTTGGCCTAGGCTGCCCTGGGGATCCTGAGGTGTCTGTCTGTCTGACGATGCTATGTCTGTGTGGAGGGCAGGGGCTGCAGTTCATAAGAGGCAGGCAGAATGTGTTTTAGCAAAATTCTGCCCTCTGTCCAGAGAGGTACTACCTGATGATCCTTGGGGAGGGGATGGATAATGGACTTGTGGCTGGAATTCTGATGGAGGAAAGAAGGTCTCAGCACTGACCTTCTGTGGTGAGAGTACAACCTAGTGGGTGTGCTTTGCTTCTGCGGGTGTCAACCATAGAATAGTGCCCTTGGAACAGACCACTGGTTTCCCAACCTTTTGAAAAATCAGTGGAATACATTGTTCTAACATAAATATTAGGATGAAGCTCAAAATGTAAGAGAAAAGTAGAAACGGCTGTGACTGAAGCCAGAAAAGGAGGGGTGGAGTTCGTCTTGCTTGATCCTCCCCTAATACACCCTAGAGGGGCTCCAAGGAAAGCCCTTTGAAATTACTGACCTAGAAGATAGAGTACAGAGTTCCAGCTGGTGTATGAGGGGGGATCTGAGATCATCCTGTTCAGGAGCCTGAGAAGACAGGAAAGGTCTTTCATGAGTCTCTTGACCAACCTGATGGCTTTGCCTTGACATTGGAAAATGGGCTCATTTGGCCAGAGAATGAAACCCCAAAAGATCATGCCATTGTTCTAAGTTATTTTGGGTTGCAGAAGGCCTGGGAGAGGCTGGAGAAGAGTCTAGGGCCTTCATAGTTCCAAGGGGGGCTTCACAATGCCCTAATTTGTAGTGGAGCTGTGTCATTGGGTAGGGTCTGAAAAACGGTGATGGCACCCAGATAAGATGTCATACCACATGGACCAGAATCCAGGTAGCCCTGTGTAGGAAGAGAGACATCACAGGCTGAGATAGAGCCCATAAGACAGAAAAGAGGTTTGTACTGACAGTGGTGATCTGATCCTTCATCTGCTCTGCCTCTTGTTGCTTTTTCTGCTGATGGTGGTCAGTTCAAACTCATGTCATGACCCATGAAATTTTCTGATCGTCTTTTCCAGTGAGAATCTCACAAGTTAAGAATTTTCAACAGGGCACAGTGGCTCACGCCCATAATCCCAGCGCTTTGTGAGGCCAAGGTGGGCTGATCACTTGAGGTCAGGGGTTTGAGACCAGCCTGGCCAACATGGTAAAACACCATCTCTACTAAAAATATAAAAATAGCCAGTCATGGTGGCACATGCCTGTAATCCCAGTTATTCAGGAGACTGAGGTGGGAAAATGGCTTGAACCTGGGAGGCAGAGGTTGCAGTGAGCCAAGATTATACCACTGCACTCCAGCCTGAGTGACAGAGTGAGACTCCATCTAAAAAAATTTTTTTTTCCTTTTCTCTTTCAGGGTACTGACCCTATGGTTCTGGACTACTGGGATGTACAGAGTTTGGAATGGAAATGAGTACCTACCATGGGGTGGGCTCTAGGCTCCTGTTTCCCAGGTATCACCTTAAATCCTGGTATCGTCTTTGCCACTTTACAGGGACCTTGATTGTGTTTGACAGGAGGATAAGCTGGGTCACAGTGGTCATGAGCCTCAGGTGACCCAGAAATGGTGGGATAAGTTTTTTAAGAGACCCAGTCAAAGAGAAGTACATGCTGGACCCCTAAGAGTAGCCCCCCAAACCCACAGATCTAAAGGTTCTGATGGCTGATCATTGCATCCAGAGAGAGATGATGATGAGATATAGCCCAAATAATTCAATTTCCTCTAGGTCAAATTCTATCATTTTGGTAAAAAGTGGATGCTACAAGAGGCAAATCAGAAATGTCTGAATAAAAGTATCCCATTAGTGGTGGGTAGGATCCTAGAAAGATGGGAACATCAAACATAGAGGCTCAACCGTCCTGGATTGGAAGGAATTAGAAAGCAGCATCAGTGTAGAGTTGAGACATAGTTAGAAAGCCATATGGTTGAATGGTATAACTGCATTTTCCCGTTGGCAACTGATGTGTACTGCTTGATCTTCTATCAAATGCTTTTTGTTTTTCTTTTTTTGAGACTGAGTCTTGCTCTGTCACCCAGGCTGGAGAACAATGGCGCAATCTCAGCTCACTGCAACCTCCTCCTCCCGGGTTCAAGTGATTCTCCTGCCTCAGCCTCCTGAGTAGCTGGATTATAGTCACACGCCACCATGCCCGGCTAATTTTTGTATTTTTTAGTAGAAACAGGGTTTCACCATGTTGGCCATGCTGGTCTCAATCTCCTGACCTCAGGTGATCCACCCGCCTAGGCCTCCCAAAGTGCTGGGATTACATGCATGAGCCACCACGCCTGGCCTCAAAAGCTTTTTAAATCCAAAACAAGTGGCTTAGGCTCCCAGAGGCCCATCTCCATGAAGCTGCCTTGTGCAGCTGGTCATATAGGTCAGGGATTCGAATGCGGCAAATGATGGGGTTGACATCCCAGTAATCATAGCAGAATCAGTCCAGACTGCTTCTTCAGAAAGGGCACCAGGATGCTGTTCAAGGAAGGAGCCTCTGCCTCAAGTTGCTCCAAAGAAATTCCTGAGGTGTTCAAGTTTCTGGTTTCTAGGCCACTCACACCAAATCACCTCCATGTTGGTGAAATGTAATGATTGTAGGGACAGTGTAGGGAAAGGTCCAGCCTTGGGCTACCAACTACCAGACACATCCTAAAAATACTGGTCCATTTTTCGGTTTAAATGCCAACCCAGAAAGTCTTGCTGGTGGCAATAGTTGTATTATAGCAAAGCAACTCTCTCCTGATACTCTTAGTGATGACTGCAGCATAAGAAGCCACGGGGAAAGTGACGGAAGGAAGTAGCCAGGATGAGCAGTCTCCTGGCCAGATGTGACAGGCATCAGGAGGGACTTAAATTCCACACACACAAAAAACTGTTAGAACAAATAACCCAATTCAGCAAAGTTGCAAGAAATAAAATCGACACACAAAAATCAGTTGCGTTTCTATACACTAGCAATGAAAAATCTGAAAATGAAATGAAGTGAAAGCAAAAGCCAGTCACAGTGGCTCACGCCTGTAATTCCAGCACTTTGGGAGACCAAGGCGGGCGGATCACATGAAGTCAGGAGTTCGAGACCAGCCTGGCCAACATGGTGAAACCCTGTCTCTACTAAAAATGCAAAAATGAGCCAGGCATGATGGCATGTGCCTGTAGTCCCAGCGACTGCAAGGCTGAGGCAGGAGAATCTCTTGAACCTGGGAGGTGGAGGTTGCAGTGACCTGAGATTGCACCACTGCACTCTAGCCTGGGAGACAGAGCGAGACTCTGTCTCAAAAAAAAAAAAAAAAAAAAAGAGAGAGAGAGATGAAAGCAAACAATTCTATTTGCAACAGCACTGAAAAGAATAAAATACTTGGAGGCTGGGCATGGTGGCTCATGCCTGTAAACCCAGTATTTTGGGAGGCTGAGGTGGGCGGATCACCTGAGGTCAGGAGTTTGAGACCAGCTTGGCCAACATGGCGAAATCCTGTCTCTACTAAAAATACAAAAATTAACCGTGTGTAGGTGGCAAGCACCTGTAATCCCAGCTACTTAAGGGGCTGAGGCAGGAGAATCCCTTGAACCTGGGAGGTGGAGGTTTGCAGTGAGCCGAGATTGAGCCACTGCACTCCAGCCTGGGTGACAGAGTAAGACAGTCTCAAAATACATAAATAAATGATAAGATAAAATAAAATCCTTGGGAATAAACTTAACCCAGGAGGTGAAAGACTCATACACTGGGCCAGGTGCAGTGGCTCAAGCCTGTAATCCCAGCACTTTGGGAGGCCAAGACGGGCGGATCACGAGGTCAGGAGATCGAGATCATCCTGGCTAACATGGTGAAACCCCGTCTCTACTAAAAAATACAAAAAAACTAGCTGGGCGAGGTGGCGGGCGCCAAGATCTAGCCACTGCACTCCAGCCTGGGCGACAGAGCCAGACTCCGTCTCAAAAAAAAAAGAAAAAAGACTCATACACTGAAAACTACAAAATGTTGCTAAAAGAAATTAAGAGGTCAGGCACAGTGGCTCACACCTGTAATCCCAGCACTTTGGGAGGCCGAGGCGGGCAGATCACGAGGTTGGGAGTTTGAGACCAGCCTGGCCAACATAGTGAAACCCCATCTCTACTAAAAATCCAAAAAATCAGCTGAGCATGGTGGTGGGTGCGTGTAATCCCAGCTACTCAGGAGGCTGAGGCAGAATTGCTTGAACCCAGGAGGCAGAGGTTGCAGTGAGCCACGACCACGCCACTGCACTCCAGCCCAGGTGATAGTGTGAGACTCTGTCTTAAAAAAAAAAAAAAAAAAAGAAGAAGACACAAATAAATGAAAAGACAACCTGTGTTCATGGATTAGAAGACTTACTATTGCTAAGATGTCAATGCTACTCCAAGTGATCTAGAGATTTAATGTAATCTCTATAAACTCTCAATGGCATTTTTTGCAGAAATAGAAAAATCCATCCTAAAATTCATATGGAATCTCAAGGGACTCCAAATACCCACCAATCTTGAAGAAGAAGAAGAACTCCCTGTTTTCAAAACGTATTACACAGCTATAGCAATCAGCACTATGGTACTGGCATAAAGATAAATATATAGACATATGGAATAGAACACAAATCCCAGAAATAAACCCTCTTATATATGGTCAAATGATTTTTAACAAGGGAGACAAGATCATTCAATAAGGAAAGGACAGTCTTTTCAACAAATGGGGCTGGGGAAAATGGGTATCTACATGCAAAAGAATGAAGTTAGACTCTTACCTTTCACCATAAACACAAGATTAAATGAAAATGGATGAGTCCTAAATGTAAGAGCTAAAACAATAGATGTCTTAGAAAACTGAGGGGAAAAAGACTTCATGACTGGATTTGGCAATGATTTCTTGGATATGACACTAAAAGCACAGGCAACAAAAGTAAAAATAAATAAATTGGACTGACTACATCAAAATTATAAACTTTAACAAGGATATATTGGAGGGCAAAAACAAAAAACTAAAAAACTTCTGTCCATCAAAGGACACAACCCACAGAATGAGAAAGCAACCTCTGGAATGGGAGAACATATTTGCAAACAACATATCAAGATGAGAGGTTAACATCCAGAATATATAAAGAACTCGTGGCTGGGTGCGATGGCTCACGCCGGTAATCCCTGCACTTTGGGAGGCAGAGGCGGGTGGATCACAAGGTCAGGAGATCGAGACCATCCTGTCTAACACGGTGAAACCCCGTCTCTACTAAAAAAAAAAAAAAAAATACAAAAAATTAGCTGGGCGCAATGGCGGGCTCCTGTAGTCCCAGCTACTCGGGAGGCTGAGGCAGGAGAATGGCGTGAACCCGGGAGGCGGAGCTTGCAGTGAGCTGAGATCGCGCCACTGCACTCCAGCCTGGGCAACAGAGTGAGACTCTGCCTCAAAAAAAAAAAAAAAAAAAAAAAAAAGAACTCGTACAACTAAATAGTAACAACAACAACAACAACAACAAAAAACACCAAACCTTCTATTTAATAATGGGCAAAGGATTCGTATAGACGTTTCTGCAAAGAAGAAATGCAAATGGGCAACAAACAAAAGAAAAGATGCTCAAAATGACTAATTGTTAAGGAAATGCGAATCAAAACTACAATGCGATATCACCCACCTCACACCGATTAGGATGACTGCTATCAAAGAAACAGAAAATCACAGCGTTGGCGAGGATGTGGAGAAATTGGAACTCTTGCACACTGTTGATAGGAATGTAAAATAGTGTTGCTGCTATGGAAAACAGTATGGCAGTTCCTCAAAAAATTAAAAATAGAATTACCATATGATCTAGCAATACCTTTTCTGGGAATATATCCAAAAACACTGAAAGCAGGGTCTTTTCAAAAACTAATCTATATTTTTATTTCAATTGACCAATAATAATTGTATATATTTATGGGGTACAGTGTGATGCTTTGATATATGTAGACATTGTGAAATGATTAAATGGAGCTAATTAACATATTCTTCACCTTGCCTACTTATCACTTCTTTATGGTGAAAATGATTTAACTCTATTAGCAATTTTGAAATGCATATTGCATTATTATTAACTACAGTCTCCATGCTCTGCAGTAAATCACTAAAATTTCATCCTTCTGTTAAACTACATCCTGCTGTTTAACTTTCTATCCTTTGACTAACATCTCCCCTTTGTAACCCCCCATGATGCCCCTAACTTCTGCCAACCACCATCCTACTCTCTGCTTCTCTGAGCTCCACTTTTTCAGGTTCCACACGTAAGTGAGATAATGCAGTGTTTGTCTTTCTGTGCCTGGGAAAACAAGATCTTGAAGAAATATTTGGTACACCTATATTCATAACAACATTAGTTACAAAAGCCAAAAGGTTGAAGGTACCCAAATATCCAACAGATGAATGGATAAACAAGATGTGGTATACACATACAAAGAAGTATTATTCTGCCTTAAAAAGGAAGGAAATTCGGACACATCCTATAACATGAATGAACCTTGAAGATAGGCTAAATGAAATAAGCCAGTCACAAAAGGACAAATACTGTATGATTCCACTTATATAAGGTATCTAGAGTAGTCAAACTCACAGAAATAAATAGAATGATGGTTGCCAGACTGAAGGAAAGGGGGAAATATAGAATCATTTATTGGATATAGTTTCCGTTTTTGCAAGAAGAAAAAGTTCTGAGGATTGGTTACACAATGTGAATGTACTTAGCTCTAGCAACTGTACACCTAAAAGTGTTCTGACAATCAGCTTTGGGTGATCTGCTCTGAGCCAAGCCTAAGGAAAGCACCTCTCATTACCTTTGGGGGTAGAATGCATTTCAGGAAGTGAAGAGTTAACGTGAGGAAAGTGTCAAGTAGTACGGGTGAAACCGATCCAATCTTAGTTGGAAAATTCTTTTTAGAATTAAATTAGTCTAAGGACCAATAACAGATATGACTGTCAACTGACTGTGACAGAATAGTTGTTGCTAAGGTCTATTTCTGATTTAGGCCAGAGAATATGTCCCAGTACTATGAAATTCTGAAAATTCTACCGCGAAATCCAAGAAAAATGGCTCTGCTGGTAAGATAGTCATATATGCATATATGGTTATACTCAAAATCCAGGCTGACATCTAACCAAATCCTTGCAAATTCAGGCAGAAATTACTTAAGCAATTATAAGATAGTGATAGGAGGGTTAATTGGATAACAGATAATTGGCTTTTGAATTGAACCAAATTACAGGATTAAAAAACGAGATGCCTCAAAATATATTTTAAAATCCTCAGAGCATGTTTTAAGTTTGAACGTTAAAAGAAAATAACTAAGTCAAAAGAGTGCATGGATTGATTACCTAACCTATTTCTGTACCTTAGGCATCTTGGATACACAAATATTTGCTGAGCAAAGGATACAGCCAAGTTGAGAAGTGGAACAAGCAGAGCAATCACCACTGTGATTTATGTATTGATTCTATGCTATGAAATTTGAAAGAGGAAGGAATATACAATTCAATCATTTTTGATATTTTGCGTTAGGACTAAAAAATACTTTTCCTATAAGATCGGTACTTACAGTTTAACTTATTGGTGTTTCCAAACTAGAGAAAATGTAAGTGAGGAAAAATCAGCTACAGTCCCTATGCTAAACAGCAAATATAACAGACTTATTTAGTTACCATTGTCTGAGGGATGTGGGGATCCTTATTTCTGACCTCATATAATTTGTGGTTAACATTTTAAAAATACATGAACCTAGGCCGGGCACAGTGGATCATGCCTGTAATCCCAGCACTTTGGGAGGCTGAGGCCGGTGAATCACTTGAGATCAGGAGTTCAAGACCAGCCTGGGCAACATGGTGAAACCCCATTTCTACTAAAAATGCAAAAATTAGCCGGGTGCAGTGGCAGGTGCCTGTAGTTCCAGCTACTCAGGAGGGTGAGGCAGGAGAATCTCTTGAACCCAGGAGGTGGAGTTGTACCTTGCAGTGAGCCAAGTTGTACCTTGCAGTGAGCCGAGATCATGCCACTGCACTCCAGCCTGGGAAACAGAGTGAGACTCCATCTCAAAAACAAAACAAAACAAAACAACAACAAAAATACATGAACCTTGAATTTTTACCCATACAAACATTTTAATGTTCATGTTCAAATACACACAAATGCTGAGGGAAAAGTTTTTTCTTGTTTTGTTTTTTTTTTTTTTTTTTTGAGATGGAGTCTCACTCTGTTCAGGCTGGAGTGCAGTAGCACGATCTCTGCCCACTGCAACCTCCGCCTCCTGGATTCAAGCGATTCTCCTGCCTTAGCCTCCCAAGTAGCCGGGATTACAGGCACACACCGCCAAGCCCAGCTAATTTTTTTGTATTTTATTTTATTTTTATTTTTTATGTTTTTCTAGCATCATAAATTTATTTATTTTTTTGTATTTTAGTAGAGACAGGGTTTCACTGTGTTGCCCAGGCTGGTCTCGAACTCCTGAGCTCAGCCAATCCACCCGCCTCAGTCTCCCAAAATGGTAGGATTACACGTGTGAGCCACCACACCCAGCCCTGAGGGAAAAGTTTTTGACACTATGTGTATTTAATGTATGTTAGGAGATAGTTTCATTTTAGAAAGTTGGATGCATTTTCCTTTAATAGTGTACTGCTCAATGTGTAGCTGCCACAGTATGTAAAATATAGGCCTGGAGTGTGGAGTATAGGAACAGCGTGGAACTTAGCTACAGAATTTATGCAAACTCACTGGAATGCATTAAAAGGCTGCTATAATATATTCCACAAAGACCCAGATGCACCTCTGGTACTCTGAGAAAAGTGTTGCCAAGGCTGCAGGGGATGGCCATGACAGAAAAGGACCTTGGCATCTTCTATCAGACAGATCCTGATGTATTGCTAATATTAATTGTATTGTAGGCATAGAATTAACAAGTGTTACCAATAACTATTAAAATTGATACAACAGGGGCCAGGCGCAGTGGTTCTTGCTTGTAATCCCAACGTTTTGGGAGGTCAAGGTGGGAGGATCATTTGAAGCCAAGAGTTTGAGACCAGCCAGGGCAACAAAGTGAGACCCTGTCCCTACAAAAAATAAAAATACAAAAAATTCGCTGGGCGTAGTGGCATGCACCTGTAGTCCCAGCGACTCGGGGGGCTGAAGCAGGGGGATCACTTGAGCCCGGGGGTTCAAGGCTGCAGTGAGCTATGATGGTGCCACTGCCTTCTAGCCTGGGCAACAGAGTGAGACACTGTCTCTAAAAAAATAAAAAAATAAATAAACAGACAAATCAGTAAATAAATAAAAACATAAAATATACAATATGTATGTTGGTTATTTCAACCACAAACCTCATGTTTATTGATTAAAAGTAAGACTACTATACTACTACACTGTTACATCAAAAGTCAAGTGACAGAAGATAAAGTAGCTTTTTTTGTTAAAAAGCTAGGCTGGGTGTGGTGGCTCACACCTGTAATTCCAGCACTTTGGGAGCCAAAAGCAGACAGAGCACTTGTGGTCAGGAGTTCAAGACCAGTCTGGCTAACATGGCGAATCTTCGTCTCTACTAAAAATACAAAAATTAGCCAGGCGTGCTAGTGGGCACCTGTAATCCCAGCTACTCAGGAGGCTGAGGCAGGAGATTTGCTTGAACCCAGAAGGCGGAGGTTGCGTTGAGTGGAGAGGGTGCCACTGCACTCCAGCCTGGGCGACAGCGAAACTGCATCTCAAAAAAAAAAAAAAAAAAAAAAAAAAAAAAAGCTCATGTGTGCACAGTGCAATCCTCCTTTATGGCAGATGGAAAAAGAAGCAATTATAGGTTGAGTAGGCTCTCACAGTGCTGGTCTATTTTTAAAAATTGAATTAGTTGCCAACATTTAATATAATTAAAATGAACTTTTTTTTTTTTTTTTTTTAGACAGGGTCTCATTCTGTCACCTAGGCTGGAGTGTAGTGGCGCCATCTTAGCTCACTGCAGCCTCTAACTCCTGGGCTCAAGTAATCCTCCTGCTTCAGCCTCCCGAGTAGCTGGGACTAAAGATGTATGCCACCACACCAGCTTATTTTTGTGTATTTTTTGCAGAGACAGGGTTTTGCCATGTTGCCCAGGCTAGTCTCAAATTTGTGAACTCAAGTCATCCTCCCACCTTGGCCTCCTAAAGTGCTGGGATTACAGGCATCAGCTTGCATGCCCAGCTCTAAATTATTTTATTAAATCATGGGAGTCTCACCCATTTAAGGTTACCTACCTGGGCTCCTGTAGTATTTGAGCTGATGATCCCTACTTGATGGGAAGAAAAATCATGCAATAATCCCTTCCAGAAGAAAGTGGAAGGTTTTGGAAGAATATGTTGGCCTTGATATCCCTTAGATTGTTTTCATTGACATCAGTACTCTTATCAGATAAAGAAGCCATTATTAACCAATGGTAAACTAAGGGATTTGATTTCAGGAATAATTTTAGAAAACACAGGCTCACTGGTGTAAATATATCTGGTCAGGTGTGACCATTGATTCTGAAGGTTTATAGAATGTTTGAGGTCACAGATATAAAACTTAAATGGGACAGGCTGTTCCACATTGTTGCCAAATGTTACATTTTAAAAGCAAAATCCAATGCCATTTTAAAAAGTTGATTTTCTTTGTTTGTTTTGTTTTGTTTTGTTTTGAGATGGAGTCTCGCTCTGTTGCCCAGGCTGGAGTGCAGTGATGTGATCTTGGCTTACTGCAAGCTCTGCCTCCCGGGTTCAAGGTGTTCTCCCGCCTCAGCCTCCCAAGTAGATGAGACTACAGGTGCCCACCACCACACCTGGCTAATTATTGTGTTTTTAGTAGAGACGGGGTTTCACCGTGTTAACCAGGATGGTCTCAACCTCCTGACTTCATGATCCTCCCACCTTGGCCTTCCAAAGTGCTGGGATTACAGGCATGAACCACTGCGCCCGGCCAAAAAGTTGACTTTCTAAAGCATTAGGTTGTGTTAGGTTGTGACTTTCTACAGCATTAGGTTGTGTTTGTTCTTGGAGGAACAAACTTCACAATGGAACCGCAAAGTCACCAGAACTGTGTGTGGGTTCTCAGACTGAGCATGAAGTCTGAGAGGGGTACAGAACTAGTAGGACTCAATACATGTTTATATCATTTGGGTTCCATTCTGTTCCTGAACTTGGGCAGTTTCTTTCAGCTAGCAAAGCCATGGTTGATCTTGGGTAAGACAGGAAGAGAGTCTTACCCAAGAGAAAGAGTCAGCAGACATCAGGGAGGGCTATAGGCTGATACACCGGAAGGATCTAAGATCCAAGGGTGAGAAAAACACCAAGAACTGACACCAGAAGCCAGCATTGCCTTTACAGCATGGAAGCTGACCAGAACCCAGCTGGTTGGAAGAAAGCACAGGCTCTCTACCTGTCCTATGTGGTTTTGTTTTTGTTTTGATACAGAGTTGCGCTCTGTTGCCCAGGCTGGAGTGCAGTGGCATGATCTCGGCTCACTACAACCTCCACCTCCCAGGTTCAAGCGATTCTCCTGCCTCAGCCTCCTGAGTAGCTGGGATTACAGGCATCCATTACCACACTTGGCTAATTTTTCTATTCGTAGTAGAAACGGGGTTTCACCATGTTGCCCAGGCTGGTCTCAAACTCCTGGCCTCAAATGATCCACCCACCTCAGCCTCCCAAAGTGCTAGGATTACAGGTGTGAGCCACCGTGTCCAGCCCACCTCCTGTTCTTAAGGAGCTCTGGTTTTTCTCTACCAGGAAACAGTGTAGCTTTCAGAGCTTTACATGGTCCTCAGCATAGAGGACTTACTATGGCTCATAAGGTCTGTTGTACCAGCCTTATCTTTTACCATGAACAACCAGGCAATTACAATGAAGGAATGGCCTCAATCCGGAGTAGACTGTGTTCTCTGATATCAGAAGGATCTACAGAAGGAGAATAACCCCCACCTGATTCTTAAAAACAACAACGAAATCCTGAAAGTTCCATGTGGCAAAACAGGAATGATCTCTCTCCAAGGGTAAGTGGCAAGAACTCCCTTTATCTATCACTGGCATCTGTTTAGGCCCTTCTTGCCTCTTCTGGGTCTGGGCTCCTCAGAACCCCAGCCCTGCTCAGTCTGAGTAGGGAAGGCTGAGCTATTTCAGGGGCTCAGCAACTCTGAGCCCCACCTGTCCCCTTGACCCAGGGAAGCTCTCAGACTAAGCCATGGGTAGGACTGACTCCAGGTGTGGGGCCACCCTCCCTTACACGGGTCGCAGCCTGAGGTTGGTCAGACGGGGAAGTTACCTCCTCGGCCCTCACTGGCAGCTGGCTTCACTTGGATCGGACGATTCATCTGAAAGACATCGGACCAACACACCCATTCAGCGTGACTGCCTTGTCCTGGAGCCCCCAGCTTCTGGACCCCTGGACTCCTCAGGATCTGAGCTCTAGCCCCTTTGAACTCTGCACTCCATCACTTCCACACTGGGATTACAGATTTTCTCCAAGATTCCTTCCTTAAACCCAGGAATTTAGAAGGTGCTGAAACTGGTAGGGATGGGTGACAGGAACTTAGTGGTAAGCACAAGATGGAATGAAGCGTCTAAAGAGACTTTTCTGCCTGGGGCTCTGGGCAGGGGCTATGTGAGGCCTGTCCCTTTGGCTTCTGGACTTACTTAAAGGCTTTGCATGAGAGAATTGGGAAGGAAGGTAGAACTGATACTGCAGATTTGTGTTTTATGTCTAAAATGGAGACTATCATGCTATGTGTCATTTAGATGAAAGAGTCTGGGAATCAGACTCAGTGCTATCTGCCCTCAACTTGTCATTTAATAGTTGTATGACTCTAAGTAAGCCATCCTTTCCCAGATTCAATTTTTCTTTTTCTCCTGTGTAGCTGAAATTACAGGCACGTGCCACCAGGCCCGGCTGATTTTTGTGTTTTTAGTAGAGACAGGGTTTCTCCATGTTGGCCAAGTTAGTCTCGGACTCCTGACCTCAAGTGATTCGCCCGCCTCGGCCTCCCAAAGTGCTGGGATTATAGGCATGAGCCACTGCGCCCGGCCAGATTCAATTTTTCGAATGAGGAAAACATTCCCCAAGCTGCTGTATCACCAGAGTCTCCACACTCACCCGCTTCATCCCCTCCCTGGGGTCCCCTTCCCTGAGGATGCTGGAGTTTTCCAAGGCGCCATTCTCAGCCCTTTTTGTCTGGTTCTTCCTACTTTTCTTGGATAGTCTTGTCCACACCCACAGCCTCAACTCCTCTCCACACAGGGTTGACTTAGAGCTCTGTGTCTCCAGCCTGCATTCTCTTCTGAGCTTCAGAGCCATGTTACCAGCTGCCTGCTGGACATCCCCACTAGAAAGTCCCACGGGCGCCTTCACTCAACACACCAAACAAGAGCTGATTTTTTTTTTGCCCCAACCTGATCCTCCCAGTCGCCCAAGTTATAAGCCTGGAAAGCAGCTTGACTTCTCCTTCCATCCCTTCCCCACTCCCACCAACTTCACTTTTCAATTTAGGGGTTCCTGATGAGGTGTAGATAAAAATCACCAAGGAACCAGATGAGGCTCTTAAGTTGGGGGATTGTATAATTTGAAAATGCTCCTAGGTGATTTCAATATATCCCCCCCACATTCCCATCCCCCAACCACCCTGAGTGAATTCATGATTGAATCCCCATCTCACCTTCCTCACATGGGTGTTGTGGGGATCACATGAGGTAATGGGCACGCAAAAGGTCTTTGTAAACTGCCAAGAGCTGGGTGCGTGGGAGGTGAGGAATTATTGTTGGGGGGCAGGCAGCTGAGTGCCGGGAGGAAAAAACAGCGGCCTTCCCGTTCATGGAGGAAGGGGTACTGATGCCCATCTGGCCTGAGAAGGTGATGATCTGACCCCCTCCCCTCAGGAAATGCTCTGCTTCTGCACCAATCAGGGGCCACTCCATCCCTTACCAATATGCTCGTTGCCGAGACAACAGGCAGCTTCCTGTTACCATAGCCACAAGTGCTACCCAGTAACCATGGTAACGCCCTGGCAGTCACAGTTGAGCAATTTCCTTTGGATCAAATTTGGGGGTGGGAGGGGCAGGGAGGGCTTACAAAAAAAAAAAAAGGACAGGAAAACAGGCCAAGCCTGAACCAGCGCAACTCCCCTCCCACCCAGGGCTCTGACACACCCACCCGCTGGTGGTGGAGCACCTGCAGTGTACCAGGCTGTGGGTGGGGGCCGAGACACCGACAGGACTCAGGTTGCAGTCTAGAGGGGATGACAGATCAATCCAAGCAGATCAGGGCGAACTTGACAGGTCTGGACTGGCCTGGACCAGGGACCAGGAGGACAGGACCCGTCCCTGGGCATGGCCACCTGTGATTGTGGAGGAGAGACCAAGAGACAGAGCCATGGAGAGCAGAGACACAGGGAGAGATGAAGAAACACTGGCAGACAGAAATGATGTGAGAGAAAGACAGTCCTAGAAAGGGGCAAGGAAAGAGAGTTACTGGAGGAGAGGGGAAGGAAAAGAGGAGACATAGGGTCAGGAAGCAGGTGCAGGAGAGGCAGGGAGGAGCCTGGTAGGGAAGAAGGCCAGAAGAGTAGAAGCCTGGGGTGGGGGGCAGTGAGGGTGAGCAAAACCATCATTATTTTATTAGTTCTTAAATAGATCCTGAGAATTTCTCTCTGGAACCTAGAGTGACGAGCACACGTGACAGCAGCAGTTTCCATGGCAGCTTCCTCCCTGGCTGGGTTTCCTGGGAGATGGTGCTCTGGGGGACACCCCCTTCTCTCCTCCCACCCACTTCACCACCCTTCAACAGAGAGTGGGCATCGGGTGGTACACACATGTTCTCCCCTGGACCTGACCTAGACCTTCCATCACTCAGGCATACTGCCAGCATTTCCTGTACTCTGTGACGAGCCCCGGGCATCTCTTCATGGGAGACGGTGATGATCTGTATGGGGATTCTCTTGTCATAGGCCCACAGAGGGGAAGATAATGTCACCATTTCCTGAGAGCCCACTCTGTGCCAGGCCCTTCCTGGGACTCTTCATTGTCTCTAAATCCTTCCAACCACTCTGCAAGGGAATACGAGTGTCCCCATATAATAGATGAGAAAGCTGAGGCTGAGGGAGGTGAAATCACTTGTCTAAGATCACATGGTGGGTAAGTGGTTGAGCTGGGATTTATCCCCAGGTCTGTCTGAGGCTGAAGCCCATGATTTTTGCATTGGAGTGCTGCTCAACTCCATTCTTAAGGCATGAACACAAATAGTGAGGCACAGAGGGACCAGGGCCTCAAGGGAGTGCAAGGTGAAGTGCTGTGGAAGAGGCAGACTCCAGCTGAAGAATTTGACTCAGGAAAGCTGCATAGAAGAGGCAATGTTTGACCTGAGCCTTGCAGGACTGGGGTCACTGGCCATGTAGAGATAATAGGAGAGGTAGGAGTGGTAGCTGAGCATGCTGAATGGGTAGGGTATGGACAGGGAGCTGCAAGTCTGAAAGAGCAAAGTTTCTGGTGAGCACCTGGCATGGCAGTAGCCAGGGGAGAGCAAATTGCTTCCTAGCAGATAGATGTGGATTTCAATCCTGGCTCTATCACTTGCTTCTCTAAGGTCTCTGAGCCTCAATATCCACATTAGTAAAGGGGGAATCATGATCTTACCTTGCAGAGTTGTGACGACAATGACAATTGCTAGATCTCAGTAGATACCTCAGATATAAAAAGTTATTGTTTTTTTTGAGACAGAGTTTCACTCTTGTTGCCCAGGCTGGAGTGCAATGGCATAATCTCGCCTCACTGAAACCTCTGCCTCCAAATTCAAGCAAGTCTCCTGCCTCAGCCTCCTGAGTAGCTGGGATTACAGGCATGCGCCACCACGCCCGGCTAATTTTGTATTTTTAGTAAAGACAGGGTTTCTCCATATTGGTCAGGTTGGACTTGAACTCCCGACCTCAGGTGATCCACCTGCCTCGGCCTCCCAAACTGTTGGGGTTACAGGCGTGAGCCACCGCACCTGGCAGGGTTTTTTGTTGCTGTTGTTGTTGTTAAGGATATGAAACTGAGAGGTAGGCAAGGGCCAGATTAGGGAAGGCTGTGAAAACCGCATCAAGGAATTTTGACTTTGACTTTGTTATATTTCAAAGGCAATGAGGATCCAGGGAAGGGAAGGATTTAAAAAAATTTTTAAAACATATTTATTTATTTATTTATTTATTTTGGAGACTGAGTCTCACTCTGTCACCTAGGCTGGAGTGAAGTGGTGCCGTCTCGGCTCACTGCAATCTCCACCTCCCAGGTTCAAGCAATTCTCCTGCCTCAGCCTCCTGAATAGCTGGGATTACAGACACCTGCCACCACACCCAGCTAATTTTTGTATTTTTAGTAGAGACAGGGTTTCACCATGTTGGCCAGGCTGGTCTCAAACTCCTGACCTGTGGTCTTACTCTGCTGCCCAGGCTGGAGTACAGTGGCGCCATCATAGCTCAATACAAACTCCAAATCTTGGGCTAAGCGATTATTCCACTTCAGCCTCCCAAATAGCTGGGAATACAGGTATGTGCCACTATGCCCAGCTAATTTTTTTATTTTTTGTAGAGACTGGGTCTCACTATCTTGCTCAGGCTGGTCTCGAACTCCTGGGCTCAAGCGATCCTTGGACCTCATCCTTTCAAAGTGCTGGGATTACAGGTGTGAACCGCTATGACCAGCCAGGAAAGAGTTTTAAGTAGGGAAATCATCTAGTCAGTTTTGTCTTATGAAAGATCCCATAAGCTGACACTATGTGGAGAAAGGATTGGAAAATGAGTGATTAGAGGAAAGAAGATCAGAGGCACAGGTGAGAGGTGAGTGTGACCTGGATAGAAAGAAATGAACAGATTTAACAGATTTATAGGAAGAATTAACTGGACTATAGTTCTACTGGATATGTGGACCTGGGAAGAAGAGGGCATATTGGCTGACTCTCAGATTCATAGCTTGGGAGTTGGGGAAGGTGGGAGTTTGGGAGTTCGGGGGTACAAGGATAAACCTCTTGGGTTCCTCCTTCCCAGGGGAGGAACCCAAGAGAATAAGAACAGAGTCGGGGAGAGCAGGGCTCTGAGCCTTCAGTCCCCACAGAGCAGTGGTGATGGAGGACACCTGGGATTTAGGTATGTTATGTGTGGCTGGAGGAGAAAGAGAGCTGCCCCCATGAGCTTCCTGGGCAACCGATTGTATATACCTTGTTCCTGCCATGGACAGAGGAGGGACATGGCAGTGAGATGAGGTAATCAGGAGTCCCCCTTGAGGAAAAGAGGACATTGCCTCCTGGGCCAAAAACTTGTCCTGGGACTTCAGGTGAGCTCTTGCCCTGGCTGAGCACCTGTTCCCTTAAGAATTTCCCAGATGGAGTCCAGGCCCATGTCTGCTTCAGAGCCCAGCCCTGGAGGGAAATTCAAGGGATAGAATGTCAGAGAGAACAACCTATTCCAGGCAATGGAGTGGGGAAGGTTAGAGGCAGCACAGACACGCACAGGGCCCTGGACCTTCTGGCCCAGTGAGCAGAAGGGAGAGCAAGACCCTACCTAACTCTCTGCCCTGACTTGTCTAAAATTCCTCCATTTGGGCTCAGCATCGCCCTTTTCAGACTCTTCTGCCCTGATGCCAACTATTCTTTTCACTCAGCACTCACACCCTCAGCACTCCCCATTCCATGGGAAGATAGTTATTAGAACCTTCTTGAGGAAGGGAACACTGGTAGGTCTGGGAAAGGTGTCAGGAGGTGCAGGGCAGAGTGGAAGTCAAACTTCATCATTTTTAGTACTTTGTTTTACCCCACCCCCTCCTCTAATTCAATCCACTGTCAAGTCCCATTGGTTCTAGTATCTATGTGGATATCCTGAACAGCTCTGAAATCTAACCTCTCCTCTCCTTTCCTGGCTTATCTCCAGCTCTAGGCCAGCATCACCATTCATCTGCACTCAAGCAACACTGCACTAAAGGGTAATCCAGCCTCCAGTGTTGCTTCCTTTCCAACCCAACCTTCTTCACACCATAGCCAGAGTAATCTTTTTTTTTTGTTTCTTTTTTTTTTTTTTGAGACAGGATCTCGTTCTGGCTGTAGTGCAGTTAGCTCACTACAGCCTCGACCTCCAGGGCTCAAGCAACCCTCCCACCTCAGCCTCCCAAGTAGCTGGGATTACAGGTGCACACCAGCAGACCTGGCTAATTTTTGAAAAATTTTTGTAGAGATGGGGTCTCACTATGTTGTCCAGGCTGGTCTCAAACTTTTGGGCTCAGCGATCCTCCAAAGTGCTGAGATTACAGGCATGAGCCACTATGCCTGGCCCAGAGTAATCTTTTGAAACTAGTCTCTTACTCTTCTCTGCTTAAAATCCACCTCTGTTCCCCCATTGCAAGCCTCCTGTTAAAGCCCAAGATTCTAAGACTGGTTGTCAAAACTTGTGAGTCTTGCTTCCACTGCTGCCCAACATGCACGATTCTCTCTACGTGGAGCCTTAGCCATCTTTGCTAGACACCTTCCCTGCCAGTGTTCACACTGCCCCCAGAATTTCTTGTCTTTTAGGTTTCTAGATCCTCTAATATGATAAAATATGATCATGATTCAGCTCAGATAACATCTCCTCTGCAAAGCATCTACTCCCTCCCCATTTCTTTTTATTCTTTTTTCACTTATTTACTTATTTTTATTTTGTATTTTTGTATTTTTAGTTGAGACCGGGTTTCACCATGGTGGCCAGGCTGGTCTCAAACTCCTGACCTCAAGTGATCTGCCCACCTCGGCCTCCCAAAGTGCTGGGATTACAGGTGTGAACCATCGCACCCGGCCTTTTCCTTTATGGTTTGACTCTGGGACTCCCTCCCCAAGTAAAAGTCTCTCTTTTACTTGCCCAGATGTATGCCTGAGTGAGATGCAATGAGGCTCATTTTTGAGAAGCATCTTGAGGGCAAAGACTCAGACTCATTCATGAAGTGGTTGCTAGCACACGCAGTGCCTTTCTGTAAATTATAAAAAGGCACTCCCCAGCCCTGGGATGAATGAGAAAAAAATGTGCTCTTTCCTCTGGGCTGACAAAGCCTTGAAATAATGAGCATGACTTGGTCAATAGAGCATGGCTGGATTTTTGCCCCCATCTGCCCTCTGCACCCAAGCTGTTTTGTGCAGGGCACAACTTGCAAAACCAAATGCACTTCCCTACTCAGTAACATCTGCCTCCTTCATAGTGTTTGAAGGGATGCCTTCCCAAAGGAAGGGAAGTCAGGAACAGGGAGATAAACAAATAGGGAGGCAGCTTCTGCATCCCAGAAATGGGGCTGAGGCTAGGCCTTACCCTCTTCAGGTGGATTCTGGAGCATAAAGTGAGGCTAAAAGAAGGAATTCTGGCTTCATCAGGAAGAGGCTGCAGGAGGTGGGAGCCAGGTGGGACAGATCAACCGAGGTTTGAAGGAGTTCTCAAATAGTGAGGCAAGCTTTCACAGGGACAGAACGTGTCAGGGGACAAATGGAGAGGAGCCAAGCAATAGAAGGTGTCAGTCCATCAGAATCCATGACATTCTTGGCTGGGAGTGGTGGCTCACGTAATCCTAACACTTTGAGAGGCTGAGGCGGGCAGATCACTTGAGGTCAGGAGTTCAAAACCAGCCTGACCAACATGGTGAAACCCTGTCTGTACTAAAAATACAAAAAAAAAATTAGCCAGGCGTGGTGGCGGGTGCCTGTAATCCCAGCTACTTGGGAGGCTGAGGCAGGAGAATCACTTGAACCCTGGAGGAGGAGGTTGCAGTGAGCTGAGATGGCACTACTGCACTGCAGCCTGGGCGACAGAATGAGACTGTGTCTCAAACCCGCCCCCCCCAAAAAAACAAACAAACAAACTATGAAATTTCCCCTGGGGTTTCAGACTTTTCTCTCTGGGGGCTGACCCAGCCTTTTCTGGTCCCATGGCGACAGTCCTGCCTGATGCCAGCAGGAATTCAGATTAAAGTCTTGTCCCTGCTTCTCCAGCAGGTGGCAGCTGTGCTCAGGACCCAGTGGCAGCAGAGAGCTGGGCACTCCTCCCTCCATGCTGGTGGGCCTAAGGCCAGGTGACTAAAGTTGCTGCTGTCCCTGGCAGGCCCAGAGGAAAGATTGATGGCACAGGCATTGCTGGGGCTGGCCAACACAGCCATTGATTTTCATTTAGGAGAATAATTAAATATTAATTTTCACTTTGTTAAGCTGGAGAGGGCGAATAAAGCCAATGCTGACAGTATCAGAGGAAGCTAGGCCATGTTGGAGACCTGCAGATGGAACAGTGAGAGGGGGAAGATGTCCCCAGTCACCATTCTCTCCAGAACCTAAGACCTCTGTCTGCTACCTAGTTGTCTCAGGTCACAGTACAGTGGTTAAGTGAATGAGTTCTAGGGCCAGATTAACTGGGCCCAAAGTCCAGATACTCCCATTATTAACTATATGACCTTGGGCAAGTCACTTGATTCTTATGACTTAGTTTTCTCACCTGTAAAATGGGAATGCCAATAACAATACCTTATTTAGGCCTGGCACAGTGGCTCATGCCTGTAATCCCAGCACTTTCGGAAGCCAAGGTGGGTGGATCACTTGAGGCCAGAAGTTCAAGACCAGCCTGGCCAACATGGTGAAACCTCATCTCTACTAAAATTACAAAAATTAGTTGGGCACGGTGGTGTACACCTGTAATCCCAGCTACTCAGGAGGCTGAGGCAGGAGAATTGCTTAAACCCGGGAGGTGGAGGTTGCAGTGAGTCAAGGTCACGGCACTGCACTCCAGCCTGGGCAACATCACGAGACTCTGTCTCAAATACAAACAAACAACCTTCTTTATGGAGGATTAAATGACTTATACTGTGTAAAGTGGTAGGAAGACTAGTATCAACAAATGCTCATTACTATTATTTGCTTTTCTCCTCCAGAAATCCTCGCAGTACTCTAAGGGCGTCATAGCCCTTATCTCAGGTACCCTTGGCCTCATGGAGCTCTCCAGGTGCCCCTTATCTAGCAGAGCCCTGTGTCTTGTAGAAGAGAGATGTTTTCCCTCCCAAAGTTTATCTTAATTTTTCGGGGGGGGCCTCCCATTTCCTTTCAGGGCAAAGCCCGGCATTCAAAGTTTCATCTTCAACTGCTGCCCTCTGTAGATCTTCCCTCCAGCTTCCCTTCATGCTCATGTGGGCCTCCCCCACAGTGCCAGCTGCATTTCACACCCACCTGTTCCATCTGTGTCTGCACCTTTACCATGCTGTTTCCCACATGGAATGTTACAGCTTGTCTCATTGACTCTCAGTTCTAGCAGCAGAAGTCATTTGCTCCCATGGTTAGATGAATGATGAGTTCTACTCCTACTCCTACTAATGCTGCTGTTACTATTACTGTTACTATCACTACTACCACCAGCTAACTCGTATTAAGTGCTTATTTTCTGCCAAGAACAGCATTGAGTACTTTAGTTCACTTAATGACTTAGCTCATTTAACCATGACAACAACCCTATGAGTTTAACTTTACAGATGAGGAAACTTAGGCTTAGCAGTAAAGACTTGCCCAAAGTCACAAAGCTAGTGAGTGGTGGGACCTGGGTTCACACGCAGGTCTCTCTGACTCAGGAGCTTGCGTACAGAGGATCAGTGATGGTGACAAGTTGGTGTTACTTGGCACTTAGTCCCCAAAAGTGAGGCTCAAGGTGCTTCAGTTACTGTGATTGGTTCTAGGAGCTGTCACCCCATTAACAACTTGATTAGCTCTTGGTGAAGCTTGCTCCATTGCTTGGCAGCTCCAATTCAGAGAAGTGACTTCTTTATACTGAGCTGAAATCAGTGTCTGTTTCTTATATTAACTGATCCGAATCTTGCCTTCTGGGGCCACTCATAGAAAACTAAACCCCTCTTCTAGAATCTGAAGGTAGTTACCCCAACCCCAACAGTAGTACTTATTGAGATCTTACTCTGTGCCAGGCACTTGCTAAGTCTCAAGTAATCCTCACTACAGCCAAGTGAGCTAGGTGTTAGTATAACCCAGTCCTCATATCTAAAGAAACTGAAGCTCAGGAGTCCAAGGAACGTGCCCAGAGACACAGAACTGACAAATGGCAGAGCTGGGATTCAAATCCAGTGGGTTTTGTGTGTGTGTGTGTGTGTGTGTGTGTGTGTGTGTGTGTTTGAGACTGAGTCTCACTCTGTTGCCCAAGCTGGAGTGCAGTGGCATGATGTTGGCTCACTGCGACCTCCGCCTCCCATGTTCAAGCGATTCTCCTGTCTCAGCCTCCCAAGTAGCTGGAACTACAGGCATCTGCCATGTCCAGCTGGTTTTTGTATTTTTAGTAGAGACAGGGTTTCGCCATGGAGGCCAGGCTGGTCTCAAACTCCTGATCTCAGGTGATCTGCCCGCCTTGGCCTCCCAAAGTGCTAGGATTACAGGTGTGAGCCACCACAATCAGCCTCAAAAACCAGTATTTTTAATTATTAGCTTATGATGCCTCCTTTTTAAAGTCCCTCTAAGCCCTATCTTCTCCAGTTAAATCATCCCAACTCCTCCAAACTATTATTCCAAATATATCTTGTGCCTTTTCATCTCTCCTTTTTTTTTTTTTTTTTTTTTGAGATGGAGTCTTGCTCTGTCGCCCAGGCTGGAGTGCAGTGGCACAATCTAGGCTCACTGCAAGCTCCGCCTCCTGGGTTCACGCCATTCTCCTGCCTCAGCCTCCCGAGTAGCTGGGACTACAGGTGCCTACCACCACACCTGGCTAATTTTTTTGTATGTTTTTAGTAGAGACAGGGTTTCACTGTGTTAGCCAGGATGGTCTCCATCTCCTGATCTGGTTATCCACCCGCCTTGGCCCCCCAAAGTGCTGAGATTACAGGCAAGAGCCACCGCGCCTGGCCAACTTTATCCTCATCTCGTTCTTGTAGGCAAATGACTCTCTTAAATCTGAGGCCCAGAACTGGACATAGTCCCAAGTTTGGCCTGTTAATGGCATTTAAATAGTGCTCTGTTCTAGACACACCACTTCTTGGACAAGAGAAAACAAGGCTGTACAGCATGACTTGCTCTTGGTAAACCCATGCTAATTACTAACGATCACCCCTTCATTCTACCACATGGTCAGTAGGTCCCAACTTGCCTCTTGTTGAGTGATTATGCATTGGCCAAGACCAGACCAGGTACCATTGGTGCCTACAAGCCTAGCTGCCTGTAGAATCAGGTCTCCCCTAACTTTAGCCAAGTGTTTGCAGTGTGGAGGGAGGGAAGACAATCTTAGTGAGTCAAGGCACCAAAAAAAAAAAAAAATCATTACAGGAAAAGGACTAGAGAGAAGTGCCAGCAAAGACCCTAGAGAAAAAGGGATACCAGTCCAGCAGAACCTCTACCCCATCTATCTGAATACCTGCTCACACCAGTGACAAGTGACACCCAAAGCCATAATTTTAGCCAAGGTGAATAAATTCTAGCTTAGCCCACAACACTGATGCCTCTCCTAAATATGGGTGGAGCGCCTGGCCCAAGGATCTTGAGCCCCTTTTTTGAGTGAGAAGATTGGATGTAACAAAGAATTTGTTGCTGTTCAGGGTATAGGAAGCCCTCTTCTAGAAAGATGATTCTGCTTCTAGTTCTTGGTCCCAACCCAGTCGCCACACGCTGCTTTGGCATGCACACAGGGCACTGTCCCCAGCCTGAGGTGATTCCCACCCCCCAACCTGGAGAACTTACCCCTGGCAGGGTCTTCTGCTCGTGCAGTGCACTCTGGGCCTTGAGAGCAGAGTCCCGGGCGCAGTAGGTGAGGAAGGCACAGCCTGAGGAGGAAGAGGCTGGCTCAGGGGGTTTCCTGAAACCCCCAACTAGTCTTCTTTGAAATACCCCACTAAGTTGACAAACTTAAGGCCACTCTCCTTTAAACAAGAACTCTGCTTTCTGAGAAGCCTTCTCTGCCTCCCACCTCTGGAGAGAGGGGCTTCATGTGCCTGGGGACCAGTGTCCCAGGCTCACTTTCATTTGCTCCTGGCATCCTGCCCAGGGAACATATGCACCCACACCCAGTCACATGTGCATACAATCCCACATCTCCCCTCCCCACTCCAGTCATAAGTCCTGTTGGGGTTAAACCTCCCTAAGCAGCTTTATCATCATCTTTAACCCAGACTTCCCTTTCCTTTTTGGGTTCAGACTCATGGAGTCTCCCAGGATCAGCCTCAATTCCTTCCCAACTCAGTTTCAGATGGGAGGAGGCAAAAGAGTAAAAGAAGGATTGGGGGCCAACCCCAGCACCTCCCAGCTCTTTTCCATATCTCCCTTCCCTAAGTTTGAAGCTGGGGAATGGATTGATTTGAGACTTAGAAGATGGGATTGGTTTAAGGGCTTCCCATAGGTGGTAGTTTCCAGGGACCCCCTAATCCTGTTTAAGGATCTTGATCTGTCAACCCTCCTAGGGCTTTGAGGTAGGGCTTCTTAAAGAGTTATTGTGCCCCAAATCTGGCTCCTCTAAAAGGGCCAGCAGATATGGGGCAGCGAAGAGGTCTAGGTTGACCCAAAGTGTCAAGTTCAGCCCTCTCTTTGTTCAGCCTCAGGATCTGTAGCCTGCTAGGAAGCACTGAAGCAGCACTCTCCTCCTTTCCAACAGCCACAGAGCACTCATTCATTCAGAAAATATTTATTGAACACTTACTTATTATGGTGGGGCCTTTTGATGAGCTTGGGGATAGAGTGGCAACAAGACAGACACATTCCCTGCCCTCATGGGGATTAGACAAATCATGAGGGGCCCCTAAATGAGTCCAAAGGGTTGAGTAATGTCTCAAAGAAGGCATTGAGTCCTCAAGAACAAGAACACTGAGTCCTTAACAATCAGGTGATGAAAGGGACAGTGATTATTTCAGACAGCGGGAAAAGAATATATGAAGGCTGAATCAAGAATTTGGTGTGTTGGGGAAATGGATAGAAGGTTAGTGTGACTGGAGGCTGGTGCATGGGGGCAGAGTGGCTAGTGAGGTATGCAGGAATCAAGTCATATGTAGCCTTGTGGGCCTCAGTCAGATTTTGAACTTTTTCCTAAGAGCAATGGAGAGCCACTTTAAAGGGTTTTAAGCAGATCTGTGAGATAAGATCTGTTTTCAAAAGGAGCCTTCTGAGTGTAGGAGGGAGAACGACTGAAGGAGGAGAAAGTGGATATGGTGAGCCATTAGGAACTTGGGGCAGATTTCCACTTAGACCTCAGCAGATTAGAAAGGCAAATGGAACCATTTTTTTTCTGGCCTCTTCTACAGTGCTGCCCCCTTCAGATGGGTTTATTATCGGCCATTCATTGAGGTAAAGGGAACTTAGAGAACTGAGCAAAACTCTTACCATATCAACAGGGAAACTGAAGCCCAGAGAGTGGGTCAGTGGCAGGGCAGGATTTGGAATGTCTTAACTCCCAAGCTGGGGTTGTTTTCAAAGCACTTGGGTAACAAGTGGCTGCCTGCCTCGGTATCCAGCCATCAAAAGGAAAATGAGTCACTGTTGCTGGGGGGAGGATGAGGAAGATGTTGACTTGGAGACCCTCCACAATCATCTTGGAAGGCAACACTTGCCTTGGAGAGTTTTGATTTAGTTTGGAAATAAATCACCAAACACCTGATTCCACTTACATCCTTGCTGTGTCTTTTGCCACCAACCCATATCACCTGACATCCAAATCGGGCAGGGTTGCCTGTCTGAAAGGCTCAGGGGCCCAGTTGCTGCCTAAAGAAGCCCCATGTGGACTAGCCAGGATGGAGGGTGGAAGAATGAGGGGAAGAAAAGACAGAGAAGCATGGTTTGAGAGACAGATGAATGAAAGTAACAGGCAGAATTAGAGCTAAATGAAAAGAGAGAGGATGAGGGAACAGTTCAGAGACTCTTGATAGTGAGAAGAGTGAGATTTAAGGGTATTCTATACACTTCCCTTATTGTACAGATGGCCTACAAAGATTAGCTTTGTACTTACATACTGAAATCAATGTCTAAAAATAAGGAAATGAGTTGCTATAGAGGGATGGACAGACAGGCAGGTAGTGGGAGTGCATTAGAAGGAATCTAGATGGTGTGGTATTGTTCTTCACACACCCATTAACACAACCCCACCCCAAAGGGTGGAAGCTGTACTCCTAGCAGGATGGTCCTAGCCCTTCTATTGGCATTTTCTCGAAGTGCCTACATTAGTGTGCCGAGGAACCCCACAAGGCCTCCCAGTTGAAGAGGTGGCAGTCTGATTCCAGCTCTCAGTCCTTAGGAATGTACCTTTAGCTGTTACCCAAGGCCCACCACTCCTCACTTAGGAAGATCGTGGAGGATAGTTGGTGACTCTTTCCCAGCAAAAATGTGAAACCACAGCATGGTGGTGGTGCGGGGGGAGGATATAAGAGGGTTTCTTCTCAAATCATCTCCCCTTCTCCTGCCCATGTATGACATGTGTCTCTGGCTCTCTTACTCCAGCCCTGCCTGGACAGACTTTTCTGCATGTAAACAAGCCTCCTCCCTCTCTCTACAGGAAGAAAGGGGTGTGGCCGAACCGTGGTGCCTGTGTCTCTCTAGAAAGGGCGGGGAGAAGATCTCCTTCTGTCTCTTCAGCCTGACTCGCCCTGAGAATGGGTCTGGATTGTGACCAGCCTGTGAGGGAGGGAAAGAAGGAGGCCATAAAGAGGATTGGGGAGGAGCAAAGAAGAGGCACAGGAGTGGGGGGATTAGAGAAGGAAAGAAGTGTGGATTCAGCTGAGGGAAATCCAAGAGGAAAGGGACACAGGGTGGCAGGAGTTCCCAGCTGAGGTCAGGGTTCTGACCTGGAATCAGAAGAGGTGGAGAGCATTGGGATTCTGGTGAAGGGCAGGAAAGATTGGGGCTGTTGTTGAACATGAGGGGTTATTTGGAACTGAGAGCCTCCTGGGAACTGAATTGGATTTTGTGTTAGACAGGTCTGGGTTCTGAAGAAGGGGAGGGTTTGGGTCTCCAGTGCTTTAGGTTGGCAGTCTGAGAGTCAAAAGAAGGCTCTTGAGGGGGATGGCTGGACTAGGAGGCCAGAAGGAGGGGTGCAAGTCCAAGATATGCATGTGAGTGGTTAGGCCTGAGTGAGGCACCACCAGTTGGAGGATTCAGGAATGTTTGGGTTCAGGGTTTGGGAAATTGAGGGTATTCGAGATCTAGAAGGTGGAGTAAGTTTTCAAATTCCGGAATTTTAGGTCTGATGGGAGAGGTGGAGGAGAGGTCCAACTGAAAGGCAGGGACTGCTGGGATGTGAGAGGTGGAGGCCAGGAATTTGGAGGTTAGAGTGGAGAACATGTTAGGGGACCACAGTGATAATCAGAGGGAGGATGTCAGAGAGAAAATTCTGTGATCTGGGAAGGGGGCTGGGCTGAGGTGGGGCTGATGTTGGACTGGTGTTGGACTGGCTCTCGGCAGGGCTAGGGCTGGGGCAGGGCTGGGGTCGGGCCACACTCTAATCGGACTGGGGTTGGGCTGGGCTGGGCTGACCCCGCGCACCTTTGTGGAGGCCGGTGAGCCGGTCCTTCAGCACCGTCAGCTCGTAGATGCGGCCGAACTCCTCGAACAGCGGCTTGAGGTCCTGCTCGTCCAAGCCCCGCGGGATCTGCCCCACGAAGAGCTTGATGGCGTCGTGGTCCTTCATGGGCACGGCGGGGCCGGGATGT
>NW_012101998.1:3367229-3368599 GCF_000951045.1 Mandrillus leucophaeus
GGTCTGGCTTGAGGTCCCCGTGCGGCTCTCTCTGGGCTCCCGCCCGAGCTCTCCCGGAGCCGAGCCCCGAGCCCCAGCCCCCGTGCTTGGTGACGTCAGACAGCTGGCCGCCGAGTCTACGCAAATGATTTGCATAATAAGGAAGCACGGCCAATCAGAGTGGGAGTTGACTGGGCTCGCCGGGGGCGGGAGGGGCGGCTGGGCTCACGCGCTCCTGCTTGCCATGGCAACCGGACCCTCGAATGCCCTGTGTGTGTCGAGTGTGTGCGGGCGTGGCCGTGGATCGCGCGTGTGCGCCTTGGGCCGCGTGAGGGGAAGCAGCTTCGTCATGAGTGATGGTGTCTGCCAGAGTTGGAGCTAATCCCCACTGCACACACTGGCATACACAGGCACACGCAAGCACACACACCTCCAAAGGCTGGAGCGTTTCCTGCGGGGGTGGATGGGGATTCCTCTTCTCCATTCCCACTATCAAGCCAGTCCCTCGGAGCCAATCCCACCCCGCCCCATCACACATCTCTGTCTTTGGTGTCTTTAACCACTTTCTTACCCCTGAGCCTCAAACACGTTCGTCTCCCTTGCAGCCTTAAAAAGAAAGAAAGAATAAAATAAAAACCCCTTAAACACTCCTTGAACACGGATTCCTCCTTAGGAGAGTGAGGGAACTTAGCCGTATTTACTCAGAACCCGTTATGCACCAGGTGCCGGGTTCATCCCAGTTCGGTGAGTTCAGGAGTGTTCTCTTTTTCCGGAAAAGGAAGCTGAGGTTCTGAGGGTCGAGCAGGTTAGGGCCAGGCCCACCCCAACATTTCTTGGGCCCAGCGCAAAAGAAGAAATGGAAATCGACATATTGTGTGTCTAAATATTTAAAAGATACAAATCAAATTACAATTTGTTAAATATGTTCCCCTCTTATTTTCACAAATACAGGTTCAGTATTACGAAAATGAAAGACACACATACAGCTACGCTTTTTATATGACTGAAAGTTGGCAAAATATCAGAGCTGACGGAATTTTATTACTCTTGCACATATCTAGGTATTCTCTTCATGGATCAGTGATGTTTGCACAAAGTAGTAAAACAATGTTTGGACAAAGATGCATACTTCATAAATTATATATTTATTCCATAATGTATTTTTCATGCCTCTTTCAGTAAAATTGCTAATTTTTTAATAGAGATTTCCTTTTTTTTTTTTTTTTTTGATAGGTTCTCATTCTGTCACCCAGGCTGGAGTGCAGTAGTGCGATCTAAGATCACTGCAACCTCAACATCCTGAGTTCAAGTGATCCTCCCACCTAAGCCTCCCGAATAGCTGGATGACAGGTGCACGCTACCATGCCTGGGTAACTTTTTTTTTTTTTTTT
>NW_012101998.1:3369494-3384720 GCF_000951045.1 Mandrillus leucophaeus
CTCAGCTCACTGCAAGCTCCGCCTCCCAGGTTTATGCCATTCTCCTGCCTCACCGTGTTAGCCAGGATGGTCTTGATCTCCTGACCTCGTGATCCACCCGTCTCAGCCTCCCAAAGTGCTGGGATTACAGGCTTGAGCCACCGCGCCCGGCCCAGCCTTGTATTTTTAGTAGAGATGCAGTTTCACCATGTTGACCAGGCTGGTCTTGACCTCCTGACCTCAAGTGATCTGCCTACCTCAGCCTCCCAAAGTGCTGGGATTACAAGTGAGAGCCACTGTGCCCAGCCCTATATGCTTGCTGATTTTGTCTAATAGTTTTATCAATTGTTGAGAGAAAGGTGTTGAAGGCTTCAATTGTAATTGTGGATTTGTCTATTTCTCCTTTCAGTTCCATTAGTTTTTGCCTCACATATTCTGTAGCTCTGTCATTTGGGGCATAAACATTAAAAACTGTGATGCCTTGGTGAATTGATACTTTTATTATTATGTAATGTCACTCTGTTCTTGGTAAACTTTTTGCATGGAGAGTTACTTTGATATTAATATAGCCATTTATGTTTTCTTTTGATTAATCTTTGCAAAATAAACCTTTTTCTATCCTTTTACTTTCAAGCTACCTATATAGTTGTATTTAAGTGAGTTGATTTTAGACAGCATATAATTGGGTCATTTTTTTTAAAGTCCATGCTACCAATCTTTGTCTTAGTTGACATATTTAGACCATTTACATTTAATGTAATTATTGGCATTACAGGTATGAGTCTGTAATTTACATTTACATTTAATTAACATTTACATTTAATGTAATTATTGGTATGTTAGGGCCTAAGACTGTCACTTAATTTTTTGTTTTCTTTTTGTTGCCTCTGTTCTTCATTTCTCTTTGCTTTATCTTTCTTCTTGTTTTTAGAGATGGGGTCTTGCTATGTTGCCCATAATGGTCTCAAACTCCTGGCCTCAATCTTTCCAACTTAGCCTCCCAAGCAGCTATGATTACAGGCTTGAGCCACTACACCTGGTTCATTTCTGTTTTGTTTTTCCTGTGCTCTTGTGGATAAAGTGTTTCTTATTCTATACATACATAACTTATCACAGTCTACTGGTATTGACATTTTGCCAGTTTGAGTGAAGTGTAGAAATCTTACCTACTGTTAAGTCCCTTTATCCTCCCCCATTTATAATTATCTTAAGTACTTCCTCTATATATTTCAGAACCACTTTAGACAATGTTATCCAATCACCATTTATAAAAAACTCCAGAAGCATTAAAGTCTATGGCATTTACCCATATTTTCCTTCTTTCAGTTGTTTTTTCTTCCTTTCTGATAGTTCAAGATTCCTTCTTTTATCATTTCCTTTACATTTTAAGAACTTCCTTTAGCCATTCTTTTAGAGTAGTTATGTTGGTGACAGATTCTCTAAGTGTTCCTTCATCTGAGAATGTCTCGATCTCCCCTCCATTTCTGAAGGATACTTTTGCTGGATATTGAATTTTCGTTTGACAGTTGTTTTCTTTCATCGCTTGAAAAATGTGCCACTTCTTTCTGGCCTTTGTAGTATCTGATGAGAGATCCTGTTTTTCTCTTATACATAAGATATTGTCATCTCTTTCTCAATTCTATGTTTGCCTTTAACTTTCAGAAGTTTGATTATCATGTGTCCTGATATGGATTTCTTTGGCTTTATCCTGTTTGGGGCTCACTTTGTTTCTTTAATCTGTAGCTTTACATCTTTCACTAAATTAGAACAGTTTTCAGCCACTATTTCTTCAAGTACTTTTTAAGCCCATCTCCCCTCTCCTCTCTCTCCATGACAGGAGTGTTAGATCTTTTGTTATAATCCCATAGGTCCCTGAGATTCTATCTATTTTCTTTTAAGTCTATTTTCTCTCTGTTGTTCAGATTGGGTAAGTTCTATTGTTCTATCTTCAAGTTCACTGATGCTTTCCTCTATCATTCTCTATTCTGGCATTGAATCCATTGAGTTTTTCATTTTGGTTGTATTTTTTAATTCTAAAATTTCCTTGTGGGCCAGGTTTGGTGGCTCACACCTGTAATCCCAGCACTTTGGGAGGCTGAGGCAGGCAGATCACCTGAGGTCAGGAGTTTGAGACCAGCCTGGTCAACATGATGAAACCCTGTCTCTATTAAAAATATAAAAATTAGCTGGGTGTGGCAGCATGTGCCTGTAGTCCCAGCTACTTGGGGGACTGAGGCAGGAGAATAGCTTGAACCAGGAGGTGGAGGTTGCAATGAGCCAAGATCATACCACTGCACTCCCATCTGGGCAACAGAGCGAGACTCTGAAAAAAACAAATTTCCATGTGGTCTTCATTTACATTTTCTATTTTTTTCTAAGACTTTCTATTTTTCCATTTGTTTCAAGTGTGTTTGCAATTGCTTATGATGCATTTCATGATGGCTGCTTAAAAATTCTTGACAGATAATTCTAATATGTGTGTCATCTCAGTGTTGATGCCTATTGATTGACTTTTCTCATTAAAGTTGAGAGTTTCTCGATTCTTAGTATAATGAGAGATTTTCAATTGATTCCTGAACATTTTGGGTATTTTATTATGAGACTCTAGATCTTATTTAAATGTTATATCTAATTTAAACATGTTTAGCAGGACTTCTTTGACCCCCAACTAGTGAGGAAAAAAGGACACTACCTTGTTATTGTGAGATAAGGGTGGAAGTTAAGGTTTCCTACTAGGTCTCTGCTGAAACCACCTCGAATGAAAGGGAAGGTGGCCTCATTACTGCTGGGCAGGAGTGAAAGCTTCCAGTTAGAGACTCCTATGATGTTACTCTACCAAGAAGGGAGAAGAGTCCCATGTGGTCTCCACTGAACCCATAAGGGGCGTATCTGTTAATGCTGGATGGGTATACAAGTCCTAGTTCCTCGTTTGACATTCTCTGATGACACCTTGATGGCAGGTGGGAGAAGGGGCCTTGTTACATCCATAGCCTAGACTAGTTGAATCAGAATTGCTGGGGTAGGACTCAGGCATCAGCATGTTTTAAAGCTCCCTTGTTGAATCCAATGTGTGTGGAAGCAAGGTTAAGAATTACTGCTCTAGAACTTCCTTTAGTCAAGAGACTGTTGGTGATAAGCTCTGCTTTGCTTATCTGGAAATTCTTTATTTCGAGTCACTTCTTGAATAATAACTTAGTAAATATATAATTACAATTATTTTCTCTTACTTTTACTTTGAAGATATTATTTCACCATACTTTGGTTTCCATTTTTGCTTATGAGACATCAACTGGCAGTCAATTTGCAGGTACTTAGTGCTTCCCTGACTGCTCTTAAGATCTTTTGATTTCTTTTGGCAATCTTCACTTTTACAAGGATGTGTTTAATTGCTTAAAATGTCTTGTGTTTTCTAAATCTGCACATTTATGTTTTCCCTCAATTCTAGAGGATTGTCAGACATTGTTTCCTCAATTATTTTCTCTCTCCCATGTGGTGTGATGTGCTGCCATTGTGATGTGATGGTCAGGACCTCCCTTCCCCCAACCCTTCAGTGAACAATGTGTTGTTATAGTTTAGGGGAGTGCTGTCCCCTTCAGAGTTTGCCTCAAGGTCATGCCCCTTCCCAGGGCAGTCCAAATTCAATGACTGATTAATACAGGATTATAAAGGTCTAGCTATCTCAGCCTAAATCACAACAATGCTGAAGGCCATTCTAGTTGGGCTAAATTTAAAACAGTTGGATATGTAAAAATTTGAGTTTGGTGCCAATGGGCTTTTGAGCTAATGGGTCTCAGCCTGCTCTGAAGAAGTAAACAACATAGGGCCAATATACAGAGGTCATCTTTGGTTCATTTGCATAACATGGCCCCAGCACTGGCACTGAACATGTTGTCATCTCTTCAGGTGTTGGCCATCCTGGGTTTGTTCTCCCCAGGTACATGTGTTTCTATTCAACCCGTAGTTTGAAGCCTTTTTATTTCAGGAAAAAAACAAAACAAAACTGTTAGGCCGGGCACGGTGGCTTTTGCCTGTAATCCCAGCTCTTTGGGAGGCCATGGCGGGTGGATCACTTGAGGTCAGGAGTTCAAGACCAGCTTGGCCAATATGGTGAAACGCCATCTCCACTAAAAATACAAAAATTAGCCGGGCGTGGTTGTGGGCGCCTGTAATCCCAGCTACTTGGGAGGCTGAGGTAGGAGAATCGCTTGAATTCAGGAGGCAGAGGTTGTAGTGAGCCAAGATTACGCCACTGCCCTCCAGCCTGGAGGCAGAACAAGACTACAAGACTCCCTCTCAAAAAAAAAAAAAAGTATGAAAGTATAGTTTTAGTATATGTTCTGTTCTGTTGCTTTCCCTTTCCTCTTCAGGAAATCCTATCATACATATGTTAGATCTTCTGCCTATCTTGTTTTGTTTTGTTGTTGTTTTTTTTTAATCACTTTCTCCCAAATCCTTTTTTATCTCTTTCTTCTTTAATTTTTTTTTTTTTTTAATCCTCCATGGCCGGGTGCGGTGGCTCACACTTGTAATCCCAACACTTTGGGAGGCCAAAGAGGGCAGATCACCCCCATTTAATCTTCTGTTTGTCTGAAGGTATTATCCATTGTCATTTTTGGATTTTTTCTAGAGTTGTGAAACTTCTAGAATAGACTTTATTTCTGAAATAACTTTTCATTTATTCTAATTCCCTCCTGAGTTCTATAACCTCACTTTTAAACATCTTATTTTTTCCAATCATCACATTTTTGAATTTTTCTAATTCTTTTTTTTTTTTTTTGAGACGGATTCTCGCTCTGTCGCCCAGGCTGGAGTGCAGTGGCCGGATCTCAGCTCACTGCAAGCTCCGCCTCCCGGGTTCACGCTGCCTCAGCCTCCCGAGTAGCTGGGACTACAGGCGCCCGCCACCTCGCCCGGCTAGTTTTTTGTATTTTTTAGTAGAGACGGGGTTTCACCGTGTCAGCCAAGATGGTCTCGATCTTCTGACCTCGTGATCCGCCCGTCTCGGCCTCCCAAAGTGCTGGGATTACAGGCTTGAGCCACCATGCCCGGCCAAATTTTTCTAATTCTTATATTTATTTTTCATAGTCCCTTTTCTTTTCTTAATGGTTTTCTTTTGTTTTAAGGGTAAATCTTTCTGTCATGTTTTCATTGTCAATAGGGACATTATGGTATTATTCCCTATCCTCCTTTTTTATGTATGGACTTCAATTGAGTAGTTTTAATTGCTTTTTTTTTTTTTTTTTGAGATAGAGTTTCGCTCTGGAGTGTAGTGGCATGACCTCGGCTCACTGCAACCTCCGCCTCCCAGGTTCAAGCGATTCTCCTGCCTCAGCTCCCCAAGTAGCTGGGATTACAGGCGCACGCTACTATACACCTGGCTAATTTTGTATTCTTAGTGGAGATGGGATTTTGCCATGTTGGAAAAGCTGGTCTTGAACTCCTGACCTCAGGTGATCCACCTGCCTTGGCCTCCCGAAGTGCTGGGATTACAGGGGTGAGCCACCGCGCCTGACCTAATTGGTCATTTTTAAGTGCAATGAGTTGTTCTGTTTAGAAAGAGCAATAGGAAGAATAGTGTTTTTCTTTTCTTTTTTTTTTTTTTTTGTGATGGAGTCTCGCTCTGTCACCCAGGCTGGAGTGCAGTGGCGCGATCTCGGCTCACTGTAACCTCCATCTCCTAGGTTCAAGTGGTTCTCCTGCCTCAGCCTATTGAGTAGCTGGGATTACAGGCGCCCGCCACCACACTCAGCTAATTTTTCTTTTTTGACCATGTTGACCAGGCTGGTCTCGAACTCCTGACCTTAAGTGATCTGCTCGCTTTGGCCTCCCAGTGTGCTGGGATTTCAGGCATGAGCCACCACGCCCAGCCAAGAATAGCTTTTCTAGCTTCAAAGCTTTAGAGTTTTCTTTACCTTTCTTAAAATGGGTGATACAAATATAATCTTTGACTCCTGAGACAGGCATCCTCTACTACTCCACCTACTTCTATCTGGACCTTCTCTTTTTTTTCTTCCCTTATTGTCTCTGCCAAGTTCTATTTGGATTCTACTGCCAGCAGTTTCTCCTCTATTTGGGCTTTGTCTTGGTAGGAAGTGTTGATTTGTTAGCCCCAAGATCTTATAAAGTTCAGACCACTCCAATATCTCCAGAACTTTAAAAATTAGAACAGAAATCAATGAAATTGAAAACAGAAAATAAAGAGTATTTCTCCCTTTGGAATATATACATTCAATGCTACAGGTTTCTCTTGGAGCATTGCTTTTACTACATCCCACAAATTTTAATAAGTTGTATCGTTTTCATTTAGTTTAAAATATTTTCAAAATTTCTCGAGTCTTTTTCTTTTCTTTTTTCTTTTTTGAGGTGGGGTCTCACTCTGTCACCCAGGCTAGAGTGCAGTGGCATGATCATCGCTGTATTAGTTAGAGTTCTCTAGAGGGCCAGGACTAATAGGACAGATGCATATATGAAAGGGAGTTTATTAAGGAGTATTGACTCACACGATCGCAAGATGAAGTCCTACAATAGGTCGTCTGCAACCTGAGGAGCAAGGAGCCAGTCTGAGTCCCAAAACCTCAAAAGAGGGAAGCTGACAGTGCAGCCTTCAGTCTGTGGCCGATGGCCATAGAGTCCCTCGCAAACCACTTAAGTCCAAGAGTCCAAAAGCTGAAGAACTTGGAGTCCAATGTTTGAAGGCAGGAAGCATCCAGCACAGAAGAAAGATGAAGACCAGAAGACTCAGCCAGTCTGTCCTTCCACTTTCTTCTGCCTGCTTTATTCCAGCTGCGCTGGCAGCTGATTAGATTGTGACCACTGGAATGAGGATGGGTCTGACTTGTTAATCTCCTTTGGCAACATCCTCACAGACATACAGAGGAACAATACTTTGCATCCTTCAATCCAATCAAGTTGACACTCGATATTAACCATCACAGTAGCTCACTGCAGCCTTGACTGCCTGGACTCAAGTGATCCTCCCACTTCAGCTTCCCGAGTAGCTGGGACCACAAGTATGTGCCACACCCAGCTAATTTATTATTATTATTTATTTATTTTTTAGGAATGGGGTATCACTATGTTGCCCAGGCTAGTTTTGAGTCTTTTCTTTGGCCTATGTCTTATTCAGAAGTGTATTGGTTAATAAGCTACTCCGGAAGCTGAGGCAGGAGAATCGCTTGAACGTGGGAGGTGGAGGTTGCAGTGAGCCGAGATCACACCACTGCACTCTAGCCTGTGCGACAGCATGAGACTCCATCTCCAAAAAAAAAATAAATAAATAAATAAAAAGAAGAAGAAGAAAAATGCCTGGGCGTAGTGGCTCCTCACGCCTGTAATCCCAGCACTTTGGGAGGCCAAGGCGGGCGGATCACAAGGTCAGGAGTTCAAGACCAGCCTGGCCAATATGGTGAAACCCTGTCTCTACTAAAAAAAATACAAAAAAAAAAAAAAAAGGTGTATTGGTTAATCTTCAAATATTTGGGTATTTTCAAGCTATATTTCTGTTATTGAATTCTGCTTAATTATTTTTTGTGATTTGGGGGCATACACTGTATGATTTCAAGCTCTTTAAATATGTTAAGGAGTGTTTTATGCCCAAAAATGTGGTCTATCTTGGTGAATATTCCATGTGAACCTGAAATGAATGTTTAAACCCAGTTGACTCATGTTGCTGCTCACTTCAACTATGTCACTACCAGTCTTTCTCCTGGATCTGTTAACTCCTAATACAGGGCTGTCAAAGACTCTAACTGGAAGAGCAGATTTGTGTATTTCTTTTTGCAGTTCTATCAGTTTTTTTCTCTCCTATGTATTTTGATACTAGGGCATACACATAAAGGATTATGTCTTCTTGAAGAACTGATCTCTTTATCATTGTGCAATAGCCCTCTCTATTTTTTTTTTTTTTTTTTTTTTTGAGACAGGGTCTTGCTCTGTCACCAAGGCTGAAGTGCACTGTTGTTGCAATCATGGCTCACTGCAGCCTTTAACTCTCAGGTTCAAGTGATCCTCTCGCCTCACCCTTCTGAGTAGCTGGGACTACAGGCACATACCACCACGCCTGGCTAACTTTTGTATTTTTTGTAGAGATGGCATTTTACCATGTTGCCCAGGCTGGTCTCAAGTGATCCTCCTGCCTCGGGCTCCTAAAGTGCAGGGGTTACAGGCATGAACCCTCGCACCTGGCCCTCTTTATCCTTGATAATTTTCCTTGCTCTGAAGCTGACTCCATCTGAAACTAATACAGCTTTCTGTTTTCTTTCATAGAGATGGGGGTCTCACTATATTGCCCAGGCTAGTCTCAAACTCCTGGCCTTAAGTGATCCTCCTGCCTTGACCTCCCAAAGAGATGGGCTACCATGCTCAGCCTCCAGCCTTCTTTTGATTAGTGTTAGCATGATGCGTCTTTCTCCATTCCTTTACTTTTAACCCATCTGTGTCCATATTTAAAGTTGATTTCTTATAGACAACAGAAGTTGGGTCTTGTTTTTAAATTACTATTATTATTATTATTATTATTATTAGAGTCAGGGTCTCTCTGTCGCCCAGGCTGCAGTTCAGTGGCGCAATCACAACTCACTGCAGCCTCGACCTCCTGGGGTCTGGTGATCTTCCTGCCTCTGCCTCAGCCTCTGCCTCAGCCTCTGGAGTAGCTGGGACTACAAGCACGTGCCACCACACTGGCTTTTTGTACTTTTTATAGAGATGGGGTTTTGCCATGTTGCCCAGGCTGGTCTTGAACTCCTGGGCTCAAGCAGTCTGCCCACCTCGGCCTCCCAAAGTGCTGGAATTACAGGCACAAGCCACTGTGCCTGGCCCTTTTAAAAAGTTCATGTGTTTAGACCATTGATAAAGTTGCCCTTGCTATTTCTTTCATTTCTCTTTCTTTTTTTGTCTTCTTTGGTTTTAACTGATCATTTAATATAATTCCATTTTCTCTTTTCTCTTAATATAGAAGTTATACTTTTTTGGGGGCACAGGGTCTCACTCTGTCCCTCAGGCTGGAGTACACTGGCATAATCATGGCTCACCATAGCCTCAACCTCCCAGGCTCAATTGATTCTCCCCACTTTGACTCTTAAGTAGTTGGGACTACAAGTCTGCACCACCATGCCTGGCTAATTTTTAAATTTCTTTTTTTTGTAGAGATGGGGTCTCACTATGTTGCCCTGGTTGCTCTCAAACTCCTGGATTCAAGTGATTCTCCTGTCTTGGCTTCCCAAAATGCTGGGATTACAGGTGTGAGCCACTGCACTCAATCCTTCTCCTTAAAAAAAATTTTTAGTTGCTGCCCTAAATTTCACAATATACATTTATAAGTAATCCAAGTCCTCTTTTCTTTTTTCTTTCTCTCTTTCATTCTTCTTTCTTACTTTTCTTCTCTCTCTCTCTCTCATCCCTCTCTCTCTTTCTTTCTTTTGAGACAGGGTCTTTCTCTGTCACCCAGGCTAAAGTGCACTGGTGCAATCATAGCTCACTGCAGCCTTACCTCCCAGGCTCAAACAATCCTCCTGCCTCAGCCTCCTGAGTAGCTGGGCTAATTTTTATTTTCTATAGAGAATATGGGTCTTGCTATGTTGTCCAGGCTGGTCTTGAACTCTTGGCCTCAAGCAATCCTCCCCATCTTGTTCTTCCAAAGCATTGAGATTACGAATTCCTCTCTCCCATTCTTTTTTTTCTTTTTTCTTTTTTTTTTTTGACAAGGTCACCCAGGCTGGAGTGCAATGGTGTGATCTCGGCTCACTGCAACCTCTGCCTCCTGGGTTCAAGTGATTCTCCTGCCTCAGCCTCCCGAGTAGCTGGGATTACAGGTGCATGCCCCCATGCCCAGCTAATTTTTGTATTTTTAGTAGAGATAGGGTTTCATCATGTTGGCCAGGCTGGTTTCAAATTCCTGACCTTGTGATCCGCCCACCTCAGCCTCCCAAAGTGCTGGGATTATAGGCATAAGCCACCGTGCCCAGCCTCATTCTTTATAACATTGCTATCATGTATTTCACTTATTCGTAAGGTAATCACTGAATACATTGCTGGTATTATTATTTCAAACAAACTGCTATTTGTTAGATCACTTCAGATTAAGAAAAATAAAATGTTTTATCTTCATTTACTCCTTCTCTAATGCTCCTCCTTTCTTCCTATAGCCCCAAGTTTTTTCATATAGCCCCTAGATCATTTTCTCTCTCTTTAAATAACTTCTTTAATTTTTTTGCAAGGCAGATCTACTGGTGATAAATTTTCTCAAGTCTTCTTTGATAAAATCTATTTCTTCTTCACTTCTGATGGATAATTTTGCCAGATACAGAATTCTAGGCTGCTGGGTTTATCCCCCCTTTTTTTCTTTCTTACATATTTCACTTCACTCTCTTCTTGCTTGCATGTTTTCTGAAGAGAAGGCCAATGTAATCCTTATCCTTGTTCCCCTATAGGCAGGGGTTATTTTTCTCTGACTCCTCTCAATATTTTGTCTTTGATTTTCTGCAGTTTGAATATAATAATGTATAGATGTAGGTTATTACTTGGCATTTATCCTGCTTGGTGCTATGTGAGACTCTTGGATCTGTGGTTTGTTGCCTGTCATTAATTTTGTAAAATTCTTGATTGTTATTACTCCCTTAATATTCTCTTCATGTGCCTGGTTATTTCTGATTATATGATAGGCATTGTGTTTGAAAAATATTTTTAGAAATAATTGGAGGTCTAGGGGTACATTTGCCTTCTACAGAACGGATATACATTTGTTTCTGGAAGGCATCTAGGGGCTCTAGCAATCGGAGATAAATAATTTGAGTGATGGAGATGATTCAAATCTAAGCAGTTTCTGCAATGAATGGTCTGTTTTCAGTTTATCTTGTAGAGTTTGGTCTTTTGAGGTCTCAATCCAAAAAGTGGAGAGTTTTCCAGGGTCCTTTTTGTGGGCCCTGGATTCAAACTTTTTCATTTTATTTAATTATTTTTTCCTACCTCCTGGAATTATAAGGAATGGACTACAACTTTTAATCCCCAACCCTGTGAGGTTGTCAAAAGTGCTTCAGAGCATTTTATCAGCCTTATTTGGAATTGGCAGTTGGACCCAGAAGGGACATGCCCCCAAATGCTAGGTTTACTGTTCAGGGTTTTAGTCTTTCTTACATCTCATCCAAGTAATGTTTCATAATATTTTACCATTCCAATGCCTTCAAGCTTTTCTAATTGTCTCCAGTGGTAAGACTGTTCCAAATTATCTAGTCTACCACTATGAGAAAGTAGTCTTCATATATATATGTGTGTGTGTGTGTGTGTATTTTTTTTTTTCTTTTTTTTTGAGACAGAGTCTAGCTCTGTTGCCTAGGCTAGAGTGCAGTGGTGCAATCTCAGCTCACTGCAAGCTTCACCTCCTGGGTTCACGCCATTCTCCTGCTTCAGCTTCCCGAGTAGCTGGAACTACCGGCGCCCGCCACCATGCCCGGCTAATTTTTATATTTTTAGTGGAGACAGGTTTTCACCTTGTTAGCCAGGATGGTCTCGATCTCCTGACCTCGTGATCCGCCTGCCTTGGCCTCCCAAAGTGCTGGGATTACAGGCGTGAGCCACCGTGTGCGGCCTATACTTTTTATTTTATTTTCTGAGACAGAGTCTCACTCTGTTGCCCAGGCTGGAGTGCAGTGGTGCATCTCGGCTCACTGCAACCGCCGCCTCCCGAGTTCAAGTGATTCTCTTGCCTCAGCCTCCTGAGTAGCTGGGATTATAGGCGTGCATCACCATGCCCACCTAATTTTTGTATATTTAGTAGAGCTGGGGTTTCACTATGTTGGCCAGGCTAGTCTCAAACTCCTGACCTCAGGTGATCCACCCACCTTGGCCTCCCAAAGTGCTGGGTTTACAGGCGTGAGCCACTGCACCCGGCCAGCCTTAATTTTTGAAATGATTTTTATCTTTTTCTTGTATGTATATCTGTAGTATTTTTACTCATATTTGAATAAATGTAAGAAAATTTGAATAAAATGAATTTTCCTGAACAAGTGATTAGCATTAAATTCAGGTAGTTTGGAGTCTTTAGGCTCTTTCTTCTTGTTTCACTAGTTTGGGCCTTTTTGTTTTTAAATGTACCTTGTTGCTCTTTATGGTTTTTACAGAAGTTGGAAGATTAAAAACCAGGTTTCTACTATGTTCCTACAAGAATCTGAAGTCTCCCAATTTGTTACATAACCTCTGCACATTTTCAGGTTTCTGTATATGGATAAGCCTCTTTTTGGATTCCGCATTCTGTTTTATGGGGCTTTTTGTCTATTTCCGCACCAACTGTTTTGATAATTACACTTTTATAATGACTTATTTTTATTTTTTAATTTTTAAGAGATAGGGTCTCACTCTGTTGGCCAGGCTCCAGTGCAATGCTGCAATCATAGATCACTGCAGTCCTGAACTCAGGCTGTAGTGATCCTACTGCCCTGGCCTCCCAGAGTGCTGGAAATACAGGCATGAGTCTGTGACTTCATATAAGGGTAGCTGAAGATACATCCGAGTGTAAATGAGATCACTCAAAGTGTATACTGGCTGGATATCAACTCTATTCCATGTTGTAAATTTTTCTCATCATCATTATTATTATTATTTTGAGACAGAGTCTTGCTCTGTCTCCCAAGCCAGACTGCAGTGGTACAATCTCGACTCACTGCAACCTCTGCCTCCCGGGTTCAAGCAATTCTCCTGCCTCAGCCTCCTGAATAGCTGGGATCACAGGCATGTGCCACCGTGACTGGCTAATTTTTGTATTTTTAGTAGAGAAAGGGTTTCGCCATGTTGGCCAGGTTGGTCTCGAACTCCTGGCCTCAAGTGATCCACCCGCCTCGGCCTTCTAAAGTGCTGGGATTACAGGCGTGAGTCACTGCACCCAGCTTATTTTTCTCTTCTTAAAAATTGACTTTTTCATTATTCTTAGGTATTCTTGCACTTACTTTAAAAGCAGCTTCAAGCTTCCCCTACTCCAAAAAAGATTTGCACTTACTTAAAAATCAGCTTCAAGTTCCAAAATAAAAAGAAAATTGCATTTTAATAGGAATCACATTGAACCCGCAGATAAATTTAAAATCCTTATGAATATTGAGTCTTCTCTTTCATGAACATGTTCTATCTCTACATCTCTATCTTCTGTGTCTTTCCAAAATTTAGTAATTTTCTCCGCAAAGTCCTTATGTCTTTTAATAGATTTATCCCTAGGATCATATAATTATGTACTTCTGTTGATGTTTATCTAGGCTGACATAAGTCAGAATTTTGAATGTGTATGTGGAGATGTATAACATGACATAATGTTAGATCTTTTTTTGCATAATCCAGTTTGAGCTATTTCCTTGTAACTAATATAGGTGGAGTGTCAGAAAATGATTATTGAGAGGTCAAAGGCATCATCTTGAAGAGGAAGACTGGCGTATACTTCTGAGTGAATTGGACAATGGGGCAAAGCAGGAAACACACAAACTGACTTGCAGTTTAAAAAGACGACTGGAAGAACTGAGGCAGATGCATTCATTGGGATCCTAAATAAAGATGGTGGCAGTGTAGAGAGAGAGGAATACATGAATCTAAGAGTTATTTATACAGAGTAGGGATGTCGTGGTGACAATTATGATAGGAAGTAAGGAGTTAAAGATGATTCCCAGACGTCGGCTCTAATGACCAGCAGAATAGTCGTACAGGAGGAATAGAGTGGGGAGCTATGAAGAGATGAATTCTGCCTGGGACATGAGCTTTAAGTATGTAATGGACATTCAGATGATATGAAGACGTTGGCTACCTCAGCTTGGAGCCCAGAGTAAATACACATACACATATATTATGTATATGTCTGTCTATCTATCTATCTATCTATCTATCTATCTATCTATCTATCTATTCTATCTAATCTGTCTATCTACCTACCTACCTACCTACCTATGGCTGTCCAGGTGTAAGACTGTACACTAAGACTGTCTAACTGTAAATGAGATAACTAAGAAGAAAGCATAAGAGGAAAGGCCAGGTGCAGTGGCTCACGCCTGTAATCCCAGCACTTTGGGAGGCTGAGGTGAGCTGATCACCTGAGTTCAGGAGTTCGACACCAGCCTGGCCAACGTGGCGAAACCCTATCTCTACAAAAACACAAAAAAATTAGCCTAGTGTGGTGGTGCACACCTGTAGTTCCAGTTACTCGGGAGGCTGAGGCAGGAGAATCGCTTGAGCCTGGGAGGCGGAGGTTGTAGTGAGCCGAAATTGTACCACTGCACTCCGGCCTGGGCAATAGAGCCAGACAGTGAGACTCTGTCTCAAAGAAGAAAAAAAAAAAAAAAATAGGAGACAAAACCTTGGTTATGGGCTGGGAGTTTACTGAAGGAGTCAGTGATAGACATTGAGAAACTCAGGAAAGAATGGTGTCACAAAAGCCTGCGAAGAAAGAATTTCAAAGAGGGAGGGGTAAAATCTGAGAAAAGGTCAAGTAATTGTTTTCCTTATTATTGAGAAATGTCCCTTGATTTAGCAACATGTAGGTTATTGTTGGCCTTAGTGGAAGCGGCCCTTATGAGGATTACAGCCCAACTGCAGGATCATGAGGCCTGAATGGAAAGTGGTGAAATAGACAAACTTGGCAATTGTTTCACACAACTTCACTAATAAAAGCAGGACCGAGAGGTTTCAATTTAGTTTAAACATAGGAGAAGAAATGGATTTGAGCCCAGAAATAGCTGAGTTGCCAGCTTTATCTGTATGTCTGTATTTGGTGTCCAAGAGGAGGAAGATGTCGGACATGGGGCAGCCCAGGACAGTGGTTGACGGCAGTAGGGGCTAGAGTTAGGTAGATGAGCTACGAATCATCCCCTGCAACTCCCCAGTGCAAATCGGGATTCAGCGTAGCTGTGTAACCATACGATGTCACTTAACTTTCCTATGTTTGTTTCCTTATCTGGCAAATGAGGATAATATTGACACTACATTGGTTGGGATGAGGATTAAATATATTAACATCCAGTAAAGTGCTTATAATAGTGCCTGACAGGTTGGGCATGGTGGCTCATGCCTGTAATCCCAGCACTTTGGGAGGCCGAGGTGGGCAGATCACCTGAGGTCAGGAGTTTGAGATCAGCCTGGCTAATATGGTAAAACCCCATCTCCACTAAAAATACAAAAATTAGTCAGGTGTGGTGGCACATGCCTGTGGTCCCAGCTACTTGGGACGCTGAGGCAGGAGAATTGCTTGAACTAGGGAGGTGGAGGTTGCAGTGAGCCCAGATTG
>NW_012101998.1:3385931-3412609 GCF_000951045.1 Mandrillus leucophaeus
CACACACACACACACACACACACACACACACACACACACACACACCCCTGCTTCAAAGAGGATTTTTAAAAACAATGGTGGCTGGGCTAGAAAAGATACTAATTTTCAACCTTTATTTCAAAGTTTATTTATTTATAAAGGAAATACAGAATAATTTTGATAAACAAAGCACCCAATTCCTACTTATGTTTTTTTCTTCGTGGAAAAAAAGTATGTGACACATACTTGTCATGCCCTGTATTAAGCTTACAAAAGATATTGACAAAAACTATACAAATCTAGATTTTAGAGTGCTAGGAAAGTTGCCATAAGGCATGTGTACCTACATTAATACTAAATAAATTCCACCTACATCCTTTCTTTCACCCTTTCCCAGTATTTTTCAGCTTTCCTCACAGTCCCAGAAGTCTAGGGGTAATGACTCTCCATCACTAGTGCTGTGATGGCACCTGTGCTCCCACATCCTGATATCCTATCCCTACGGTAATCCGTTGAGACGCACCTGAAAACACCAGTGACATAACTTAACGGATTCCTAGAAGGAACAGTACCTGGCATGCTGCCTCAGCTCCTACCGAGAGGGGAGGTTGAAAATTCTCCCAGTCTCCATTCACTCCTTTGCTTTGATACCCGTTAGGCCTGCTTTGTCTCCTTAATAGACTCCTGGAAAGGGAAGGGGTGGGGGTGGGGAGCGACCGGAGAACTCTTTTCCTAGGATGACTGGAGCCAGGAAGTCAGTCTGGGAACTTCCTCGCCCCCTGGCGGTGCACAGCACACAAGGCCGCCTGTGTTCCGCTCAGGGGTGGGACTCTCAATTTGCAGCCCAGGTGAAGGGAGATGAGTTGGGCAAACAGCGATTCTGTGCATTGGAACAGTCTGGGTGGTAACTGCAGGCCACTGCCTCTGACCTGTTGGCATCCGAGGTCTGATGACCTTCAGGTAAATGCTCTCATGATCAATGGACCAAAGGAGCAACGGTGGAGGTGAGGAACAGCACTCTACCAATGAAGGTCGTGACCAGGCCATGTTAATTTAGTGGTAAAAATAATAACATTAAAGAAAATGTTTACAACAGGAATAGAAAGTGACAGAACCTTACTGCTTTAACTCAAGTGTATCACAATCTCTGCCTTCATCCACTTGAGACTTAAAGCTCAGTGTCTGCTATTTTTATTTAACATTATCCCAAGCAATATAACGTGAAAGTTATGACCAGGATGGAAGCAGGGTTGTACCTCTGCAGGGTCCTTGTCTGGGGACCACCCCTCCTACAAGCTTCTGGTTAATAGAGGTAAGGGGGCTCCTGTGGTGGGTGCCAGTGCTGGAACCTTAACTTATGTGTATCTGGGCTATAGCCCTGGACTTGGCTAGGCTGGGCTGTGTGAAAATTCCAAGAATTCTGTTGGTAGAAAATGCCCACCCTATCCTTACAGGAACAGCACAAGGCTAGGCTGGTCTACCTCCCACCAGGACCTCGAAGGAACATGACCCAGGGGCTGAAGGATGGTGTTGAAGGATGAGTTTTACTCAGATCCTTCTCAGCCCTGCCTTCCCCAAGTTTCTGTATCCACTACACTGGAAGCTTTCTGAAAAAAATGCCTGAAACCTGTCCATTGTACCGCTAGGCCAGGGCCCAGCCAAAGAACTTAACAAATAACAGTCAAGGAAATCCTCACCTAAAATGGCTGCGATGCATTACTGCTCCCACCTCAGGCCTACAGTGTCACTTCTGCACTTGAAACCACCAGGGGGCAGTCTGGGTTCACTACGAGACATTTCCTTCTAGAGAAAATCACACCTGCAAAGACCCTCTCCAGAGCCACAGCCCACCTCCACACCCTCCACGCCACCATCCATTCCCTGTGAATATGCTTTGGGCTGAAAATGGTTGGGAGGAGGGCGATGGAAGTCATCTGCATTATTTTGGCATTGACCAGGGCCTCTTGAGTCCTTCAAATTCAACAATTTACCACAGGCACGAGTGCGGTGGCTCACGCCTCTAATCCCAGCAATTTGGGAGGCCAAGGCAAGCAATCATCTGAGGTCATGAGTTCAAGACCAGCCTGACCAATATAGTGAAACCCCCATCTCTACTAAAAATACATAAATTAGATGGACGTGGTGGTTCGTGCCTGTAATTCCAGTTACTCAGGAGGCTGATGGATGAGAATCACTTGAACCCAGGAGGCAGAGGCTGCAGTGAGCCAAGACTGTGCCACTGCACTGTCAGCCTAGGTGACAGAGTGAGACTCTGTCTCAAAAACAAAAACATAAAAAAAAAACCTCACTGACCACAGTGCCTAGAGAACAATATGTGTTTAATAATATTTACATAATGGTTGTATGAAATTGAAGCAGCAAGAAACCCAAAGGAGAATAGCTCTAGGGGAGGGATGTGGATAAGTATGCATGGGGGAGAGGCTATTCTATGACCAGGTTGGGTCTGGAGCCCTCCCCACTGTCCAGAACGCCTCCAAGCCCCTACATTTTTCGATATACCAACGCCTTGGAGATATAATGCAGAAATAAAGTGAGCAGGCTGAGGATTAGGGCAGGTGTCTGGAATATGTTCAGGAGTGGGAGGGGAGTGACATAGCTCACAGGCTAAGCAGAGTAGCACAAAGGCTAGAGGTTTTATTCCCAGCCCTCAACTTAAAAGACCTCAGGGGCAGATACTGACTCCAGCCTGGCTGTGCCCTTACCCTAAGGCCATTCACACTTTTTTTTTTTTTTTTTTTTAAAACACAGGTAATCCATGTTTATTATAGAAAAATGCCACATTACTCTTTATTGGATGTGAGCGCCAGCACCAGCCCCTTTCTCTCCAAGCACAGGGGCACGCAGGCAAGGGGCTCCGTCCCCCGGCCGGGATGCAGTGGAAGCCTGGCTCCACTACCATTCTCCTAGAGCCAGCACCCTCCGCGGTGCCTGGGGCTCAGGTCTGTTCAAACTCCTGCTCACAGTAGCCTACATGGAGGGGTTGGGCCTGGACACCTCGCCTGCAGGAGGACATGAAGAAATGGCAAGATAAGCCCCTCAGAAGGGGCCCCAGCAACACTTTTCACACCCGTCAACAGTCTCTCCTTCCCCATTTTGGTGACTCTCAAACTGTCACTGTACACCAGGTGTACCTGGGGATCTCAATTCCACAGATTCTCACTTGGGGTGGGGCAAAGTATGGGCAAGAATCTGCAAGCTGAACAGGTGCCTCATGTGATTTTGATACAGGTCTTGGAGATCCAGAAATGTTGGCAACAACTATTTCTATCCTGCCTATCTCGTACCCTAACCCCAAATAACTCAATCCCTTTGGAAAATAGGTAGATGTCTGAAAGGCAGCCAATGCTCCTGGCCTACTTAGCCCTCTGTTCCTGATTCTAAAACGCTGTAAATGTGGTAGCATTGGGGGACTTAGGTGCTGTCCTGTCCACGAATATGGACGTGAAATCCTGTCCTTGGGTCTCAGACTATAACCTGACCAATCTCCTTAGGGGACATCTAGGCATGCTTCCCTTATTATCCAAGTAAGCAACATGCTTAGAGAACCAGCTGGAAGTCACCCAGTGAACGACATAGTTAAGGCTTAGATGTTACCATGCTTGACTCTCAGCCCAGGACTCTGCTCTGCATTAGGCTATGTCCCCCAAGTTCTCAAGACCTAGCCAACGAAGGAATCAGGGAAATGACTATCTTACACAGGCACATCCCTGACAGAGGCAAAGGTGTCATGAGATCCTGTAAGTCAGCCTGGTTCAAATCCTGCTTCTTAGTGACTTTGGGCAAGGTACTGAACTTCTGTGCTTCAGTGTCTATCTCTAAACTGGGGACAAAAATGCACCTATCTTATGGGGTTGTGGTGAAGACTAAATGAGACAATATGTGTAACAAACTTAGCACAGTGTTTGCCACAAAATACAGTTGTCCCTCAGTATCCACAGGGGATTTGTTTCAGGACCCCCATGGATACCAAAATCCAAGGATGCTCAAGTCCCTTATATAAAAATGACATAGTATTTGCATATAACCAATGTACAACTTCCCATATACTTGAAATGATCTTGGATTACATATGCCTAATACATATAAATGCTATGTAAATAGTTGTTATACAGTATTTTTTATGTGTATTTTTTTGTTGTTGTATTTTTTTTCCTGAATACTTTTTATCGCAGTTGGTGGAATCCATGGATGAGGGCCGACTATAAGCCTCCGTAAGTGTTAGCTATTGTTATTATTCTCTTCCTCTCTCTAAGGGGTTCCCCAGCCCTGGATCTGCCCTACCCTGCCTTGCGAAGGCCCCACAGCTTGCTTACCTCAGCAACTCACAGCGGAAGTGTGACAAACGTTCATAGGCAAATGTCAGGTCAGATGTCAACTTGTTGCTCCACAGCCTTTCGGCAACAGCCCCTGCTCTGGGCCTGGAGGAAAGGGGGCATGTGCCAGATTGGGCTCTGTATTCCCTGCAAAGGTGCTGGACATCCATAGGCTGCTACCTCTTGTCTAAGTGCCCTGGACTAGCTCAGGCCAAAGGAAGTGATCAATACCTTGTTATGAGCTACAGTCAGGTTAGATGGCTCCCAGAAAGTTCTAGGGCTCAGCTACACCTTCATTAAAATGTCGGTAGCAATCCCACTCTCTTCCTCTCTCAAAGATACGGGAATAAGAATAAACCTTAAAGGCATCATTAACCACAATGACAGTGACAGCAGCAGATGTCCTTAAAATGTAAACTCTGCACAACCAACCACACTTGGTAAGGCTGCAGTGAAAAGAGCAGAGGGAAGCCTTATTACAGGAATCATGGATGCTTGTGCTGGATCCTGAGCAAGTCACCGATGTTCTCCAGGCCTCATTATCTCTCTGGGAAGTGAGGTTAACAATCCCTATCCCACATACCTAATGGGTGGCTGGAGGGATATAGATGGAAGTCATGTGGAGAGTGAATATTGCACACAAATCTTCAGAAGGCTCGTTGTACGGCCTGCTCTCTCTCAGGCCTGAAAGGAGTGTACTAGTCCAGAGGTGGCTAGATGGGATTGGGTCTGTAAGGGAGAACCCCTGCTCTCAGGTCCAACCTTCCACCTTCCCCCGAAAACCCTTACCAGAGCCTGGGGACCAGGTTTGTGTTGTCCACATATTCTCCCCACATACAAGCCTCTCCACCAATCACGAGAGCCTTCTGCTCAGGGGTACCTGAGGGAAAACAAGCAACAACAGTCTGGTGATGGTGGGTAACTCTAGGGTCCCTCTCAACCACCTTCACAATGTGGCCCTCACCCCAGCTAAGTTGTTTCATTCACTAATCGGAAATGTCTGGCCCAGATCTTCCTGCCTCCCATCCTGTGCCCCAGCCCAGCCTCCTCTGGTTAGCAAGGAGAGCTCTCTGCTTTCACCTTCAAATGCCAGGGGTTCCACTATGTAGAAATCCTTCCAGTCAGGGCCGTAGGATATACGGTTCAGGTACCAGGGGGCGGAGAGAAGGGCCCGGAAGCCGGCCTTGGTGACCAGTTCCAGCTCCTTCATATAGTTCACTGGAATCTCTTCTCGCCACACCTGTATGATTGTGTCTGGTCGAATCTGTTATAAAAGGTCAAATGGCAGTAAGGACACAAAGTTGAGGAGATTCCTGGGCCTTATTCATACACAGGCAACGTGGGACAACAGGTGTGTGCTCCCTCTGTTCCCCAGCAGCAAAGTATGTCTCTGTGACTCCTGACCATTGAGCTCACACCTCAGGACAGAGGCCAAGGAACCCAGGGCCCTAAAAGGCCTCCCTGCAGCTCCCCTCTCCGTCCCTCTGCAACCTCCCTGTCCACACAGTAATACCAGCTGTGAGCTGAGGGCGGCAAGCAGGGGGACCCCGGAGCTGCCATGTCCAAAAGTCTCCAGATGATTCTGGGAATGGGACAAGGCTCCTGAAGAGTCCTTGCATGTGACAGGAGTGGGATCTTACTGATCAACAATAAAGGAGAAGGTAGCCTTGGTCCCACAGACCCAGAAGACCCTAATCTATGATTTAGGAAGAAAAATCCAGCCTATCCAAGTAACCTAGCAGCAGAAATAGGTTTTTTTTTTTGGGATGGAGTCTTGCTCTGTCACCCAGGCTGGAGTGCAATGGCACGATCTCCGCTCACTGCAAGCTCCGCCTCCTGGGTTCACGCCATTCTCCTGCCTCAGCCTCCCGAGTAGCTGGGACTACAGGCGCCCGCCACCACGCCCGGCTAATTTTTTGTATTTTTTTTTAGTAGAGACGGGGTTTCACCATGTTAGCCAGGATGGTCTCGATCTCCTGACCTTGTGATCCGCCCACCTCGGCCTCCCAAAGTGGTGGGATTATAGGCGTGAGCCACCACACCCAGCCCAGAAATAGCTCTTAATCAGGTTTGTAGTGAGGGAAGACAGAAACTCTGACACATAAACCCAGGGCTCATACCACAGCGGCCTTTGGTTTTTTTGAGACAGGGTCTCACTCTGTTGCCCAGGAGTGGAGTGCAGTGGCACATTTGGGCTCACAGCAACCTGTGCCTCCTGGGCTCAAGCAGTACCCCCACCTCAGCCTCCTGATTTTTGTATTTTTTGTAGAGACGAGGGTTTCGTTATGTCGGCCAGGCTGGTCTCGAACTCCTACGCTCAAGCAATCCACCTGCCTTGGCCAACCAAAGTGCTTGGATTACAGGCGTGAGCCACTGCACCCAGCACTCTGTGGCCTTTCTAGAGAGAACAGGAGAGTGCTCTGACCATTAAAGCCCAATCCAAACCAGGAGGTTCAGTCTCTGTAGAGGCAGGAAGGAGCTGGGGAGACCAGAGGGAGGCACCGCTGGTGGCTTCTTCTCTTCTCTGCCCCGGCTCACCTTTACTTTATTATCAAACACCTCCTGCCACACCACATAGCCCTTGCCATAAGAAGAGACGATGTCCAGCAGCCTGGAGAGGAGAGGAGTGTCTCGTAAGTGTCTGCTTAGCTCAGACGGGCTCTAGACTGTTTGTGCCAGTGCTCTAGGGGTTGAGCCTGGCCAGGGGCCTATTCCTCATTAAGCAGTGTCTTTCCCCAGGGTGGGAAACTGACCACTCCAAACCTGAAAGGATGGGAAAAAGGACAAGGGAACCCTGCAGGGGCCAGACAGTGGCCAAGCAGGGCCTGACTCCAGTATGGAAAGGGAGGACCCCACAGGAGGACCCCCAAGGGACCCCACCCGCCCTCCTTCCCTTCTCACGTCTGGATGTAGAAGGACTCCAACTGCTTGAAGTCCTCACCGAAACCTTTCTTCCTCATAAAGTCTTGGATATCTGGGTTGGACTTCCTGAATCCCAAGAGAAAATGAAGATTAATATTTCAACATCCTGAAAGCCTAATGCCTGGGGATTAGTCACCTGGCCCCCTATAACTTCCTTTTTTCACCTGAAAAATCAAATAAGCAAGGATCTCAGAAGCCCTACATGTAGAAAGTGTGGCCAAGCAAAGTTATGTGAAGCAGGTGAGCTGTTGACACAGGCTGAGAAAGGCTGAGTCTGGACCTGAAGAGTTTTAAGTTCAAACTCCCAAAGAGAAAACATGTTAATCCTCTCCGGACTGCAACATGAGGATCCAAGGTCTTAACTTAAGAGCTCCAGCACACTGGATTCCGGCTTTCTCATCTGCTCTTCCAATTGGATGACAAGTCTTGCTGTCTATTACCTGCTGCAGATCCCTTGCGTTACAACGTCCACATTTTGCTGACATTGTTCTCCTTCTGGAATATTCTCCCTTGCTCACATCTCCAAAAAGCCAAATCATTTCCTCAGATTCAGCTCTGGCGCCCTCTTCTCAAAGAAGCCCCTCAGCCTCTTTTGAGCTCACCAGAACCAAGGGTTTGGACTTTACAACTGAATACTAATTAGACACTGTCATCTATTAGTCTTGAATTCTGTGTCTTGACTCTTCAACCAGACAATTTTAAGCCTTCATAAACAGGGATTATTTTTCTCTATCCTGAACTTTTCTAACACAATTCTGTGTCCAGGGCTGGTTTTTCTATCAATACCTCAAGGATATGAGAGTAGGAAGGAAGAGGTTCACAGTGAACGCCTTGCCCAAATCAGGTAGGATCTCTACGTAGATGGGCAGAGGAAGGCCTAAGACCTGAGCAATGTGAGTCCATATAGACCACTGAGAGCAGCAGCTGAGCTAAGTGGCCCCTCGGGGGCTAACCTCTATTCTGAGTAAGCAACTGATCAGGCCACAAAGGGAAGATCAAAGGGCTCATACCAGCAGGTGAAATCAACCTCATCTCCTCCAAGATGAAGATAAAAATCTGGGAAGACAGAGCTGATCTCCAAGAAGAATGTGCTCATGAACTCATAGGTATTGTTGAGACTGGGATTCACTGGTCCAAAGGTGCCAGAGGGCTCAGACCCAGAGTAGCAAGGAGTCAGTAATCCAGGGATACCTAAGCCAACAGAAAACCCCATACGAGTGTCACAAATACATAAACCCCCAAGCACAGTCCTACACGTAAGGACACAAGTCACACAAAGTAAGACAACACATTTAGGTAGGCACACTCAGGCACTCACAGACACTGGTAGTCACCACCATTTAGTCGCAGTAAAAAGATACAAATATATCCACAATCATAGACAGGCAGAGGCTGAGTTTCAGCCAGACAACTGTCAGTGCACACACTCTTGCCTTGACACACTGCTTCTAGCAGGCACCACCCTTGCTCCCAAGGCTGCTCTCCTCACAGGCCTTTAGGCTGAGGGAGAGTCTAATCCAGCCAAACTGGCAAAATCTTTCTTCTCTATCTCCTCCTGCAGGTGGGGTCAACCATCACCCAGAATCTTTTTACATTTCCTAAGGAGTATCTCCCTTGGCCCAGAGACTACTTCCTGCTGCTGAGGTCACAAGATGTCTTCAGGGTTTTGTTGTTGTTGTTTGTTTGTTTCTGAGACAGAGTCTTGCTCTGTCACCCAGGCTGAAGTGCAGTGGCACGATCTTGGCTCACCGCAACCTCTGCCTCCTGGGTTCAAGCGATTCTCCTGCCTCAGCCTCCTGAGTAGCTGGGATTACAGGCGCCTGCCCCCACAACTGGCTAATTTTTGTAATTTTAGTAGAGATGGAGTTTCACCAGGCTGGCCAGGCTGGTTTTGAACTCCTCACCTCAGGCGATCCACCCGCTTTGGCCTCCCAAAGTGATAGGATTACAGGCGTGAGCTACCACGCCCGGCCAGTATCTTCAGTTTTCTATCAGGCCAGTAGCCCTTTTCAACCGTCATTTAACCTGCGTTGGGGACTCACACTGGAGGGCGGAGGGTATACAGAAGAAAGGGAGCAGGGGTAGTGACTGACTCTGACCTCTGCAGGCTGCCCTTGGGCTTCTTTCTTTCAGATTCTACCCTGGTGGTCAGATTCCTCAGCATCCACTCGAGGCAAAACTACCTGCAATGGCATCTGAGAAAAATGTGCCCTTACATAGTCTAACAGTACATATTTTAATAGTAAGAAGTGGCTTCCACTGCCCAAAGTGAGTTCTTCCTATCTAAATTCCCAGGTGGAAGAAGTTGATGGAAAACATTCTTCCAAGGACCAAGGCTGGAATATGCCACTTCCATGAGCCATTGCCCTGAAGCTTCACTCTGAGCATAATGAGCAGAGTCCCTCTGGCCGCAGACATCATTCTTACCTGGTCCCCAAGACAAAGTGTGGCCAGGAGTGTCAAACTCTGCAAGCACACGGATACCCCGGAGCCGTGCGTATTCAATGACCTCCTTCACATCCTGTGCTGTGTAAATGTGGGTGACAGGGTTGTAGGACCCCTGAAAGGCACAAGACACCCTTCAGGTTCACATTTCCTGAAAGCTAGCAGAGTAGAAGATACTCAAAATGCCCACAAGACTCCCCAGACATCAGAAAACCTGCCCATAGCCCTTTGGTATCAGGGACTATCTTCAAAAAACTTGATCATAATTTCCCAGAAGTTATCACATCTATTTTATCTGAGTATCATAATGCCAGTGAGATAATCATGGTAGGTATTAATATTATGTCCATTTAACAGAATATACATAAATAGAAAGGGAATAAGGCCAGAAGAGATTCTCTCCTGAAGGTCACAAGGAAAATTATTGGCAAAGTTTTGGACTTGAACTCAAGTCTTCTGACTCCAAATCCAGTGTCCTTCCCCTATATTGGTGTAAAACCGACTGGTTAGGATGAGAGACACTGTTCTTGCCAGGAGGGCCACAGCCAGATTCAGACACTGACCCATAAACTTGGTCTGAGTGAAATGGGGACATACCTTTCTCATGAGCTCTGGAAAAGTGAAGCTCTCATATGGGAAGGAAGGATCATCTACCAGATGCCAGTGGAACACGTTCAATTTATTGTACGCCATGACATCCTGTAGGTTAAAGTGCACACTGTGAACCCATCACAGTCTCTCCCGTTTCAGCCTCAAACTTGCAATGTTGGGCAGGCTCTCAGGCTGCTCCATACATCCCTACAGGCTTGACCTGCCTCAGCTCTCAATTAAGTGTCTATGGGGTCTCTCTATCAAACCTTCCCATCAGGGAGGGATGGCATGGAGGGAAGGCCTCGCACACTTCTACTCTTCCCAGAACACATCCAAAGATGGATGATAGAAGTGGTCTTTCCTCTTTTTGAAATAAATTCTGGCCACATTAAGAGGAGGGCTGCAGCTACTGTGGTACCCTGGAATCTTCCAAAAGCCTGAAGAGCAACACTTCCTCTTGCCATTTGTGTTGTCTGACTGATGTTAATCCCAACTGTGAGACCTCCTGGGAACTTAGTAGTCTCTTAACTCATAATCTCAGAGGCCAAGGCTGGCAGATGTGTTGCCTCCTTTGGTTCCGTCACAGGAGCAAAGGAAAAGGCAGACACAGGAACTGGATCGGGAACTGTCAGATAAGACTGCACATTAAAACTCAAGAGAGTTAGGAACCTCCTAGGTAAGGCTTTTTTTTTTTTTTTTGAGACATAGTCTTGCTCTGTCACCCAGACTGGAGTGCAGTGGCGCAATCTCAGCTCACTGTAACCTCCACCTCCCAGGTTCAAGGGCTTCTCGTGCCTCAGCCTCCTTCCTTCCTTCATTCATTTTATTATTTATTTTTGGGACAGGGTCTCTGTTGTCCAGGCTGGACGGCAGTGGTGCAATCACAGTTCATGCATCCTTGATCTCCCCAGGCTCAGGTGACCCTCCCACTGCAGCCTCCTGAGTAGCTGGGACTACAGGTTTGCGCCATCATGCCTGGCTAATTTTTTGTATTTTCAGTAGAGATGGGGTTTCACCGTGTTGGGCACACCAGTCTCGAACACCTGAGCTCAGGCAATCCACCCGCCTTGGCCTCCCAGAGTGCTAAGATTACAGGTATGAGCCACTGCACCCGGCCCAGAGGTAAGGCTTTGAACATCTCTCTCCTATGACCTTCTCCTAACTAAAGTTAGCTCTGCTGGCCAGGTGTGGTAACTCATGCCTGTAATCCTACCACTCTGGGAGGCCAAGGTGGGCAGATTGCTTGAGCCCAGGAGTTCAAGACCAGCCTGGGCAACACGATGAAACCCCAGCTCTACAAAAAAAAAAAAAAAAAAAATTGAGACCCTTTCTCAAAAACAAATAAATAAAGTTAGTTCTGCCAATGAAGCCAATTCCCCTAAACATTTGTATCCCTGGAAACAGCCTGAACATTGATCTACGGTAGCCTGTAAGGTAGATTTAAGTCACTCTTTATTTTTTGAGTCTTGGAGCAGCTCATCTTCTACATTTTTCCCAGGAGCTCATAGAGTTACACACATTCTCTCTTTTTTTTTTTTGAGATGGCGTCTCACTCTTTCACCCAGGCTGGAGTGCAGTGGCGTGATCTCCAACCACTGCAACCTCTACCTCTCGGGTTCAAGCGATTCTCCTGCCTCAGTCTCTCAGGTAGCTGGGATTACAAGGATGCGCCACCATGTCCAGCTAATTTTTGTATTTTTAGTAGAGACGGAGTTTCACCATGTTGGCCAGGCCGGCCTCGAACTTCTGACCTCAGGTGATCCGCCCACCTCGGCCTGCCAAAGTGTTGGGATTACAGGCGTGAGCCACCACGCCCAGTCCATACATTCTCTCTCTAACTCTTTAAGAATTTGGAACTTGGTCTGTCCGTTGCTCCATCACCCCAGAACTCTTAAGTGTGAAGAAGGCCTTCAGGCCTGGGTACCAGAGTGTCCAGGATGCTAGAGAGTGGTAGGTAATGGCGAGATGTATCCAACAGCAAGCCCCGGTGAGGAAAGCGGGGAAAGTCCTCGATCTCAGTCTTGTTGATAAAGAACTGTGCAGAATAAACATTGAACATGTCAGATTCAAAGGAAGCTTACTACGGGGGCACAGGGAGATGAAGATACCTCTCCCAGGATTCTTAAAAAGCCAATCTTTGACTGTTCTCAGGGTCACTGTCTCCCCAAATGCCCCCCACCTCTATAAATGACCATGAGCAGCCACCTTCCCATAGAGCAATTGTCCAACGCCGGCCTAATACAACTGTCCCATACACCACTCAGCCTAAAAATTCTGGATTTTCCTGTTAACACAGTTTATTTTCTTCAAAGCAGTGTGGCCTCAAGGTCTAAATGATGACTAAATGACTAAATGATGACTCAAGGGAACCAAATTACAGTGATTCCAAACAGACCAAATCTACCAAACCAGTTTTCCACTCACATCTCCTCTTCCATTTCTACTGGGGCTATCTCAAGTCACCAGGATCCTAAGGCAAAACAAGATTTTTCTAGGATTCTCAACATTGGGATCAAACCCCGGAGATGAAAAAGGAGCCCTTTTTGAGGGTCCACACTTACTGTGCCCTCAGCAGATTTCCAAACAAGCTGGCTAAAAGTCTCCAGACCTAGGAAGAAGTAGAGAGGCAGAGTCAAGACTCAGGGAGTGGAGAAAGAGGTGTATCTATTTGGAAGGTTCTCAATGTAGCAGAGCGTAATGTTTGGGTACACAGTGAAAATGGATGTAGTGTAGGCTTGACAATTTTTAACACCGATGAAAAGGGGATATTAGGAAGCCAGTATCCATCTTTACTCTGTATTTCATTTTGGGAGATGTCAGAGTAAGGGTTTTAGTGCCCCTTCTTACAACACACTAACTTTCAAAACCCATGTACCTCTCATCTATATTTCCTGTGCCTTGACAAGAATATTGAGAAGAGAGGCCAAGACATATACTCATGAGGACAGACACAGGGACAAGACAGCCTGCAAGGCTTTCCATAGTTAATCCCTATCAGGAGCTGACAGAGCTGAGAAAAGGGGTCCCAGAATAAATTGTGAGAAAGTGATCATAAGCTTGGGTTTCCAAGGAGCCTGGGTTCATGGCTGGACCTAGAAAATAAAAAAAAAAAAATCACCCACTCTTCCTCTTCAGAGACTGAGAAGAGACCCATCTATAGGGAGCTGAGGTGTGGTGGACAGCAACTGCCTCAGAAGGACTCCCCTAGTCCACTGACACTGTCTCCTAGAGTCTAGCAAGGCCCACACAGGTATGTTGAATCCAGAGCATTGTATGTTCTCAACAGCTGGGGACCCTCTTCTGGAAACACTGCAGAAACCCCATGAAAAATTATCAGAGTCCCCAATTTCAAAGTGAAAGAATCCATGAGACTTCAGCAGTCACTCAGCACCTGGTTTGAGCAGACTGCTAGTGTACTGTTTTGGCTTCTCCCCACTCTGACTCTGACACCCAGCATTCTGGAGTCCGAGGTCCTCCCTTACCATCGGCACCTGCACCAAAGGTACAAGAGGGCAGGAAGGGGAGGCAGCATGCTGTTGTTCCAAGCATAGAAGTGGGGAAAGGGAAGGAAGACAAACCAAAGCAAGGTGTGGAATTCCGAGAGAATTTCCCTCATCATTCACCAGCAGAGGGTTTACCAAAAGTGGGAGAGGTACTTGGCTAAGTCTGTATCTAAGCACCAAATACCTTCTCAGTAAACCCAGAGGAAGGGCAAGGGCTGACAGTTTAGCCAGTAAACTCATTTTCTCCAGAAATAATGTAGTTCTAAATATTTCACTACTATTTATCTTTTCTCTTGCATGTATCTATTTCTTTTGTTATAGTTTTCCTTTTAAAAAATACCTTTCCAATTACATGTCTTTAGCAAGAGCTGGACGGGCAATGTCTGTGGTAGCATCATTCCCCCTGTCCCCCAGCTACCTGTCCCCTGCTGGCACCTAGAGCATCAGCCCGCAGACTCTCACACTGCTTCCCAGAGCCCCTGACTAGGGCAGCAGCAGCAGCAGCTGCTGATGCTGCACAGGGTAAAACCTGTCAACCTCCAGGGACAGCTCCACAGCGATGGGAAAACACGCCAACTGTTCCCATAAAGAAAGCTTCCTGGCTGGGCGAGGTGGCACACACCTGTAATCCCAGAACTTTGGGAGGCCGAGATGGGTGGATCACTTGAACTCAGGAGTTCAAAACTGGCCTGGGTAATATGGTGAAATCCCATCTCTACTAAAAATATAAGAATTAGCTGGGCGTGGTGGCAGGCACTTATAATCCCACTACTTGGGAGGCTAAAGAGGGAAGATTGCTTAAGCCTAGGAGGCAGAGGTTGCAGTGAGCAGGGACTGGGCTACTGAACTCCACCAACACCAACCTTCCCACATCATCCTTTCTCTCTCTCTTTTAATTTGTTACCTCGGAGAGCTCCCCAGACAGTCTCAGAGAGGAGTAAACACTGGTCATCATTTATGGTCAGGGTATCTGAAATGACAGAAATGAACTCATTTAGTTGGTTAAGGTTTTCTATTCTCAGATTATAGACCAGATACTCTATAAATCATTGGATTAAAAAAAAAAAACAGTAAGACCATATATTTTTAAAAATCTTTCAATGAGGAGATGTCCCCAGAGCAAGATAGCTATAGGATGGGCTGGTCTGGGGCCAGAGCGGGAGGGTGGTCACCACAGTGATTCTGTAGACCCTGCATGATGACGTACAGCAAGAGTCAGGCTGCAGCGGAGTTCTGTACAAAGCACCACCTCCCTCATGGGTCAGTTTCCACAGCAGAAAGATGAAGGAAGTCTTCTCCTGGCAAAGGGAACAGGGATGCCTGCAGCGGGGAGTGCAGCATGCAATGCTCCCAATGCCTTTGTAATCACCCTCCTTTCCCTTTCCTCTGTGCTTCAGCTACTTCCTCCAAGAATGTGAGGAAGAAGCCAAAACTCAAATGTTCACTTTGGAGACTGAGAAGTCCCCAAATGCTGCTCAGGGAAGACAAGAGGCAGTCACTGGACTAATGACTTAACTTCATCTCAGTATAAGTGACCAGAACCCCTTGTTTCCCCAATGAACGGTCTATTAGAGAAAACTAGCAAAGTATACACTTTCCTAAAATAGAAATGTATTCTGTCCAGCAGGTAGGTGTCCTGTGGGACTCAGTGAAGAGCCAGTGCGATGTTCCACAGCCAACCTTTAGCACTGGTTCGGTTTCTGCATAGGAAAAACTCATCTTCCATGGCTCTCAGCACTTGGTGACCCTCAGTCCCCATGGTCAAGGGAGACTCCAGGCCGAGCATCAGCAGTTTAGGCCAGGCCATCCAGAGTTACAGCTTCAGACAAGTGCTTGCTCTTCTAAGACAGGGAACAGGATGATACTTACAATTCTCTACCGACTCCAAAGTAGGAAGCTGGTTACATCCAGGTGTGACTACAGAGACAACCAACACATTCTTCTCAGGTGTATGCCGTTTTCCTGGGAAGACAGGGTAAGCTTGGTGTGGCCAACCTGCCATTAGAAGCAACAAGCAAAACCAAGGCCCTAGTTCTAGTACCCCAGCTCATACGCTTGTGGTAAAGGGAGGATGGCATTTACCCTTGGTGTAGGTACTGCCTGATCATCTGTTCAGCTGTTTCATTCTGGTTGTGCCCCTCTTCTCCTCAGTAGCCGCCCTGACCCATGTCTGAATGCTCTGGGTGACAGCTCTTCTTAACCAGGGCTCTATATTTCTGGCTGCCCTTGGCCTGTACCAAACAAACAATTCCACGACCTCAACAACTGCTTCTGACTGAGAGGCAGCTCTAGAGCATGCTACTCTCAGTGTGGTCTACAGATTAGCTGCCAATGTGCAAACTGTGTTACTGGTTGGTCACTATATAGAAAACTTACATGAAGCCTGAATGTAAATCAATGATGTCAGAGTGAACACACTGTCTAGTTCTAACATTTTTTCATACCAGATTTTCTTTTTTTTTTTTTGTGAGATGGAGTCTCGCTCTGTCGCCCAGGCTGGAGTGCAGTGGCCAGATTTCAGTTTACTACAAGCTCCGCCTCCCGGGTTTACGCCATTCTCCTGCCTCAACCTCCCAAGAAGCTGGACTACAGGCGCCCGCCACCTCGCCCAGCTAGTTTTTTGTATTTTTTAGTAGAGACGGGGTTTCACCGTGTTAGCCAGGATGGTCTCGATCTCCTGACCTTGTGATCCGCCCGTCTCCGCCTCCCAAAGTGCTGGGATTACAGGCTTGAGCCACCGCACCCAGCCAAGATTTTCTCGAAGAAGAGATCAGTTTTACATTCTGGTACATATGCTTCTTATCTCATTGCAGATTGGCATATTAAGTAGTACTGCTCTTGAGGGCTCCAGATGAAGGGTTTCCAGTTTTGCAAAAGCCTAGGAGCTAATGAAGCAGATGACAGAAGGATCTTCCATGCAGAGGAGGCCTGAAATGATGCAACTGATACCTCAGAGAAGGTCAGGGTCACCAGTCCATCTTGCTTCCTTCCTTCCTCTTCTCAAACAGGTTCTCGGTCCAAGGTAGATTTTACCCTAACAGTGAAGGGTCATCCAGTATGAGCCAACGTAGTACCTAATATAGCTTTACAGACCCTTGCCTATGCAGAAAAAATGCCAAGCCAAAATATGAATACACTGTCTCTTCTCACCTCCTATTGGTTCTTCCCTGTGATTTTCAGGATGGCTCTGATGTTATAGCCCCAAGCCTTAACTTAATGAACCCCTCTCTATTCTATTCTTTCCTGGAGAAACATTCATCCCACTGGCAACACAACATCCATGACTTTTTATGGCACTACAATGTCAGAGATAGGATGGCCTGGCAGAAGGCAACAAGAGAGAATTCAGAACCAAATTGGAATCTCAAACGTTACCCATCTCCAGGCAGAGAGAATCCAAGCACTCAGATCATCTCAAGAAAGCCTGCTCAGACCTCTTGAGCACTACCACATGGCTGTATCTCAGCTCTTAGGTCTGCCAAGAAGCAAGCCAATAAGGGGTCCTTTCTTACCATCATGAATAAATACATTCTTTCCTTTATCAGTAAATACCATGGATCCCCACACCAATACCTGCCTCCATTCTGCAAAGAGGAGGGAATCTGAAGCACCTCTGGGCCAGGTCAATTCACAACTCCATTCTCAAACCCTAAAATTACACTGTTACAACACAAAGGACAAGCAGACCTTCAAGGCGAAGACCACACTCAAGGCAGAGTCTGTAGGGCCATCCAAGCAGACAGGCTACAAACCCATCTCCACAGGAGACTCTACAGGGAGACCAATGAGGACTTAACCTAGGAGCAAGGGTGAGGAAAAACTATACCCCATCCTCTGTCTTCTTGTCCCCACTCCCAACCCCACGACATCATGGAGCCCCAATATCATTGTGTGGAGAGCTCATCTGCATATTACCCAGGCAGCCATCCAAAAGACAGCCAAAGTCCTGAGCTTTAGTTCTAATCCACTGGGGCTCAGCATGCCACATAAGGAGAAATCACAACTAATCCACATGCAACTACCATGGCTCGCCGCCCTCATGACAAAACAAGAGAGGCTGCACAAACACCAGGTTTATCTGAACTATTACTTGGAAGACAGAAAAATACCTAATCTTTCTTTTTTTTAAATTTATTTTTCTAAAACACACCTGTACTGCACTCCCTAAATCTGTAGTCTTTTGGAGAGTCACAGACTCCCTCGCAGATCTGCTGAATAGGAAAGCACTTTTTTCCCCCAGAACAATGCCCCTAATTTAAGGGCTGTTTCTCCAGAATTACAATTCTTCCAGTCCCCGCCATCAATCTCATGGTGAAGAATCCCTGTCCGAAGTTCTCTCAGTGACTCATCTGGGTTTGGGCTGAAAGACGTATATACAGGGGCATGGCTGCTGTTTAAACAAATTATGAGAGGGATGTTTGGGGGAGGCAGCAACACGAGAGCTGGCAAAACAGCAGGGACACTATGTCACTGAAAATGATGTAAATAGGGTATCACCACTGTGGTTTTCCGCCTCCAAGGTGCTACTCTGCCTGGCTATGAAGAGGGCAGGAAATAGGCAGGGGACAGTAGTACAGCTGCCTCTATACACACCCGCCCACAACCTGAACACTGAGAAGCACCGATGTGTGGGAAGCACGGTATGGCAAACAGCCCGGTCAGCCAGCAATGTCATGAGCACATGTGCCATGAGTCCAGCTGGGACAGCAGGAAATTGAGAAGCCTCCAGAGCTTAGAAGGCAGCATGAAAAACAGACCAGAGGGCTGGGAAATCAGGACAGGCTGCTTCTGGTTCTGGTTTTGCTGCTGCCAAGCTGAGCAAGTCTCAGGGCTCCCGTTTCCTCCCCTGTAAACAATGGCAGGGTGGGACCAGATTCCAGCTACTTCTCTTCAGATCTAAGACCTTGTGATTCCACAGACAGATAATACACTCCAGGGTCCCATTCCAGGACCACAGCCTCCTACCTCTGCAGCTCACTCGTCTCCCTGCTTTCATGTAGACCTACTCTTCTCTTTGGGTACACTGAAAACTTTGTATCTTTTTAAAAAATCAAAACAGTAGTACAGGCCTGGTGTGGTGGCTCAGGTCCATAATCTCAGCACTTTGGGAGGCTGAGGAGAGCGGATCACTTAAGGTCAGGAGTTAAGAGACCAGCCTGGCCAACACAGTGAAACTTGGTCTCTACTAAAAATACAAACAAATTAGCTGGGCATGGTGGTGCGCCCTGTAATCCCGGCTACTCAGGAGGCTGAGGTAGGAGAATCACTTGAACCCAAGAGACCGGAGGCTGCAGTGAGCAGAGATTGCACCACTGCACTCCAGCCTGGCCAACAGACTGAGACTCTGTCTCAAAAAAAAAAAAAAAAAAAAAAAAAAAATCAAACAGTGCTACCAAACAGTAGAAAATGTTCACAATTTAAAAAAAAAAGTATCTTTGGCACCCTTCCTTAGTCCCCTCAGTAAAGAGATAAACATCACTGGTAGTTTTCTACCCCTGTAGTACCTTGTAGCATAATTTTGCCTTAGCCTTATTCATCACAGACAGGTCATCTCCGGACATGGAATTCTCAGAACAAGGACACTCCTACCACCAAAATCCTACTGTTGAACCTTCTCCAGACTCCAGTACTATGACCCCTCTATTTCCCTTCTGTTCTCAGTCCTCTCTCATCCTTGCTTCCTTCCCTGCTGGCCTATGTGTAGCGATCCATCACCTCAAACACAATCTAGCCAATACTCTCAGCGATCTGTCTCTTTTCTGCTGTCACAACCAATGGGCAAAACTTTCAACCCTGGATCAATCTAACATCTGCCTGCTGTGCCCCTGACCCTGGCTACTGTACCCTATTGGAGGGAAGGGAGAAAAGTCACCAAAGAACAGGATTGGACCACTGCAAAATCATGGTCTCTATCTTGGCTGGGCCTGTGATGCTACCCTGAAAATCTTCTATCTCCACCTTTGCTTCATTCTATTTTCTACACCTTCCTCAAGTCTACTTGATCACCACCTCCCTTATGCTCAGCAGACAATCAGAAGAGAACTTTCAACTATCCCTACCCTCTTCCCCTCTCCCTGCTGACAAAAATATCTGCAACACTCACACCCGCCTGTACCCTTTCCCAGACCTCCACCTTGATGGAAGGGGTTTCCTTTTCCCTGTGCTCTGGAGCTCTTCTCAGTCTCCTCTCGTATAAATTATTTCCCCTTTTCCCAAAGCCTTCAGATTATTTCTTTCAACTCTCATCAGCATTAAAATGTTTGCAATCTTCCTGGTCTCAACTGCATGTCACTTCAAACACTCACTGTTTCTTTTGCCTTCCTGCCACAAAGACACTCTAGAGGAAATGTAGCCTAGGCAGCTAAGGACCTGAACTCCAAAGGAAGACAGATCTGGATCCAAATCTTGGTTCTAACACTTTCTAGCTGCAGGCCTTCCCTAGGCAAGTTATTTACCCTCTCTAAGCTGCAGTTTCCTCAACTGTAAAATGGGGGTCATAATACCTATATAATTGGGCTGCTGGGAAGGTTAAATGAGTTCACACATGTAAAGTGCTTAGCTCAGGGCCTGGCACATGGTAAGTGCTCATGATGTTGGTTATGCTTAGTATTCTCTTCGTAGCTGCTTCCTTACAACCTATCTATTCCTCAATCCACTATAATCTGGCTTCCTTCACCACCACTTCTCTCAAAATGGCTTCACCAAAGTCCTGTGGTTCTGTAACCAAATTCAAGGGACTCTTTTCAATTCATTCATTCATTCGACAATAATTTACTGAATGCTTACTATGTGCCAGGGGACACATAGTAAGTGCTGGGGATACAGCAGTGGTCAAAACAGACAAAAATCCCTGCTGTCAGAGAGCTCATAGAAACCACTCACTCCTTCTGAGACCTCTTGACAGCATCGGACATCCCTGACCTTCTTGAAACTAAACTCCTTTAGCTTAGGGGACAGTGCTCTCTTGGTTTTCCTTCTAACTCCTTGAATATGCTTCTTCATTCTACTTCTCCTTCACCAACCCCAATGTGCTAGTGTTACCCAGGATGTCCAAGGCTCCAAACTTCTCTTTTTCCCTTCCCTTACACTCTCCCTAGACAATGCCATCCACTCCCACAGCAGGCCAATGACTCCCAAATCTATCTTTTCAAGCCAGCCCTTCTTCTGGAGCTCTAGACTTGTATGCCTCCACACAAATGTCTCAAACGCCACTTGAATCTTAAACACAAAACTAACCTAACTCTTCATTCCTCCTCCTGGCTGATCCTCTCTCTCACTTTGATAACAGCCCCATCTATTTACCTACACCAGAAATCTCCTTCTTCTACACCTTCCATCTCACTGAGTAGATCACAAGTTCATTAACTCAAAATAACATTCACAGACTGTCTGCTAGCTCAAACATTGTGTTAAGCACTGAGATTACAACAGTAAAAAGACTTCTTAAAAGTCTTACAATTACACAATACTTATAATCTCTTAACACATCGCCATTTTCCCAACCCCACTGGGCCAAAGCCTTAATTCGGCCTCTTGTAATTTCTCACCTGGATGACTATAAAAAAATCTCCCAGGCAATCTTCCCCTGCCTCCAGGAATACCCATGTCAATCTACTATCCTCAGGGATATTAGAATATGAAGATAGGAGCATGACAATCTCTGCTTAAAATCTTCCAATGGCTCCCACAGCTTTCAGAATAAAGTCCAGAATTCACTGGGTAATCATCAGAAAACGCCTTGTCTTTTTCTGCTCCTGTGCAGGAACTCTCACAATGAACAATGAACTCTGTCCTGAAAATGCCATATTTTCTCCATATTTTTCTTTGCACATATTGCTTCCTCCAATTGAAACAAACTTTGCCTTCTCTCCACATCTCTCCCAATTAAGAAACAGCTCTGTTTTCCTTTTAGGAAATTTTTCTGTTATTTCCCTGCCCTTTCCTAAGAGACCCTCCTATGTAATCATGCAGCAATGTATACATACACTTTTCAAAACACTTATCTTAAGATATGCTGTTTATTTGTCTAGCTCCTCACCTAGGTTGTGAGTTCCTCAACAGGAGGGACCAATCTCAGTGTCTCTGTATTCCCAGTGCCTGACACACGGCAGTCATTCAATACATGTTTGCTGAAAAAATGAATGATGTTGGAATTTACAAAATGCATATTTAATGTTATGATTGTGCTATGTGATAATGAGGCATAAATAGCAAGTAGTTAATGTAGAGATTACTTTTATATCCTCAAACCTAGTATTTCTGAAATCCTGAGACTGGGGTGGGCGATGCTAAGACACCCAGACTTACACAAACTGCCTTTTCAGACACTGCTCTGAAGACCTCTGGATCCATAAATTTCAAGATTTAGGTCTTTCCACTTTTCTGAAAGGAAGAACTCATTGCTGTATTAGGGTAACTAATAACTATTAGGGTAACCTGGAAACTATCAATCTTTACCTCAGTGCAAAATAGCCTTTCCCTCCACTACCCCTGTTCCCTCCTGAATCAAAACAGTTTTATCGTATCAATGTGTTTGATTCACAGAATCCTAGCAGTATGTAAAAAAAAAAACACATTGGTTTCGGTTATAAAGTGGTACTTGATTTTGCTTCTGGATTGGAAACTAAGAAAGGCAACCCAGGCTTGGCCACCTTCCCACTCTTTAATGTCTACTCTGCCCCCATATCCCCTGGTACCCTCCTAGGCTGGTGCCAAAGTTTGTTCCCATGACCACTTTGTTCTCTTCCCCCTCTCACCTTTATAAACATCATATCCAGGTTTCATCTCCCCCATATTCAGCCTAATAAAAGCCCATTATATCATTCACTTCCCACTCATTTCTTCATTCCAACCAAGATATATTGAGCATTTAATGTGCATTAGGAACTGTGCTAGGTGCTGGGGCAGTTAAAAAGAAAAACGAGCCCTGGTCCCTGCCCTTGAGGAGATCACAATCTAGCAGGAGAGATAAACACAAACAATGATTACAAACATTGTGATAAGGGCTATGGTAGATTTCATAGCCACGCCCGGCAAAGGTGGAAGGTTTGACATTGAAGGGGACCTCTGAGTGGGATCTTGAACACTGAATTGGTATTCACCAAGCTACCAGGAGGAGAAAAGGTATTCCAAGCCTGGGAAGTGAATTGGTGTGGCTAGGAGAGAAGTCAAGGCCAACCTTGTCAAACTTCTTATCCCAACAACGTGGGAGTCTGTGAAGCCAGCTGCCCTGAGCTGGGGCCTTCTCCTTAGTGCTGCTGAATTCAATCTAGATCATGGTACCTCCTCCTGCAAGTCCCAAGATTCTTCACCCTCCACAGACTACTAATACCTACTTGGAAGTATCACTCTCTCCAGCCCACAGGTGAATCCTGAATGTTCTTCCTTCCTCTCATTCCCATCACATATTTTTTGGGTAAAAGTTGCACCTCTTTTTTTTTTTTTTTTGAAAAAGTTGTAGTTAAAAATTTTCTATTTCCCCCTACTTTTAAAACTGATCTGCCCCTCCCAATCCTATCCCCACTGGAAAGAGAACATCTCCCTAAAATTCTAGATCTCAAGAGATAACTTTAGTTATAACAGTTTGCACAATTTTCCAATTTTTTGTAAATACATAAATTTATTAATTTTTAAAATAAAAATGGGCCTGGGCACGGTGGTTCACACTTGTAACCCCAGCACTTTGGGAAGCTGAGGCAGGTGGATCACTTGAGTTCAAGCGTTTGAGCCCAGCCTGGTCAACATGGCGAAACCTTGTCTCTACTAAAAATACAAAAATTAGCTAGGCATGGTGGCAGGTGCCTGTAATTCCAGTTACTTGGGAGGCTGAGGCAGGAGAATTACTTGAACCTGGGAGGTGGCAGTTGCAGTTAGCCGAGCGATCATGCCACTGCACTCCAGCCTGGGTAATAGAGCGAGACTGTCTCAAAAAAACCCAAAAACAAAAAACAAAAACAAAAATGGGATCCTAATACTATTAGTTTGTAACTTTTTTCCCCTTACCAAAATGAGCTGTAGATCTGTTAATGTCAATATACATATAGATCTACATCCTTATTTATAAATGTTGAATAGAATTCCAATGATGAGATACACATTAACTTACCTAACTTCTCTTCTGTTTATGGACATTTATTCTAAGTTTTTAGTATTATAAACAATGCTCTAGTAAACAAATATTCATATATATGTATATAAGCAATTGTGAAAGATATCTGTAGGATAAATTCTTGGAGGTGGAAATGCTAGGCCACAGATATGAAAGTTTTGGTTTTGATACTGCCAAATTTCTCTTCCAAGTTACTGTACTAACTTATACCCAAATCGACATATATGGGCCCATTGCTCCACATCTTTCCAACACTAGACCATCTCAATTCTTTTTCACCATTGCCAGCTGGATTTGAAAAAACAAACACAGGCCGGGCACGGTGGCTCACGCCTGTAATCCCAGCACTTTGGGAGGCCAAGACGGGCGGATCATGAGGTCAAGAGATCAAGACCATCCTGGCTAACATGGTGAAACCCTGTCTCTACTAAAAATACACAAAAAAATTACCTGGGCTTGGTGGCAGGTGCCTGTAGTCCCAGCTACCTGGGAAGCTGAGGCAGGAGAATGGCATGAACCCAGGAGGCAGAGCTTGCAGTGAGCTGAGATCGCGCCACTGCACTCCAGCCTGGGTGACTGAGCAAGACTCCGTCTCAAAAAAACAAACAAAAAGACAAAAAACAAAAAAAAAATTGTTTCAATTTCAATTTGTATTTTTTTAATCTTAAGTTTTAATTTTTTTTTTTTTTTGAGACAGCGCCTTGCTCTGTCACCCAGGCTGGAGTGCAGTGGCACCATTATAGCTCACTGCAGCCTCAATCTCCTAGGCTCAAGTGATCCTCCTGCCTCAGCCTCCCAGACAGCTAAGACTACAGGCGTGTACCAGCATGTCAGGCTAATTTTTATTTTTATTTTTTTGTAGAGACAGGGTCTCTCTATGCTGCCCAGGCTGGTCTTGAACTCCTGGCCTCAAGTCTTTCTTTGTACCTACTAGCCAAATTCTTTACTTTTTAAAGTTATTTTTCTTGGTCAGGCGCAGTGGCTCACACCTGTAATCCCAGCACTTTGGGATGCCCAGGTGGGCAGATCACAAGGTCAGGAGATTGAGACCATCCCGGCTAACATGGTGAAACCCTGTCTCTACTAATACAAAAAAAAATTAGCCAGGCGTGGTGGCTGGTGACTGTGGTTCCAGCTACTCGGGAGGCTGAGGCAGGAGAATGGCGTGAACCTGGGAGGCGGAGCTTGCAGTGAGCTGAGATTGCACCATTGCACTCCAGCCTGGGCGACAGAGCGAGAATCCGTCTCGGTTGGGGGCGGGGGAAGTTATTTTTCTTTTATAGACTTGTTACAAATATCTGCCTCATTTTATCCTTTATTTTTTAACCTTATGCTTTCTTTTGCTTTAATTTTTACGCAGTCAAAGCTATGACTCTTTTCCTTTATGGTCTCTTTGTTTGCTCACTTAGAAAGGCCTCCTCTACCCCTAAAATTTTAATAATAGTTTCCTTCATTTCTGCCTAACACTTTGTCTTTCATCTTTAGATCTTTAATACCTGGAATTTACTTTTGAGTTTGATATGAGGTAAAGAATTTTTTTTTTCCAATTGGATAACCAGTTATCCTCACGTATTTATTGACTAATACATTTTTTCACTTTTGATTGGAAATACTTCTTTGATCATATATTAAATTCCCACATACATACACATGCTTGCTTGCCTCTGGAATCTATTTTCTTGGCAATCTTATTGCCAGGGAAATCCACCATGTCATATCTCTACCATATTTTGTCACTTTGCCCAATATATAACCCCCTTTGCTCACTTCTGGTCCTGTACTTCTATTCTTATACATGTTGCTTCCTCTTCTCTACCAGACCACCGGTACTACATATCATTCACCTTGTAAACCCTCTGAGATCTTATTGTGTAGTTATTTAATTACTCAACTTCTTCTACTTCCTCCCTAACTGAAGCCTGGCTCTCCCCAGGAATACCACACACCACTTCCCCTACAACATGCTCTGAGAGGCAGCCACCTCCCACATCACAGGGTTGAGATATAGGGCTGCTTCTGGGTCATCCATTCCACCGCCACCAAGTAATAAAACACCTTTCTTCTGTGGTTCATGTCACCCAGCTGTTAAATTTCCAGCTCTCCTTGTTACAACCCTCTGCAGCTTCCTGATCACTTCTTTATTCACTTTTTTTTTTTTTTTTTTTGAGATGGAGTCCTACTCCATTGCCCAGGCTGGGGTGCAGTGGCACGATCTCGGCTCACTGCAATCTCCACCTCCCAGGCTCAAGTGATCCTTCTACCTCAGCCTTCTAAATAGCTGGGATTACAGGTGTGCACCGCCACACCTGGCTAATTTTTGTATGTTTACAAATTAGACGGGGTTTCACCACATTAGCCAAGCTGGTCTCGAACTCCTGACCTCAAGTGATCCAACTGCCTCAGCCTCCCAAAGTGCTGGGATTACAGGTATGAGCCACTGCACCTGACCTTATTTACTTAATACTTTGGATCCTGGTGCCCAGTATTCCTCTCCACCCCAAAGCTGGCTATTATCCTAGATGATTTTAACACCCAAGAGGAAGAACTAACCCATGTTCTGGCTTAGCAGTCATCCAATAACATCCTCCTCTTCCTCAACCACCCTCCTATGGTTGCCTTTTGGACCTTCTTCTCCTCGGGAAGTGTTCAAACTCATTCTCCCAAGCTCTAGTACTACATAGCTAACTGCTTGCTAGATACCTCATAGTCAACACGTCAAAATCAAATTTACTTTTCATGATTCTCACTCTACCTCTCAACCTCTTCATCAATTTCGCTTTTTTTTTTTTTTTTTTT
>NW_012101998.1:3412659-3434111 GCF_000951045.1 Mandrillus leucophaeus
TTTTTTTTTTGAGATGGAGTTTTGCTCCTGTTGCCCAGGCTGGAGTGCAGTGGCACAATCTCGGCTCACCACAACCTCTGCCTCCTAGATTCAAGCGATTCTCCTGCCTCAGCCTCCAGAGTAGCTGGGATTACAGGCATGCGCCACCATGCCCAGCTAATTTTGTATTTTTAGTAGAGATGGGGTTTCTCCACGTTGGTCAGACTGGTCTTGAACTCCCGACCTCAGGTGATCCGCCCGCCTCAGCCTCCCAAAGTGCTGGAATTACAGGCATGAGCCACCACGACTGGCCAATTTAGCTCTCTTTTTACTCCTTCCCTTCCTCTCCTACTATTTTCCCTATCTTTGTTAATGGCAGCACAAGTGAACGAGAGCCAACATTCAAACCGCTAAGTCAGAAATCTGGGAGTCATCCTCAGCACCCTTTCCCTCCAGCCTAACTCCCACTTCCAAGCAGCCATCTCCTAAACCTCTCTTCAGTCTTTCTAGTTTTCTCTGTCCTTACATCCATCAACCCAACTTCAGCCACTATTCTCTTATTTAGATCACTATTGGCAGCCTTTTAACTGGGTTTCCTGCCTCTAATCCCACTCTACAGCAAGCCCCAAAGTAGCCAGAGTTTAGTCACATCATTTATCCTGTTGACTGCACTTTACTGGCCTTCTTTGACCTTAGGATAAAGCTCCATTCCTTACCAGGGCTTATTAGGTCATTTCATGACCTTTCCATCTATCTCCTCTTTAGCTTCAGAACTTGCTGATCCACCCTAGAGTTGTGCATTTCAGCTAGACACCTTGAGTTCCTTGAATATGGCATGAAGGCTTCTCGCCTGTAGGCCTTTTCCACGTGCAGTTCCTTCTATGTGGAATACTATCTTCACCCCCACCAACTTCTACTTTTAGACCTCCTTCAACAGCTCTCTAGGAAAGTCTTTTCAATATGCACCTTCTCCTTTCCCCTCCACACACTTAGGTCGGGTGTTCCTCTTCTGCACTCCCAAAGTACTTTGTGCTTCAGTTATTATAGAAAAATATCACACCCTGTCTGTCTGTATCCCCACTTCCAGGAACTGTAAATACTTTAAGGACAGGGCAGTTCAACTTAATATTCCTTGGACCTAGTACTATTGACGATTAAAGTTACTTAATAAATACTACTTGTACTAAGAATAGATGCGAAGAAGGAAGAAATGCTACTGGAATCTGGTAACAATGGGCCAGGGATCAAAATATTCATAACCTGAGTGCTATTGAGTAACTAGATGTTAGAAGTTATTACCTATTTGAAGTAATTAATGCTAAGATATGATTAGAGCTTAATCCTGCCAGAGGCCAGTAGTTTTCCAAATTGCTAACTGGATTGACAAAGGCGTGTATGATTATGCCACAAGACTGTATGGTGACAGGAGCAAAATTTATGCATACTGGAATTTCTGCTCCACCCCTACAAACTGTGTAACCCTGGGCATGTTACTTAGCTTCTATGTCTCCATTCTCAAAGATTCGGATAACACTGACCTCACAGAGCTGTTATGAAGATGAAAGGGCAATAACATACATCAAGTGCCAGACAATAAATGCTAGTTTCCTTCCGTGTTCTACTTCCCTTCTCCCAATAAGACAGTTTTGCCCCAGCAAACCTCGATTCTCTCATTTGGCCAGAGGAGTCCTGGGGTAGGGTTTCCTATGGCAAAGCCACACTCTAGGAGCAGCTTCCCTGAAGGGTTTTTCATGAGCCTCTTATAGGAGACTGAAGGCTTCACTATTGTGAGATGCCATTCTGTATGTGAACAGGCTGACACTTCAACATACAAAAGCGACATAGCCTTAGAACTCTGAATCTCCCCCAACCTAGGACTGCAGCTCCAGGCAAAACAACAAAGCCACTAATGCGGAATCCTAGTTACAACAAGGACAAGGTTGAACAAACAGTACAGTAGTTAAACTGTTCATGTATAACACAGTGTATCTGGTAAGTCATCCCCCTTACCCCCTCAATCCGAAGAGTTTTACAAAAGAAGGGGAAGGCTGCTTAACAGGTGACAAGCTGACAAGCACCCATACGTCCTGCATTTGAGTATACACTTCCACAGGAAGGAGCTCCACACCACACCCAAGCCTAACCAGCTTCAAGATGTGGACACAACAATAGCATACCAAAGTTGGCTGGGGATCAGGGCTGAGTGTGTGGCCAGGAAGCTTAAGCAAATGCCAAAGCTTAAAACAGGAACAAAGGAGAAGAAGAGAGAAGACTGAAGTTCCTGACCCAATAATGGGTTTTGTTCATTACAACCAGGAATAGAGAAGAAAATAGAATTCATTTTGGTATTACAATAGACTGTGAACATGTAAACCTTGAGACAGCTCACACCACAGAAAACTCTTCAAACATACACCTCTCTGACCCCTACGGACCCAACCTCCTTTCTTCCGCTGACTTTGTTGTCACTGGCTCCACAAAGGTTGCGGAACCTCCTGAGGATGATGCAAATTGATTCTATTTTATCACTTATTTTCAGGGCCAGGAGAAGAAATTTAGGAAACTACAGAAACATAAGAGTGACCCTTCTTTTGTTTTTGTTTCTGGGTTTTTGTTTGTTTATTTGTTTGTTTGCTTTTTTTGAGACAAGGTCTGGCTCTGTTGTCCAGGCTGGAGTGCAATGACACGATCTTGGCTAACTGCAACCTCCACCTCCTGAGCTCAAGCCATCCTTCTACCTCAGCCTCCGGAGTAGCTGGGACTACAGGCATGAGACACCATGCCCAGTTTTATTTCTTAAAAGAAGTACTGGTAAGGCAGTAAAACTCCTTTCCCTCTATATAATCAACAGGAAAGGGATTGAGGCTTATGCCTTTAACAGGCTAAGAAACAGACAACATGCTCTAGCATGAGATTGTTAAAAACAAACAAACAACAACAAAACAACAGGTATCCATTGTCAAAAACCTTCCAATGCTATGCTTCTTGCTTCTGTTTGGAGGTAAGGAACTGGGGTAGAAAGAAATGGAAAGAAGGGCATCTCTGGGGCTCAGACTTTTAATTTTTATTGTTTTATTTTTAAAATCACCAAGTTCTTCCCACTATTATAGCCTCCTTCAAAGACTGAAAAAACATAACTATTTTCTTGTTATCCTTAGAAATGTCTGGAAGGTAGGCAGAGTTTAAAAAAAAAAAGAAGGAAGTAGCAGCAACAGCTTGGAAATTAGGCAATTAGTCTGAAGGCACATACTTAAGGGGTTAATAAACACTTTCTTGGCTGACTCCTCAATAAATCATGTTCCAGACCCTGATACACGTATACTGTGTTCAAACAGAATATCCAAGGCAGGGGAATACCTACAGCTCATGGAAATAAAACTCGAATTTTTTATAAACCAGGGCTAGGCTACCCACATACACCTTGATCAAGTTTAGCTTCTTGGACTCAGTACTATCCAGGGATACTGGAAAAGTATCATGCTTCAGGTAACAAATGGTGGCTCACACCTGTAATCTCAGCACTCTGGGAGGCCGAGGCAAGAGGATCGCTTGAAGCCAGCGGGGTTCAAGACCAGCCTGGGCGATATACTAAGACCCCCATCTCTACAAAATGTAAAAAATAAAAAAAATTAGCTGGGTGCAGTGGCACGCGCCTGTAGTCCTAGCTACTCATGAGTGAGCCGGGAAGATTGCTTGAGTCCTGGAGTTCGAGGTTGCAGTATGCCACGATCACGCCACTGTACTCCAGTCTGAATGACAGAGAAAGACCTGTTTCTTTAAAAAAAAAAAAAAAAGAAAGAAAGAAAGAAAGAAAAGAAAAGAAAAGAAAAAAACAGGGCTGTGAGAAGACTGCGGGCCAAGCTAATCTAGGCCCTGGCATTCAAAATCAAATACGACACTTATTTTGCCCTTCAACTAAAAACTGTGCTTCTGCTCTCACCTTCTTTCTAAAGAGAATTTATTCATCACTGTATTTCTCCTATGTATCCCTCTGTTCTCCACATACCCCTTCACAAGAAAAGTAATTCTACTACAAAACCTTCTTCCCATGTTGTTTTCTTCCTCTTTGCTTTCAAAACAATAAACTTAGTGGCAACCATGCCTTTGGCAGGAATATGCCTTGTCTTTGCCGTGGGAAAGGTTAAAGTATACTTAGCCACTAGCCTAATTAAAGTGGAGAGAACTAATCAGCATTATTCTTTCTCCCCAGCCCAGCTGCCTGACCTTGTCTGTTTCCCTCCTACACGCAATCCCAATGCATCTCCCACTGTGTGCTGAGTTAAGAGCAGCAGAAGTTGGGATCACACAATAAGCAGCACAGTGTGATTATCCTTTGCCCAGAATCACACACTTACACTCCAAATTGGAAACCTGAAAGGAAGGCAATCCTCAATGAAAAACTGCAAATCATATCTTTCTGATGATCTTCTCAGACCTGTAATCCCAACACTTTGGGTGGCTGAAGCAGGCAGACTGGGTGAGCCCAGGGGTTTGAGATCAGCTGGGGCAACACAGTGGGACTCCATCTCTACAAAAATTAGCTGTGCACCTGGAGTCCAAGCTACTCAGGAGACTGAGATGGGAGAACAGCTTGAGCCTCAGAGGTCGAGGCTGCAGTGGGCTGTGTTTGTGCCACTGCACTCCAGCCTGGGTGACAAAACAAGACCCTGTCTCTAAAAGAAAAAAAGAAAAGAAAGAAAACAAAACCCCAACCCATAAAGCCTTCTTACAAATATTTACACAAAGTAGCTCTTTAACGTTAATATATTCTACAAATAATAACTACATATCTACAACGTTCCAGATATAGAAGAAAAGGCCAAAGAAGGTATTTTAGGAGAGCCAGATTATACTGAACTATGCCACTTATTAACCCAGTCACTTCTTTCATATCTGAAGATGAGCAAATCAAATATTGATAAAAGCTGTAGAAGGATACAGATTCTCATATAATCATCTTCCATTCCAGAATAAAAGGGCTGGAGAAGGGAAGGAGGATTATTCTGTTCAAGGACAATAGCATCCTCAGCAACTCATAGAGATGTGCAGGTGAACATCAGACCAGGATGGGAACCTTATAATATCTATGATATACTATGGCTTCTATCAATCAGTTTCAGGAAAAGCAAAGAAGAATGGCCAGTCACAGTGGCTCACACCTGTAATCCTGAAGTGGGCAGATCACATGAGGCCAGAAGTTCGAAAGCAGCCTGGCCAACGTGGTGAAACCCCGTCGCTACTAAAGCCCGTCTCTACTAAAAAATAAAAAATTAGCCAGGCATGGTGGTGGGCGCTTGTAATCCCAGCTACTTGGGAGGCTGAGGCAAGATAATTGCTTGAACCCAGGGGATGGAGGTTGCAGTGAGTCAAAATCACGCCACTGCATTCCAGCCTGGGCAACAGAGCAAGACTCCATCTCAAAAAAAAAAAAGGAAAAAGAAAAAAAAAATGCAGTCAAATGGCAGAAACAGACTTAGCCACTTTACTTGGAAAAATCTGGGCTTTATTAGCTCCATCAATCACCATGCTCCCCACCATGCTTATTAAGTGTCTGGAGCAACATTAGATGGGTGCCATTCCAAATTCCAAATGATCACATCTTTGCTTTGCAAACAGGATGTGGCTTAATAATCACACAGGGAACTAGATTCATTCAAGTATCTAGTTCCTAAAACAAGTCTATTTAACAGGTTCAACAACATGCAACACACACCCTCCAACTGGTAGAAACACCTTTCAATGACAAAGAAAGGTGGCAAATACTAAACACCCTCACAGAACATTTAGCAACTGGTGGGACTAACCCTTGAAGGTGAATTCAAAATAGAACTGAACCTCAATACCAGACTTGTTTTCCAGAAAAGGGAGTATGAATTCTTAGTTTCAGGTTTAGATCAAAACTAGAAGTTGCATTGCTTAATGAAAAACACTGGGTCGGCCAGGGGGGCTCATTCCACCCTGTAATCCCAGGACTTTGGTAGGTCAAGGCAAGGGGATCACTTGAGCTCAGGAATTGGAGACCAGCTTGGGCAACATGGTGAAACCCCGTCTACAAAAAATACAAAAATTAGCCAGGTGTGGTGGCATGCTCCTGTGGTCCCAGCTACTCAAGGGGCTGAGGTGGGAGGATCGCTTGAGACCGGGAGGCAGAGGTTGCAGTGAGCCAAGACTGTGTCACTGCACTCTAGCCTGGGTGACTAAGCAAGACTGTCTCAAAAAAAAAAACAAAAACAAACAAACAAAACCCACTGACCCAGAACCTACAATTAAGCTGTTTGGAGGAAGAGGGCGGAAATCTGTTAGTTAAGATTTAACCTGCATATGTTGCCTTCTTTACTAAAATCAGACTCATAAAGGAATGTATTCTGGCTTCAGCCTTGTTGGTACTGCTTTCCCTCTATTTGCTTCCCATGCTATTGCTTCATCCTTGTTTCTGCAGAACTAGGATTTTAGCTTAAAGTCACCTAAAAGCCTCCACAGGAAACTATGTTCCAAAGGGAAGACTCTATGGGAAGAACAATAGAGAAAGAAGTTACTTTTAAGTCTTTAGAAATGTTCACCCAACCCAGTCTTCTTTTTCTCTCAAAGGACAAGAACCCTCAACTAATAAAGCAAATGAACTTACAGGAAGGTAATATATGGAAATAAACATCTTATTGAATTTATCTGGCTCTAAATCTCTTTCATTAGGGAATTTATAGTATTTCATTGTCTCACAATCTCTCCATTTCTATCTACTTGATTAAACTATAGTACTATAGCAATGGAGGTGAAGGCCTAATTTAGAAGTATAGGAATTAGGCAAGGCGCGGTGGCTCATGCCCATAATCCCAGCACTTTGGGAGGCCAAGGCGGGTGGATCACTTGAGGCCAGGAGTTCGAGACCAGCCTGGCCAACATGGTGAAACCCCATCTCTACTAAAAATATAAAAATTAGCTGGGCATGGTGGCGAACACCTGTAGTCCCAGCTATGCGGGAGGCTGGCGCAGGAGAATCGCTTGAACCCAGGAGGCGGAGGTTGCAGTGAGCTGAGATCATATCACTGCACTCAGCCTCAGTGTATGCTGAGTGAGCAATGGAGGTGAAGGCCTAATTTAGAAGTATAGGAATTAGGCAAGGCGCGGTGGCTCATGCCCATAATCCCAGCACTTTGGGAGGCCAAGGCGGGTGGATCACTTGAGGCCAGGAGTTCGAGACCAGCCTGGCGGCAACAGAGCGAGACTCCGTCAAAAAAAAAAAAAAAAAAAAAGGAAAGGAATTATTCTCATGTATATAGTATTAGTAAACAACCTACAAAGCTTTTGAGCATCTTATAATTCACAGTGTACCACTGTTTCATATTTTCATGTTTCCGCAATTGAACTATAGAGTCTAGGGCTAGGTCTTAAGACTTTTCTCGTAACCTTCAGAGTGCCCAGCACTGGGATTGACACATAGCAGTTAGAAGGATCTTTTTTTTCCCCCATAAACCAGGCTCAAACTCTTCTATAACCCAAATCAACATATTCTGAGTGCCAATCTTGTGTAAGGCTCTCTATTATTTGTCATGCAGGATTCAGAGGAAAATGTGATCTACCACACTCAAGAGCAGGCCTCTTATCCTCTCCAGCTTAATGCATTTTACCAGTTAAGGACTACTCTGATGCTGAGATTGTACTTCTTTCCCTAAATCAAATGTCATGTGTTTAATTAAATGCTTTTAATTCTAGATATCAAATGATAACTTTCGTGAAGTAATTTAAACACACTTGAAACATCATATAAAATATTACTATGACTCAACTGTAAATGTGGCTCCCACCCCCATAACATCTATACAATATAACCAAAGAGCTAGATTCCAGGAGATTATCAAGAAACTTCTAAATTTTGAACCCATGCAGCAGAATTGTATTCCTTTACATTGTTGACTCGACTTATACATGTGCTGTGGAATAATTATCCTCAAATGCAATTTTCAGTACTGATTACATAGCTGCCTAAAAGAAAACTGTTAGCCCCTTCCATTTTATATCAAACCAATGTCTAAAGTGCTCTTGACCTCTTTAACCCCACATTTTCCCCACCCTCATCCCTCCTCAATCCCCAGAACCCACTCATCACATCCACTAGACCTGAAATTTGAGCTCAATCATAACTCTTTGTGTCTCTGCTCAAGCCCTTCTTCCTGCCTGGAATACCCTCTTTTCAGTCCCGGCTAATTACATCCACCACCCCATTCCAAGTAGCCGCTGGAAACTCACTTCCTTATGTTCTATGACTTCTTTCACAGTTTATACTTGTTTTGTTTTTTGGGGGGGGGTTGTTTTTTTGAGATGGAGTCTCGCTCTGCTGCCCAGGCTGGAGTGCAGTGGCGCGATCTCGGCTCATGACAACCTCCACCTCCTGGGTTCAAGCGATTCTCCCGCCTTAGCACCCTGAGTAGCTGGGACTACAGGCGCGCACCACCACGCCCGGCTAATTTTTTGTATTTTTGGTAGAGACGTGGTTTTACGGTGTTGGTCAGGCTGGTCTCGAACTCCTGACCTCGTGATCCGCCCACCAAACATTCTATGTGCCAGACACTTGTATGTAACCTTGCATAGTTCTTCTATTATGTCTCCCCAATTTTGAGTGTTTTCTCTGGTCTCCACTACCCAGCCCTTGGCCACAGCCTCACTAGGACCCTGGACAGCTTGAACACGGTCAGAAGGATCACCTAAGATTTTTGCTGGCACAGTATTTTCCATAAATTAATCTCCTGATTGAACCGTAGTCCTATAGTAGTTATCTTTGGATGTAAACCTAATACAGCTCGAGGAGGAAGTGGAGTGCTTGTGATCAGAGGGCTGGGCAAAAGCCCAGAGGGCGTCTCTGTAGCCCTGGGGGAGCTATCCCCAGGCAGGCTCTCTCAGGGCCCGGGAACAGGGCGGGACAAGTTCGACTGACCTGTGCGGTAAGGACGGGGCCAAGACCCGGAACCGAAAAGCAGGTCACGATAGCGCTGGAAGGCCTCGTCGAGGACTGAGCAGCCAGGCTGCGCGGCGGAGCTGACATCGTACTGGAATTGAAAGTTGTTCGGATAAAGGACGTAGCGCTGGTCGGAGGTTTGGATGTTCTGAGGCCAGGGCCAGAGGGCGGTCGCCCGTCCTGCGAACGCTGCCGCCAGCAGCAGCGAAAACCAAAGCCTGGAGCTTGCCATGGCCCGCCGGTCTCCCCTCTCGGAGAGGCCTGGCCACGTGAGACCCTGGTCAGGTGAGCGGCGCCCGCGTGACTATCGGCGAATCACGTGACCAGAGGCCGCTCTGCGCCTGCGACCCCGGGAGGACCCACTCCCTGCCCTTTCACTTCCGGCCTGGACGTGAGGCTCCTGCTGCATGCAGCGGGTAGTGCCAGGCGTCGGCAACTGCTCGGCTCCCCAGACGCCTGTCGGGCCCAGTAGAACCGTAAATAACCGGCCACCCCTGCGGCCGTGCGGTTTCTGATGGAACTAGACAGCTCACCCGACTCGAGAAGCACGGGGTGGGGAGGCGAGGACGCAGGGCGAGCTGGAAAAGAAAGTTTCCCAGATGGCTCCAGGGTGAATCTTGAATGTTGTGATGGAGCTCGCCAGGCCTACTGGGAGGTAAAGGACTTCCCAGGCTGAAGTAAGTTCAGCAGCAGAAAAACGGAGGATTAAAACCACAAGTCGTTGTGATGTGAAATTTCGTGGGGCAAGAAAGGGCCGGAAGTGGGTAGTCTGCACGGCTCTGCTAGAGAGGGGATCACAAGATCACAAAAATGTGATCTACTTATGACTGGAAAAAATGTGTACTCTCAGAGCCAGCTCGAGGCATTCCATTGCTTCCGATATGAGCTCTTCCCTTCAAGATTGACTATAAATCTTTTAGTTAGCAACTCACATCCCCTTTCCGCAGACAAAACACCACATACCCCGGTGTGTATTTACTGAAAGCAGTAAGATATTGCTGGGCCTTTGGGTGCAAGATGGAGAGTCCTCAGAGATAAGGACAGGGGCCTGGTCCTGCAGGGCCTTACATAGGAAGTCGAGGAATTTATTCTCTGAGCAATTGAAAATCATCCCGAAAGATCTGCATTTTAGAAATACCATGTTGAATAGTTGCATAAAAAACCAGTTAGGAGGCCCCTTTTTATTGGAGGTAGAGAATAAGGAGAGACTGAACTACAGAAGTAGGGAAGGAAAAGCGCTGTAGATCCAAGAAATAGTGGGTATCCAGAAGAGAGGCTTGAGAAGTGATCAAGGAGAATTCCACAGTTATCAGAGACCCTGTCTTCCTTGTTCACCACTATGTTACCAGAACATAATACAAATAATGCTATTGTTATTGGGTGGCATTATTTAGTTAGTAGGTACTTTTTAAAATTTTTAAATTTAATTTTAGTATTAAAATACATGTAAAGATCAGGAAAATGAACTTTTAAAATTAAGGGCTTTCACTGGGCATGATAACACATCCCTGTAGTTCCAGCTACTCCCAGCTATTCAGGAGGCTAAGGCGGGAGGATCACTTGAACCAAGGAGTTCAAGTTTAGCCTGGGCAATATAGTGAAACCCTTTCTCAAAAACAAAGGGCTACTGAAATTGAAATCATGATAATTTATATTCAGCTCATAGGTACCTAATTGCTAGTTATACATACATGGCTTTGATGGGAAATTAAACATTCTGACAATACAGAAATTCATCAAGCAATTTGTCTTTGATGGTTGATTATTCAAGAACAGAGCTTGTAGCAAAAAAAGCAGAAATTAGATCCCACAGTCATCAGGTTCAGATTCTAAGGCATGCATTCTTACACTAATTTCTTCTTTGCTCAAATCTTAATTTTCATCAGCATTAGTAAGTGTCTGGGTACTCTGCCAGTCAGGAGAGATGTTACCAAAGGTACAAAGGAAAAGGATTTGAAAAGTATTGTCAGAAGAGCCAAGTTCATAATCAGACCCACAGGATCAATAATTTGGGGGAGTGTTTAGAGCAGTTTCGAGGATGACAGCAGTAGATCGAAGTAGAATTTCAGGACTGAGCATATGCCAAGGCACCCTTTTATGTGATATTCAACCTGTACCAGAAGAGAAGAGTCATTTAAAAGAGTTACGCAAGATGAAAGAGCTAGATCCAAATAAAGACATTATAAAAATTACTAATGGGGCCGAGCATGGTGGATTACAGGGATTCAGTTATTTAATTATTACTGAAAGAGCTCTTTTAGACTTAACCAAATTTTTAAATCAAATATTCTTATGCATACATAAAAGTAAGTTACACAAGATAAATTTGTTGATCTTCCAAAATATCCCCCCTTACTATACACTAGAGTGGGGTTTTGGCATAATGGCAGACAAATAGATGGAATGGAATAGAGGGTTCAGGAAAAGAGCCATTTGATTATTACTCGATCTCAACAAAGACACCAATTTAATTTAGTGGGGAAAGCAAGTTATTTTCAATAAAAGATGATAAAATAGATACCCCTATGTGGGGAAAATGAACTATGATCCCCTACCTCACAGCATACACAAACTTAATTAAAAATGGATCACAGGCTGGGGATGGTGGCTCACACCTGCAATTCCAGCACTGTGGGAGGCCAAGATGGGAGGATCACTTGAGCCCAGGAGTTCAAGACCAGCATGGATAATACAAAGAAACCTCACTTCTCTCTCTTTTTTTTTGAGATGGGGGTGGTTAATGGGTACAAAAAAAGTAGACTGAATAAGACGTACTATTCGAGAGCACAACAGGATGACTATAGTCAATAATAGTTGTATATTTTAAAAGAACTTAAAAGAGTGTAACTGGATTGCTTACAACTCAAAGGATAAACGATTGAGAGTATGGATAACCCCATTCTCCAAGATGTGCTTATTTCACATTGGACGCCTATATCAAAACATCTCATGTACCCCATAAATATATGCACCTACTATGTACCACAGAAACTTAAAATTAAAATTAGACTGGGCATGGTAGCTCATGCCTATAATCCCAGCACTTTGGGAGGCTGAGGCGGGTGAATTGCTTGAGGTCAGAAGTTTGAGACCAGCCTGGCCAACACGGTCAAACTCCATCTCTACTAAAAATATAAAAATTAGCGTGGTGGCAGGCACCTGTAATCCCAGCTACTTGGGAGGCTGAGGCAGGAGGGTCACTTGAACCCGGGAGGTGGAGGTTGCAGTGAGCCAAGATCACGCTACTGCACTCCAGCCTGGGTGGAGGTTCTATCTCAAAAAAAAATTAAATTTAAATTTAAAAAATGAATAAACAGTTTTTAACAATATGAACTATTTAAATTAGTATATATACAACATTGCCATCAATTTTGACAGTAAATGAATATCGAAAATAACATAATAAAGTATATAATATTTGATTGTTTATTTTTTCTTTATTAAAGGCAGCTTGTTAAATGAATAAAAACATGATTTAATTTTCATATCTGTATCTTCTAATAAAATTAATTTACATATCAGAAAAATAATTCACTGTCAGACAATGTGCCCAGGTTTTTGGCTTATAAATTAGGGGATCAGAAAGCAGGAAATAAATAATTTGCCTCAGTAAGTCTTTTACAATGGAGGTAAACTTTGAATTGACTCCCAAAGCATGAGTTAGCCAGGCAGGGAAAGGGGGAGCATAGGCAAAGCACAGAGGTATGAAAGAGGATGACATATTGAACAAAGGGTTTATGGGGCTAGCGAAATAAAATGTGCCACGATTACCTCACTTCCTGGTCCTCTACCATACTCTCTTCTTTCTGCAATGCCTTTCCCACTTCCCAATCCCTCTGCCTACTTCAAGGTCTAAACTTATATTTTACCATCCTGGAAATCTCTGACTTCTCAAATCTGGGTAAGATCCCCCTCCGTGATCCCATAACTCTCTGAGTTAATCTCATGTATCTCAAAGTACAGTTGACCCTTGAACAACATGGGTTTGAACTGCCCTGGTCCATCTATACACAGATACTATGTAGCCAAAGACAGATGGAAAACACAGTGTTCTTGGGATGCAAACCCCATGGGTGTGGAGGACCATCTGCAGGACTTGAGTATGTGCAGAGTATATGCGGATTTTGGTATTCTTGGAAGGTTGGGGGCATGGGGGAGGCGGGTCCTGGAACCAATCCCTTGAGTATATTGGGGTATGGCTCTATTGTTATTGTTTGTCCATTTGTCTGTCTGTTCCACTACAGTAAAAGCTCCTGCAATCTCAAACTCCTGGACTCAAGGGTCCTCCCATATCAGCCTCCCAAGTAGGTGGGACTACAGGCACATGCTACCATGCCAAGCTAATTTTTAAAGTTTTTGTAGAGATGGGTCTCCCTATGTTGCCCAGGCTGGTCTCAACTCCTGGGCTCAAGCGATCCTCCTGCCTCAGGCTTCCAAAGTGCTGCGATTATAGGGGTGCCACTGGCCCAGCCATCCTGACACTTTTTAAACCCATTCCATTTCACATGCCTCTGCCTCTGTTTTACCCTGTTGCCTCCAAGCTCTTCCCGTCCTATCTCTAAATTTACAAAACTCGATGCAATTTATCAGTACTGAACATATACAATTTTATGTAGGGTTTCTAAAAATGTGTCCAGGGCCCAGTGTGGTGGCTTATGCCTGTAATCCCAGCACTTTGGGAGGCCGAGGCAGGGGGATTACTTGAGCCCAGGAGTTCGAGACCAACCTGGGCAACACAGGAAGACCCCATCTCTACCTCTACCCAAAAGAAAATGTTGTGTCCAGTTTCTTTTTTAGCCCAATCCCCTCCTGTCTTCTAGTCTTATAATTATCCCAGTTATTCAGGTTTACTCACTAAGTCTTAGCTGACTTTCCTAAAACTAGACATACACCCCTTGCAATAACTGACTTTGTCCTATATCCATCCAATCCGAGGCTATAAATAGACATTTCTTTTCTTTTCTTGTTTGTAGAGACTTGCTGTACTTTTTAAAGATCTTGCTATATTGCCCAGACTGGTCTTGAACTCCTAGCCTCAAGCAATCCTCCCTCTTGGCCTCCCAAAGTGCTGGGATGACAGTTGTGAGCCACCACACCCAGCCAGACTTTCATTTATGGCCTGAATTTTTTACAAAGGTTTTTTGTGTGTGTCATAAAACTAGAAAAACTAGAGCCCCAGGGGAACTTTTGACGGATCTGAGCTAAAGGAGTGACAGTGGAAAGGAAGCTGTGGGACAAATGCAATAATATTTCAGACACGGAATAATGGAACTCAGCAGCTAACTGGGTGCTGTGGGAATGCGGACAAAGGAAAGGGGAGAGGAAAAGATGTGAGGGTGTACCAGCTTGGAAAGGAAAAGAGCGTGACTTTAGTTATTCATTTAACGAGTATTTCTTTTTTCTTTCCTTTCTTTCTTTCTTTTTTTTTTTTTGAGACAGGATCTTTGTTGCCCTGACTGGAGTGTGCAGTGGCACCATCACAGCTCACTACATTTCCCCAGGGAATGATGATACTCTGGCTCAGTACAAATGGAAGAGCAGATATTGGGAAAAGAGGATGAGCTCCGCGACATGCTGTTTTGAGGGATTTTTTTTTTTTTTTTTGGAGATGGAGTCTTGCTCTGTCGCCCAAGCTGGAGTGCAGTGATACAACCTTGGCTCACTGCAACCTCCACCTCTCAGGTTCAAGCGATTCTCCTGTCTCAGCCTCCCAAGTAGCGGGGATTACAGGTGCATGCCACCACGCCTGGCTAATTTTTGTATTTTTAGTAGAGGTGGGGTTTCACCACATTGGCCGAGCTGGTCTCGAACTCCTGATCTCAGGTGATCCACCTGCCTTGGCCTCCCAAGGTGCTGGGCTTGCAGGCGTGAGCCACTGCCCCCAACCTGTTTTGAGGGATTTTAACAGACAATTAGGTTGTCCAGCAGAGCTGAGACTGGTGGCTCACCAGAGAGCTTTAAGAGTCATCTGCCCAGAGATAACAATTGAAATCATGAAAATGCATGATACAGTCAAGGGAAAACGGGAAAAGGGAAAGATAGCTAAAAATTAGACGTAAAGACGAGAGAGGTTTGTCTCGTCTTTACTTGTGGAACCCAGACTATGGAATTACAATGGAGGGATTAACTCTGAGTGGGAGAATCAGAACAATCTTGATTTGCTAGTGGCTAGTAGAGTAGACTCAGATCAGAGGTGATGTTGATGAGGGGAAAGGCAAGAAAGGACCTTTTCAAGGTCTCCTCAATTCAGCCTCTACATCAGGGGTCCCTAGTCCCCAGGCCAGAGACTAGTACTGGTCTGTGGTCTGTTAGGAACTGAGCCTCACAGCAGGAGGTGATCAGAGGACCAGCGGGCATTACTGCTTGAGCTCCACCTCCTGTCAGATCAGAAGCAGCATTAGATTCTCATGGGAGGCCGGGCGCGGTGGCTCAAGCCTGTAATCCCAGCACTTTGGGAGGCCGAGACGGGCGGATCACGAGGTCAGGAGATCGAGACCATCCTGGCTAACACGGTGAAACCCCGTCTCTACTAAAAATACAAAAAATTAGCCGGGCGTGGTAGTGCGTGCCTGTAGTCCCAGCTACTCGGAGGCTGAGGCAGGAGAATAGCGTGAACCCAGGAGGCGGAGCTTGCAGTGAGCCAAGATGGTGCCACTGCACTCCAGCCTGGGTGACAAAGCGAGACTCCATCTCAAAAAAAAAAAAAAAAAAAGATTCTCATGGGAGTAGGAATCCTATTGTGAACTCCACCTCCTGTCAGATCAGAAGCAGCATTAGATTCTCATGGGAGTAGGAATCCTATTGTGAACTGCATATCTGAGGGATCTAGGTTGCACACTCCTTATGAGAATCTAATGCCTGATGATCTGAGGTGGAACGGTTTCATCCCGAAACCATCCCAACTCATTCTCCCCCTCCCCACCACCTCCCCACCCATTCCACGAAAAACTGTCTTCCACAAAACCAGTTTCTGGTACCAAGAAAGTTGGGGACTGCTGCTCTACACTACTGTCAGAGTTTTATTTGTCTAAATTGTATTTCTGATCAAGTCATCTTCCTTCTCCGAAACTTTTAATGGCTATGGAATGCTATCAGGATTAAATCCACTGTTATGATCAGGGCCTTTTGCTTGCAAGGGATAGAGACTTATGTTATTTCAGAAAAACAAAAGTCTATGAAAGGGATATACAGAGCAAACCCAGAAAAGCACAAAACCAAATTTCAAAAGAGCAGAAATCAAGGGCCTGGCTACTCTCTCATCTCCCTCTCTTTCTCAGTGTTCTTCTACTCCTCTCAGAATGTCTGATCAGTTTTCCTCTTTGTTTGTCAGCTACTTCAGCTGCCTTATAACCTCTGTTTCCTCCTGACTGGAGTGTTGCACAAGACACATAATGGCCACCTCAGCCCTACTCCATCTAATGTTTGAGCTCTAGGACCCTCTCATTCTCCCGTCTATGCCAGTGGTGATCCTACTGTCCTCCAAAGCTCTATGCAAATCAAGATTGTTGTGATTCTCCCAGTCAGAGTTAACCCCTCCATTGTAATTCCATAGTCTGGGTTCCACAAGTACAGCTCTTACCACATCCAAACTCATGTTATGATTATTTATGCATGTTCAACACTCCCATGTATCTTGGAAGGCACATGCCATATCTTAGCTCTTTTGTTTTTGTTTTTTGAGATGAAGTCTTGCTCTGTCACCCAGGCTGGAGTGCAATGGCACCATATCGGCTTACTGCAACCTCCACCTCCTGGGTTCAAGCGATTCTCCTGCCTCAGCCTCCCGAGTAGCTCAGATTACAGGTGCCCGCTACTACACCAGGCTAATTTTTGTATTTTTAATAGAGACAGGATTTCACCATGTTAGTTAGGCTGGCCTCGAACTCCTGACCTCAGGTGATCCACCTGCCTAGGCCTCCCAAAGTGCTGGGATTATAGGCATGAGCCACTGCGCCTGGCCATATCTTAGCTCTTTTAACTGACTTTATCATATCACTGTAATGGTATATACACACACATATATGTGTGTGTATGTGTATAGATATATGCAGTTTGTATGCTAATTATAAACTATTCCCATGAATTTACACATCAGATCTCTTAAAAGGCTGTTTTTTAATCTGTGTGATGATGGTGTTGATTAAAACGTATATAAAACTTCCAACTCCATGATTTTATTTTGTTAGAAAAAATTAACACACCTTCAGCAGTCACATTTTAAAAATAACATTTAAACTATTATTTTTCTATAGTGTACTAGACTGAGAGCCTTACAGATCTACAGATATAAAATGAAATAGCAACTGCCCTTCATTCTGTCTTCAATATATTTTTCCCCCAATGAAACTTTAGGGATATTTGTATCCATCTCTCCGTTACAGGCCGGTAGAACAGGAAGAACAAAACTAACGACTTGTATGTAACTCCTAACATTTGAGGGTTTTAGACCTTTTACAAATAAGGGACAACAGGATTGGACCCATTTTAGGGACACAAAGTTCCACTCAAGATAGAAAGTGACTCAAGAGATACCTTGGAAACCTTGCTAGTGCTAGGCCACACTGGGTGATGTCCTCAGCAATTTTTTTTTGAGGCAGAGTCTTGCTCTTTTGCCCAGGTTGGAGTGCAGTGGGACAATCTTGGCTCACTGCGACCTCCACCTCCTGGACTCAAGCAATCCTGCCATCTCACCTTGCCGGTAGCTGGGACTATAGGTGTGTACCACCATGCCCAGCTAATTTTTGTATTTTTAACAGTGACAGTCTTTCACTACGTTGGTCAGGCTGGTCTCAGACTCCTGGCCTCAAGTGATCCCTCTTCCTCGGCCTCTCAAAGTGCTGGGATTACAGACATGAGTCACTGCAACTGGCTGTCCTCAGCGTCTTTGTGAAAATGCACTGAGTAGGCATCAGTTGGGCACAGTGCTGAGCAAGGCACTAACAATAACAATAAGGAATTACAAGATTTCTATCTGGTGTTATAAAGAAGGAAGTGCTACTAAAAGAAGGAAAATATGTGGTATGTGTTTTCATCTGTATTAGCATAGTCTGTGTCTCAGAGCAAATGTATGAAACCGGTGCCTCTGGAGAGGGATATTGGGTGGGTAAGGCATAGGATGGCAGGGAGATTCCCTGTATATCCTTTTGTGTGTTTTGTATTTTGTACCATGTAAATATGTTCCCCCATAACATTTTTTAGTTTTTTAAAAAAGTCTGTGTCATTTCCTTTAATTCTTACAATAATGCCACGAGGAATGTATTGTTAATATCTCCTTTACCATGGGAGCTGTTTGATTAGGGCTCTTCCCACTTTAAGCTTATATCAAGGTTGGTTAAACTCATGAAAAAACATCAGAAGTCCTATCCAGGGTTAGACCAATAGTCCAGGGCCTCTGATATTGGGATTTTTAGATCAAAATTGGACAAATTTATAGGGATATGACAGCTATATGTGGTTTAAGGCCCGTTCAGTGGGGACTCCTTCTGCCTAGACTACATCTGCCTGCCCCAGGCATCCTGAGAGCTGCATCGGACTAGGATTATCTTGAGTCTAACCTGGCCCCTTAGGCCTCATTCCTAAAGAGTTGATGGTGATACATTTTATGGCACAGCTGCTCATGTTGACCAAATCCACAAAAATAATCCGAAATCCCCTGAAGGGAGGTGGGACAATGATGAAATGGAGTGTATAAATCCTTTACAGAAAGCGATTCAGGTCTTATGTTATTCTGCACTGGAATTTCCCAGTGGGCTTTGCTCACTCCTTGCCTTCTTCCCATTCTCTTCCTGCTTGAGTCCTCTATATCTTATTTTCCTTCCTTGACTAATAGCCAGGCTATACCCTCCAGGAACCCCAGAGCACAGATCCCTGTGACATTTCTGTCCTGTGGCCGTCCACTAACATTTGGCTTCATAAAATGTTAGTGACATATTACTGTGATACAGGTTTCCAAAACACACAATTCGCTGATGCTAGGAGTGGACTCTTCGGTGGTAAGAGCACAGTCTAAATGTCTTACCTCTGTTTGGAGTGCCCTTTGGATCTTTCTCTTAGATTCCTTTTTTTTTTTTTTTTGGAGTTGGAGTCTTACTCTGTTGTCCAGGCTAGAGTGCATGATCTTGAGTCATTGCAGCCTCCGCATCCTCGGTTCAAGTGATTCCTGTGCCTCAACCTCCCGAGTAGCTGGAATTACAGGCACATGCCACCAAGCCTGGCTAGTTTTTATATTTTTAGTAGAGATGGGGTTTCACCATGTTGGCCAGACTGGTCTCGAACTCCCAACCTCAGGTGAGGAAACTGAGAACTAGCGAGGTGAAGTGCTGTTCCTCAAGAGTAAGGATAGAATCCTATTCATTGTGATACTTCCAGCACCTAGCACAGTGCCAGGTGCCTAGTGGGTGCTCAATAAATATTTGTCAAATGTAAAAATTCATTCCTTATTGTACATAGTATACTGCTTTGCATGCCAATACATTTTTAAATTGAAATTATTTGACCAAGGTCGAATGCAGCCAAAGGGTGGCAAGGCTGGAAACAGACCACAGATGTGTGGCCATCCTGAAAAGGGCTCTCATTATCACACTGGAACTGTGCCTGTGCCTCTGGAAATGCCTACAATCATCTAGCCCCCTTCAGTTTGGGTGTTTTTTTTTTTTTTTTTGGTGGAGTCTTGCTCTGTCGCCCAGGCTGGAGTGCAGTGGCGTGATCTTGGCTCACTGCAATGCCATGTTGCCCAGGCTGCAGTGCAGTGGCACAATCACAGCTCACTGCAGCCTCAACCTCCTGGGCTCAAGTGATCCTCCCATCTAGGCCTCCCAAATAACTGGGACCGAAGGTGGACACCACCACACCCCGCTAATTTTTTTTTTTTTAATTTTTAGTAGAGATGAGGTCTCACTATGTTGCCCAGGCTGGCCCCCTTGACGTTGAATGCAGTTTAATAATGGAGATTTCTGTGCCTACATCCTTTTCTTAGCCCACTGCCTTATCCTAGAAAGGAATGATAATTGGATTTGAATGTGCATGGCCAACTTTCAATTAACCCTAGAACTAGAAAGAGGCAATGATGCGAATAATCCAAGAGTCACTGTGTTTGGCCAGTGCTATTCCTACCTGATAGTAGCTGACTGACTTATTTTCCTAAAGAAAGTTTGCTTAGGAGAGTATTAAAAATCCATTAACCTTCCTTGAGTTTACATTAGCCAGACAGTGGCAGGAGGCCAGGGGAAGGACAAAGCATTGTTCAGAGCCAATAAGTGAACATACAAGTAACTATGAAGTAATTATACCTCTAACAATGAAGACAAAGGTCAAAGAAATAGTGATTCTTCCCATTATGATAAACGATGTTACGTAATATAAGAATGTTCCAAAAATGAAAAAGATTCTTTGCATTCTAGGTGCAAAAGGTTAAATACTTGATGTTCTTGTCAGAGATCTTTTAGTTGCAAGGAAGAGAACTCCAACTAGCTCAAGAGTGAGGAGTTTATCATCTTTACAAGCATCTAGAAGTAAACTAAGTATAGCCATGGTCAAATGGGCGAGAATGCCTTATTAGGAACCAAAGCTACCCCTTGGTCTCTCAGGACCCACCCTTCTCTCATCCCTTTTCCTGCATCTGCTTCATTCTCCTGTTATTTCCAATTCATTCTCTTAGTGTTCCAGTGTTCCAAAAGAGAAAATGTGATTGGCCCAGCTAGGAAGAGATGTCATTCTTGAGCCAAACATTAAAGATGCATACTATAGTCCGGGTGTGGTGGCTCACGCCTATAATCCCAGCACTTTGGGAGGCCGAGGCGGGTGGATCACTTGAGGTCAGGAGTTTGAAACCGGCTTGGCCAACATGGTGAAACCCCATCTGTACTAAAAAAAAAAACAAAAATTAACCAGATATGGTAGTGTGTGCCTGTAGCCCCTGTAGCTACTCTGGAGGCTGAGGCAGGAGAATTGCTTGAACCAGAAAGGCAGAGGTTGCAGTGAGCCCAGATCACACCACTGCATTCCAACCTGGGCAACAGAGCAAGGCTCTGTCTCAAAAAAAAAAAAAAAGGTAAAGACACATACTACAGATAAGGATGGTAGTTTCATCTAAGCCACAGATGATCAAAGCTCTGTCTTTGAGCAGGTGCTAGGGAGGGGAACAGATTCACTTAGAAAAGGATATGGGAGAGGCAATGACTGTCATTTCTTTATTGTAAAAGCAACACACACTTATTTTGAAAAATTTAAACACCAAATATTATGTGTAGAAAGTATGACTCTCAGTTCACCAACTCAGCTATATAGAAATTATAAGTGTTTTCTACAACAAATTAATTTCTAACTTCATGACCCAATTCCCCAATCTGCTGGGCTCCAGGGAAATGTCACCACAGTCTTTCCTGATGTTTACGCCTTTCCCGGGGCTTATTTCACACTCTTGAGCCCTATATGGTGCCAAGAGGCCATATAGAAGCCTGAGAGATAAAGACTACCATAACTTTAGCATATACTTCTTTCTTTTTTTTTTTTTGAGACAGAGTCT
>NW_012101998.1:3434971-3436142 GCF_000951045.1 Mandrillus leucophaeus
ATTTTAGGGATGAAATTACTGAGACAAAATATACAACCATGTTTAAGCTTCTTGATTCATATACTCAAATTATTCTTTTTTTTTTTTTTTTTTTTTTTGAGACAGAGTTTCGCTCTTGTTGCCCAGACTGGAGTGCAATGGCGTGATCTCAGCTCAATTACAGGCATGCACCACCATGTCCAGCTAATTTTGTATTTTTAGTAGAGAGAGGGTTTCTCCATGTTGGTCAGGCTGGTCTCAAACTCCCGACCTTAGGTGATCCGCCCACCTCGGCCTCCCAAATTGCTGGGATTACAAACATAAGCCACCGCGCCCAGCCCAGCCCAGCCCGACTATTTTCTATATACACACATTTATAATCCTTCAAAACAAAAAAATCAGGGCATGATGTAACCACTATTTTATAAATTTTTCAATTGATAATATATTAGGGGCATCTTTTCATGTGCACCTATAAAGAGCTAATAGTCTATTTTTATTCCATTTTTATTATTTATCTCTTTGAGACAGGATCTCACTCTGTCACCCAGGCTGGAGTGTAGTGGCATAAACACGGCTTACTGAATCCTCAACCTCCCTGGCCCAAGCAATCTTCCCACCTCAGTCCCCCGAGTAGCTAGGACCTCAGACATGCGCCACCACACCTGACTAATTTTTGTGTTTTTTTGTAGAGATGGGGTTTCACCATGTTGCACAGGCTGGTCTCGAAATTCTGGGCTTAAGCCCAGAATTCTTGCCCCCCTCCAGCCTCCCAAAGTGCTGGAATTATAGGCGTGAGCCACGGTGCCCAGCCTATTTTTTATTTTATCAAGTGGAGAAAAAACTAACAAGAATAGAAACAACCCACATATTATTATTGATAATTTTAATGTGATAGATTTAGAATCTTACATTCTACACAAATATATTTAAAACTTTGTACTTTACACATTGTTTTTAAATGCCTAAAGGACATTTAGGAAAACTGGCTAAGTGACAAATGTTACTAAATTCCAAAAGGAAAAGAGTTCTTGTAGGACATGTTATTTGACCATAATATATTAAAACTAAAAAAAAAAAAAAAAAAAAAAATCTAAACATGTGGATAGATTTTTAAAATTCTAGATAATTCTTGGTTTGAGTATATAAACAAATACTTAACCAGATATGGTAGTGTGTGCCTGTAGCCCCT
>NW_012101998.1:3437297-3443849 GCF_000951045.1 Mandrillus leucophaeus
GTTTTGCCATGTTGATCAGGCCGGTCTCAAATTCCTGACCTCAAGTGATCTGCCTGCCTTGGCCTCCCAGAGTGCTGGGATTACAGGCATGAGCCACCACACCCGGCCTCTTTTAACTTTTAGTTGAAGTGTAACATGCATATAGATACTTTCGGAGGCTGAGGCAGGCAGATCACTTGAGGTCAGGAGTTCAAGCCCAGCCTGGCCAACAGAGTGAACTCTCATCTCTACTAAAAATACAAAAATTAGCCAGGCATGGTGGCGGGCACCTGTAGTTCCAGCTACTTGGGAGGCTGAGGCAGGAGAATTGCTTCAACCTGGGAGGCAGAGGTTGCAGTGAGCCGAGATCACACCACAACTCTCCAGCCTAGGTGACAGAGCAAGACTCTGCCTCAAAAAAGAAAAACAAAACAAAAACCATGCGTATAGAAAAACTGTGCATACAGAAAGCTGGTCATCAGTGCACAGATCAAGAAAGAACCTTTACAGCACCCCAAGAGCCCTTCGCATGTCTCCTTCCAATACCTAGCCATCTTCCTCCCCAGAGTGTTTCTGACTTCTAACAACACAGATTAGTTTTGCCTGTTTTGCACTTCATATGAATAGAATCATACGTATGTACTCTTTTGTGTTTGGATTCTTTTGCTCAGCATTATGTAGATAATATTCATCCCTCTTTGCTCAGGTGGTTGTAGATTACTCGTATTGCTGTATAGTATTTCATTGCATAAATAGACCGCAATCTTCCATTCTTCTGTTGATGGGCATTTGGGTAGTTTTGAACTTGGGGCTATTATGGAGTGCTGCTGTGAGCACGCTGATACATGTCCTTTGGGGGCCGTATGGAACATTTTGAACCCAGCACTGCTAGGGTATCTTGAAGACCAGTGGCTTTTAGCACATTGGCTTATAGTGTTCTGGGCTATAGATACTGGCATATTCATAGTGGGCTCTATCAGCAGTGGCAGTGGTATAGCAGCGCCCTTAAATGGCTTCATGAGTAGAGGACGTTGAAAAGAGGGAACCAGAGCAAAAAAGGAAGAAAAAGATGGACGCTGTATGAAGGACCATGACTGACAGACTGGTTCATGAGCCTATTGAGACAACCCTGGCATGAACTCCAGGCTACTGGCTACTGATAGGGATATAATTTTAAATTATAGCCACAACCAATAGAGTTTTGGAGACATCTGAGTTGCCCGCTTTTAAAATTTTTATTTTAAGTTCGGGGTACATGTGCAGATTTGTTATATAGATAAACCCATGTCATGGGGGTTTGTTGTACAGATTATTTCATCACCCAGGTATTAAGCCTAGTACTCAATAGTTATTTGTCCTGACTCTCTCTCTCCTCCCACCCCCCACCCTCCAATAGGCCCCAATGTCTGTTGTTCCCCTCTATGTGTCCATGTTCCCACTTATAAGCAGGAACATGCAGTATTTGGTTTTCTGTTGCTGCATTAGTTTGCTAAGGATAATGGCCTCCAGCTCCATCCATCTTCTTGCAAAGCACATGATCTTGTTCTTTTTTATAGCTGCATAGTATTCCATGGTGGATGTGTACCACATTTTCTTTATCCAGTCTATGATTGATGGGCATTTATGTTGATTCCATTCTTTGCTATTGCAAATAGTGCTTCAGTGAACATACATGTGCATGTGTCTCTATAATAGAATGATTTCTGTCCCTTTGGGCATATACCCAAAAATGGAATTTCTGGGTCAAATGGTAGTTCTTTCTGTCTTTACATCTTTGGGGAATCATCACACTGCTTTCCACAATGTTTGAATTAATAATTTACCCTCCCATCAACAGTGTATGTGTTCCTTTTTCTCCACAACCTCGCCACAATCTGTTATTATTTTGACTTTTTGTAATAGCCATTCTGACTGGTGTGAGATGGTATCTCATTGTGGTTTTAATTTCTCTAATGATCTGAACACAGGAACCAGCAAAGATTTCATTATGAAGATGCCAAAAGCAGTTGCAACAAAAGCAAAAATTGACAAATGGGATCTAATTAAACTAAAGAGCTTATGCATAGCAAAAGAAACTATCAATAGCGTAAACAGAAAACCTACAGAAAGGGAAAATTGTTTTGCAAACTATGCATCTGACAAAGGTCTAATATCCAGCATCTGTAAGGAACTTAAATAAATGTACAAGAAAAAGACAAATAACCCCATTAAAAAGTGGGCAAAGGACATGAACAGACACTTCCTCAAAAGAAGAAATACATGTGGCCAACAAGCATATGAGTTCCCCTTTTTTTATACGCTGTGAGGGAACTGTGTCTTACTTATTTTTGTGTCCCAGAAGCTAGCACAAAGCCTGACACACAGCCACTGCTAACAAAATCTTTGTGGATTTATTTAATAAAAGAGTTGGGAGTAGGTGGAGAATGGAGGGTGGGGAGCATCACACATACATGCACATGCTTAAAATATGATGATTTCTTCCTGAGCTGACCAGACCAAAAATATAAATAAAACAGAAACAGGATCTGTGCCATGGGTCCTGGCCCTTTTTTGCTTCTGCCAGCATGTGTGAGGAGATGCAGAGATAAATTCCGTGGCAGTTAGAAAGAGAACCGACTGCCAAGATGGAGCGAAGGGAACATTTAACCTTGACTTTCCACAGTCCTGAGGTTCCCAAGATAAAGGGGAACCGGAAATACCAAAGGGTGAGGAGGTATCTAATTGGAAGTCAGATGGGAAAAAGAGGACTTACTTAAAGGCGGGGCTACATAGAGCATCCAAAGACAGAAAAGATCACCCTGAAAATTGTGGTTTTTTTTTTTTTGTTTTTTTTTTTAGGAGTAGGGAAAGATATCCTTAAATCAAAGACACATGGGAATGCTTGAGATAGAGAAAAGCAGGTGACCCTGGGGATCAGGGGTTATCCTTTCGGGTAGGCAATATTTCCCTCATCCTTGTAGCCTACCCTCCCTGCCAAGAAACATCCAAGTGCCTCGATGTCATCCCAAAGGCGGCAGCAGCTTATGGATCAGGCACACATCTACATCCGAATACTCTGTGGCAGCCTCTGTAGTTTTAGCCTCCTAATGCTGATCGCCATGTCCCCACTGAACTGGGTACAGTTCCTGGTGATCAAGAATGGCCTTGAGCTCTACGCAGGACTCTGGACCTTATGCAACCATGAGCTGTGCTGGAACCACACACCCAAGCCACCCTGTGAGTGCCACTGAATTAAATGCCACAGGCCCCACACAATTGCAGAGATTTCTGCTCACACAGATTGGCCCTTCATCTTTCTTCCTCCAAGATCTTTTCTTTCACCTCTCCAAGTGCAGGATGGATCTTTCTTTGGTATCCTCAGTGTGCCCTTTCTCCCTTCTATTCCAGGTCGTTTTCTGTCCTAAATAATGGGTTATACTCTTTTTACTTGATGGGAAGAACTGTTTTGTTTTATTTTGTTTTGTTTTGTTTGTTTGTTTTTAGAGACAGGCTCTTGCTCTATCACCTAGCCGAAGCGCAATAGCACTATCATTGCTCACTACAGCCTCCACCTCCAGGGCTCAAGCAATCTTCCCGCTCAACCTCCTGAGTAGGTGAAACTACAGACGTGTGCCACCACTCCTGGCTAATTTTTAATTTTTTTTTTTTTTTTTTTGGAGAGAAAGTTCTGATTATATTGCCCGGGCTGGTCTCAAAGTCCTGGCCTCAAGTGTTCCTCCCAAAGTACTGGGACTATAGGTGTGAACTACCATACCTGCCCTAGGAATAACTCATTTACAAGGTGTTACTGCTAAGCAATGTGATTGGTATTCTAATGTGGCTTGCAGAATTAGAAGAGAAGTGATTGATCATAGCTGGAAGATAAAGCAAATATCTTAACCTCTATTAGATTTAACTTTCAAGGTCAGCTTGTTCTTCTCCTAGCAGTGGAATAGAATTTAAATGTACGTTAGATATGTGGTATAACAAATGCCGGCTCTGAAGATAATATTATTTATGTCAAATTTTATGTGAATTTAAATAAATCTGAAAGCGCAACACAAAATATTTTAATATAAGTTTTGGGGGCTAAAAATATCATATGCATGAGTTTTTCAATCAAACCAAAAACTTAGAGGAAAGATATCATTACACTGACAGTTTTCCCATCACCCACAAGACATAAATTTATACAATGAAAGGGGTATTGTGAAAGAAAACATGTGTGAGTAAAGCATCTATTCTCACATAAGCAGGGATCCCATCTATTCTCCTCACATAAGCAGGAGGGGAGCACCTGTGCCCAACTCTGAGGTAGAGCATCAGTTATTTGGCCATGGGCTGCGACATTTGAAATTAAGGGACAGTTTCCTGCATGATCTTGAGAAGAAATTAAAATCAAAGGCAGGCAGACAATTCAACTGCATAAAATGAAAACTAGAGAAAATATTTGCAACAATTATGAAAGATAAAGGTTAATGGCCTTAATATAGTAAAAGGATACACAAAGTATTAAAGACACAAACTCAAATAAGTTCTTTTTCAATCGACATGCACAGAAGAAGAACTATAACTATCTAATAAACATAGGAAAAATAATTTAACCTCAATCAATCATTAAAGAAAGGTAAATGAATAACAAGATGTAACTTTTCAACCACCATATTAACAGATTTTTAAATGATGATGCAACTGCTATACACTCCCATACGCATTCCTGTACATACCATGCAAATTGGTATAATCAAAGCAGTATGATTAGGTGCATCCAGAGACTTAAAAAGGTTCATCTCCTTTGAGTAAATAATTCCATTTCTAGAAATTAATTCCAAGGAAATAACTAGAAATGGATTAAAAGATTTAGGCAAAAAGATAAAACTGCAGTTATATTTATGTAACTGGGTGCCCATGTTAAAATTTCGGCCTTAAGATTATTATTTAAATCTTTAATAAATTAGGGCTGGGTGTGGTGGCTCAAGCCTGTAATCCCAGTGTTACCAGAAAGGGGTCCTGATCCAGACCCCAGGAGAGGGTTCTTGGATCTTGGGCAAGAAAGAATTTGAGATGAGTCCATAGAGTAAAGTGAAAGCAAATTTAAGAAAGTAAAGAAATAAAAGAATGGCTACTCCATAGGAAAAGGAGCCACCAGGGCTGCTGGTTGCCCATTTTTATGGCTATTTCTTTATTATATGCTAAAAAAGGGGTGAGTTATATTCATAAGTTTTTGGGGAAAGAGGTGGGCAATTCCTGGAACTAAGGGTTCCTCCTCTTTTTAGACCGTATAGCGTAAATTCCTGACATTGCCATGGCATTTGTAAATTGTCATGGCACTGGTGGGAGTGTCTTTTAGTATGCTAATGCATTATAATTCACATATAATAAGCAGTGAGGACGATCAGAGGTCACTTTTGTTGCCATCTTGGTTTTAGTGGGTTTTGGCTGGCTTCTTTACCACAGCCTGTTTTATCAGCAAGGTCTTTATGACCTGTATTTTGCGCTGACCTCCTATCATTCAGTGACTAAGAATGCCTTAACCTCCTGGGAATGCAGCCCAGTAGGTTTCAGCCTTACTTTAACCAGCCCCTATTCAAGATAAAGTTGCTCTGGTTCAAACACCTCTGACATCAGCACTTTGGAAGGCTGAGGTGGGGGATCGCTTGAGTTTAGGAGTTTGAGACCAGCCTGAGCAACAAGGCGAAACCCTGTCTCTACAAAAAATACAAAAATTAGCTGGGCATGGTAGTGGGCACCTGCAATCCCAGCTACTTGGGAGGCCGAAGTGGGAGAATTGCTTGAGCCTGGGAGGCAGAGGTTGTCGTGAGCTGAGATTGAGCTACTGTACTCCAGCCTGGATGACAGAGTGAGACCCTGTCTCAAACAAAAAAAAAAAAAAAAAAAAAATTAATGCATTAGAATCCCAAAATTATGTCACTTAAGCAGTGAATAGTTTATTTCTTGAAGCCCTAGATTCACCTTTATGCAGATAAAGAAAATCAAGGAAATCAAGCCAGCCAATCACTCAGATTTTATAGAGTCACTTTGTCACTCATCTTTTTTTATGCTTTGTTTTATCTCTACAGACTGTGATTATTTAAAGTCTACTGAATCCTTAAGGTACACAAGTATAAATCAAGTATCCACCCTATTTTCCATGTTATTATAACTAGTTCTAATTCAAGAGTCAGTAATTAGGCTGCAATACAGATCTCATAAGAAATTCCCCAAAATGTAATCAAAATTTCCAGGCCTTATCTCCCTGTGACAACAATATAATGTTATTATTGCCCGAATACATTATTATTTATTTATTTATTTATTTTTGAGATGGAATCTCATTCTGTCACCCAGGCTGGAGTGCAGTGGCGTGATCTTGGCTCACTGCAATCTCTGCCTCCCGGGTTCAAGCGATTCTCCTGCCTCAGCCTCCCAAGTAGCTGGGATTACAGGTGTGCATCAGTGCGCCCAGCTAATTTTTGTGTTTTTAGTAGAGATGGGGTTTCACCATGTTAGCTAGGCTGATCTTTTTTTTTTTTTGAGATGGAGTCTTGCTCTGTTGCCCAGGCTGGAGTGCAGTGGCGTGATCTCGGCTCACTG
>NW_012101998.1:3444684-3446726 GCF_000951045.1 Mandrillus leucophaeus
CCGGATCTAGATGACTGATAGCCTCTCTGTTGTGGCTATTGCTAATGGGATGAAGAAGGGATGGGGAGGAAAGGACAGTATCCTTCACTTTTACTGCAAGTCTCAAGTGTAGAACAGACCCTTCTGTTATTTTCCGCTAGCACTGGTGAGATCAGGCTGAAATGTAAAGGATATATTGCACAGAGAGTAGTTTGAACTGTTTTGCAGAGCATGGGAAAGAAAGGATAAGCCTTTTTGTCAAGTAACTGGGCACCCTAGAGTTAGGAACCTAGGAACCACCATACAGTACACGTTGCCAGGCTGTGTAGGGATGCTTTATTCTGGCACTCCAGCTGGGTTACAAGGGGACCTAAATACTAAGCAGATTTCATAGATGCCTCTTCAGGGTCCTAAGTCTCCACCCAGGATCGTTTCCATTCCAAAACCACCCACTTGGGGCACCTCATCTGAGCCTGGAGAAGTTGTGTATTGCCTTCTGTGCCTTGAAAGCGGTCACAGTGGCAGCAGCGTGGAAGTTCAGATTTGACTAAATAAGTGAGCTGATTCCCCAGCTTGTCTCCAGCAGCACCACTTTCCAAAAGCTCCCTGGCCAAGTTTTACTTCCACAACAGTAGAAGGAGATCCCACCCATTATTTACAAACTGCCAAATGGTGAATGCTCTCATTTCACTGAGATCTGAGGGGATGCCACAGAACACTACTGCTTTCTGGTTGGGTGGTGCCCCCTCCAATCTTGGTAGGGGTTTTACATCTTACCTGATGGTACTCTGTAGTGTAGCATTGCTGACTGATGCTGGGCTGATCCTGAGAACATCTACAAAAATCTTACCAAGTTTTTCAGATGATTTGTACTTCCTCCTCAAATTGAAAGTGACATCCTTTCTCTTCCCAAGGTATTAGCTTCAGTAAGCTGGGAGAGGTGCCTTGGTGTTCTTGTAACTTAAGTTTAACCGCATCAAAGTATATCAGTAAGGAAAACTTCAGAAATGTTTGGATACAGTTGACCCAGACAGGTGACACAGGGGTGTTCATTTTATCTCAGGCACCCCTTTTTCTGGACCAAGGCTTCTTACTGAAACATACAAGCAGGGCCTTTTGTAATTAAGATCCTAAGATTTTTGAAACTTTGATGAGTAAGCTGCTGTAAAAACTGTTGTTTAAAAGCTGAAATCAGCTTTGGTGTTACAGGAGATGGAGGCTTGAAATCAGCTTTTGGACATTTATTTATTTATAGTAATATGAATAAAAAAACTATAAAGTTAACCAAATGCAGATGTCTTAGACTCTGAATCTAAGTGTTTAGTTTGTTTATATAATTTGTTGTATATGATTATTCCTAATAGACTTAGTTACTTTGGGAAGGTTAGACTCTTCTATGCTGTAAATCTTTAAATTGTTCCTTTGGAGTTGTGAGGATCTTCTTTAGGTAGTTTTCAGGAGATAAGAAGATAACACAGAGAGATTTGTAAGAAATACATAAAGTTGCAGTCTTCTCCTCATGGTAGAAGAGGAACTGGACTTTATATGTTAGGCTGGAGTTGGACAGGAAATATCCTCAACAGTGCTCCTTGGTGTTCTGAATACTAAAATCATTTGAATTAGTGTAAGCTAAACAGTGAACTTATTTGTAAAGATTCAGAAGAATCGGCCAGGTGTGGTGGCTCAAGCCTGTAATCTCGGCACTTTGAGAGGCTGAGGTGGGCAGATCGCTTGAGCTTAGGAGTTCGAGACCAGCCCGGGCAGCATGGTGAAACCCCACTTCCACCAAAAATACAAAAAATTAGCCAGATGTGATGGTGTGCATCTGTGGTCCCAGCTATTCAGGAGGCTGAGGTGGGAGGATTGCTTGAGTCTGGGAGTTGGAGGCTGCAGTGAGTAGAGATCATGCTACTGCACTCCAGCCTGGGTTATAGACTGAGACCCCATCTCAAAGAACAAGATAAAGGAATTAAACTAAAGAGCTTCTGCACAGCAAAAGAAACTACCATGAGAGTGAACAGGCAACCTACAGAATGGGAGAAAATTTTTGCAATCTACTCATC
>NW_012101998.1:3447656-3454755 GCF_000951045.1 Mandrillus leucophaeus
AAAAAAAGAAAATAGTACATATTAAAAAAAAAGAAAATAGTACATATAAAAAAAAAAGAAAAAGATAAAGGTGGCTCAGAGGAATAACATAGACTCCCACGGCAGGAAGTTCGCTGGACCTTAGGGAATTCCAGGGGATGCTGGGATCTCAGATAAAGAAAATCAAGCCAGCCAGGCACTCAGATTTTCTACAGTCACTTTGTCACTCATCTTTGTTTATGCTTTGTTTTATCTCTACAGCTCAGTTTTTCCTGTTTATTAGTGTGTAAGTGCCTAAAAGGTGATACCCCGGTCAAACTTTACATCTTCTCAGTTCAAGCAAGCAAAAGAGGAAATCCAATTTCCAAGCATAAGAATAAAATTGTCCCAGGATGGGTCAGGTTCCCATGCTTAGTCCAGTTAGCTATAGTCAGAGGGCTATAAAGACAATAGTCCAGGGCTATAGACAAGGGCTGCTAGAGCTCATAGAGGATTGTGGACTAAATACCACAAAGCATGCCTGTTACCCTGGGCTTCATACAGCTCAGTCTGGGCTTATGTTCTGGCTGGCTACATATACTGCTAATTCTGAATAACCCAGTATTCAGAAAATGTGCAGCTTGTGAATTACTATGTTTTAATGTGGCTCACTTGTTGCGGCTACAGAGCAACTTAACCTCTGTGGATAGGGGTGTGGTTTCTTTGAATGGAAATTCCTGCAATTCATCATATTAGTAAGTGGCAGGTTCTGGAGAACAAAATGAAACAAGGAGGCAGATATTACACTGGAAAAGCTTGATACATAATTTCTGCTCTCTGAGTTACTCAGAAGCTGGACTTGGATTCTTAGGCATATAAGTGGTTAGAGAACTTTGTAACCACTGGGGTGGGGGTGAGCTGGTCCCTACTACATTGGGACAGAAAAAGAAGCTAAATAAGGAGGCACCTTATAAAGGATACTGAAGATATTCCTGGGTGTCTGGTAGCTCAGAAAAGCTACAGCTACTTGTAATTATAAGTTACCTTCTAAATCTTCAGTAAAATATGGATGGGGAAGTCGAAGAACCTGTTGCATCTTAGGGATGTGGTAGCAAAAAGTAAGGTTGAGCGTATCCCTGCTGCTCTTACCAACATCCGGTCCGCAGTGGCAGAGCCAAAGAGAAGACACCTAGAGCCAAAGATGGAAGAAGGAGAGGTGTGGCACTTGGATAAGAACAACTTGAACAAATATGAGATAGGACTTTGGGAGACTCTCAGAATAAAAAAAAAAAAAAAAAAAAAAAAAGTGGGGGAAACACTTTGTGATAGGTTCCTGCAGTTTGGTAAATTGGGGCTTGAAATCATCATAGTATGGGAATTAAAGTAAATGAGGCTGGGCGAGGTGGCTCAAGTCTTTAATCCCAGCACTTTGAGAGGCCAAGGCAGGCAGATCACCTGAGGTCAGGCATTCAGGACCAGCCTGGACAACATGGTGAAAACCTGTCTTTACTAAAAAAATATAAAAAATTAGCTGGGCATGGTGGCGTGTACCTGTAATCTCAGCTACTCGGGAAGCTGAGGCAGAAGAATTGCTTGAACCCGGGAGGCAGATGCTGCAGTGAACCAAGATTGCACCACTGCACTCCAACCTGGGCGACAGAGTGAGACTCTGTCTCAAAAAAATAATAATAAAATAAATAAATAAAGTAAATGTGACTTCATTTTGTAGTCGTAGGCTGACAAGGCCTGTACATGCCAGATACAGCTGAAAGTGAAAAACAAATGGAACTAAACAATGGGTAAATCATTAAGCAAAGTATATTCATATGACAGAATATTTTGTAGCCACTGAAAATAATATTTACAACAGATACCTGGGGAAAATCACATCATATATTCTTGAGGAAAAAACCCACATGATATCTAGTATCATATCTACTATGCACAGAGGGTAGAAAAATAAAATAAAATATTAACAATGGTTGCCTCTAGGTAGTGAAATTGTGGCTGATTTTTTTTCTGCTTCTTTGTTCTTTTGTAGTCTTTTGAATGCTTATGTTGGATGCATATTACTTATTATTTCTAGAATTAGAATTAGAAACAAGAAAAAAGTTTAATCTGTTTTGTCATTGGTAACACCTCTTATAAGCTAGTTTATATCTAAATCAATGCATGCAGAAGTATTTGTATATTATCTTTAGTTTAACAATCATAGTAAAGAAATTCCAAGCAGAAAGGATGTCATGTAGCAAGCTCTGCTCCATCATCCTTTGTTCTTACATCCTTCTCTAAGACTCTGTCTGGCCTTTTTAAGGGAAGTTCCCTCACTGGACTAACCACGCTCTTCCTTTCCTCTTCTTCATGCAGATTATCTCCAATATTCCAGGGCCTTCTTTCTCATCTCTGTCTTTACCATACTCATTGGCCTTGGCTGGCTCTTCAGCTCTTGGCTCCCTAGTCGAGGAAGCATGACCACCAACTTGGATCTGAAGGTATCCATGCTCAGCTTCATCTCAGGTACAGACCTAGATCGGCAGGGTATTTTACCATGGTAATAATCAAGGTAACAAATTTTCTCTGTGAAACTCTTATACTCTTTTTCTTATCTCTTTGCTCTTCTTCAGTATCACACCAACTTGCCAGCTATCTGCCTTATCTAATTATATAGAACACACCTTCGCTGACTTTACCAGGGTATAGATCCTGTTCTCTCATCTTGGTCAATCCCCAAGTTTTTATCTTTTTGATCCTTGCTATACATATGGCCTCTGGAGGCTGAAGAGCTGGGGGTGGCGGGGAAGGCAGACTGAAGATGCTGATGGGTTGTGACATTTTTTCTTCCGGTCCTAGCTACCTGCTTGCTCCTCTGCCTCAACCTGTTTGTGGCACAGGTTCACTGGCATACTAGGGATGCCATGGATTCAGATCTCCTATGGACCTATTATCTTAACTGGTGCAGTGACATCTTTTACATGTTTGCTGGTGAGTCACTCCCCTGCTCTATGCTAGAAGGATGGATAGGGAAATCGCTTCTGGAAAGGGAGGTATAATCTAGGAGAAGTAGAAGCACTGACTGTTTCTTTTCAGAACATTGATACTTGGAGAGTTAGTGTGTCATAATGAAGAAAGGGTGGATTTTAGAGTCTGAAAACCTAGCATTAGTAACTTGTTCTATCACAAAGTGAGGCATGGACGAGTTGAGTAACTTGCCCAAGGCCACACAGAAAATAGTGGAACTATGATTTGAATCTAGGAGGTTCAAGCTTTGTCCTAACCAGTCTGAGAAATATTATAATGCAATTAGAGCACAAGAGGGTAAAGTAAGTCCGCTGGGGGAGAGAGGGGTTCACTGAAAAGATGTCTTTTGAACTGGTTATTAAAGGAGGAGTAAGAATTTTAAAAGCCAAAAGACCATTGCCTATTGAACCTCACCTCAAATTATTCCCTTCCCCTAGGCATCATCTCTCTTCTCAACTACTTAACTTCCAGATCTCCTGCCCGTGATGAAAACGTCACTGTGATTCCAACAGAGAGATCAAGGCTGGGGGTTGGTCCAGTGACTACAGTATCACCTGCTAAAGATGAAGAAGAGCCAAGGTCTGAGATGGAATCTCTAAGTGTGAGAGAGAAAAATTTACCAGAGGCAGGACTGTGATGGTGATAGGAAAACCTAACTATAGCTTGTCTTAAAAGCAGGGGAGAAGCTGAGTTGGGAATGATCGCATAAATTCTTGGAAACCCTCCTAATATCATGTCCATATTACTGGAGGAGACAACATTAAAGCTGATGAAATGTCTTTTGCGTGCTTTGGATCCAGAATAGGTATGATAGTAATAAAGTAAGTAATAACTCACTTAAGAAAAACATTTCTAAAAGAAAACAACAATGTTTAGAGTCATGAATGAAAGAAACTAGTGAAAGATGCAGTGTGTAGACCAGAGACTTCTTTGGGTATGAGGGATCTCATGGACCAGAAAGGCCCGTGGAGAAGAACGTTAATTACTTCTATTTAGAATTTTCTTTATTATGTGTGGCTTTGGGTATACTCCGGATGGAAAGCACTTGGACAAATACTGTTGAATCTGAACTTGATAGCGTTACCAGAAATTGAATAAATATCAATGGATATAAGACCTACTACTCAAAGGAACTGAGAGGTGCTGGGTAGATTCTAGGGAATCCATGAGGTCCCACTTACTGTGAGGACTGGTAATTTGAAACCTTTACAGTCTGTTATGTAAAACCACTGCTTCTCCCTAGGCAGGGAGATACCTTAACCAGGCATCCACAAACTCCCTGAAATTCTATACAAAACTTGTATATGTATTCTTCTGTGAAGAGGGCCAGAGATTCCATCAGATTCTTCCTTCCCCCTGCCCCGCCCCCGGAAGATAGTTTCAAGTAAACTCCATCAAATTCTTGACAGGCCTGTGACCTCTTTGATTCCTTAAGCATCGATTATGTTTTACTGAGCCAAATGGGACTAAAGGGCTTCTTCAGCAGATGTATAGATAGATAGATAGATAGATGGATGGATAGATAGATAGATAATAGATTGATAGATAGATGATAGATCGATAGATAGGCCTATCTATATCTATAATACATCTACATCTATATCTATACAAGCTGAAAGATTTTCCATGTTTTATATATATCTCGTAAATCTAAGTACGGAGGGAGGAGGTGGTATTTTCAGACAATCATGTAGGTCTTTTGATGGCTAAAGATCCCTTTCATACTCAGACTAGATTTCACACACAAGGTCCCTGATACTCATTTTGTCTTTCATACCCTTAGTTGCTGCCACTACTACTCTATTGGTTGAGATCCATTTTTCTCCCCAAAGCTGGCAATGAAGTGGACTATAATGTCCAGCTTCACTCTTGTCGTGTGTAAAGATAAGCCCTTGGATCCTTTTGGTTTAATTTAGAGATTCACTAGTAACCTTTGCAGAAAACAAAAATAATAGACATTGAGCAATTATATAATTTTTATAATCCTGGTCCTGATCAGTAATTCCCAAACATTTCCAGATGGTAACTGGAAGCCCTTTAAGTTAATACTTATGCTTTTATTCCTGTGGGTTGGAGCTTACATACAGCACACAAATGTATGCACCCACACACAGATACACAAACAGACATATATACACATTTTGATCCTGCCTTAGAAAACCCTTTCTTCATGCCCCTCTTCCGATCAGGTGAGTTTCGTTATGGCAGAATTACTTGTGCCTCCTTACTTCAAGTGGCCTTAGTTCAGAGGCTCTTCAGACTATTCCTGGGCCTTTGTCTGGTTGTAAGAACAGACATGTAGTCAAAGTCAACTCTGCCTCCTTACATTACCACTCACACAAACTCTAACCTATACATTAACTGGTTAAGTACTCACTGGGTTCACAATCTTTATTTGTAATTTAGTTTGAATACTTTAATTATATGACTAAATTGACAGGATGCTGAACACTGATGACTCTTCAAGAAACAAAAGTTCTAAATGTGGGGAAGAGAAGAAAGTAAGTCTGAGTGAAGGTGGAAGAAGCGAGATAATAAGAAAGTAATGCCAGGTATGACAGTTCACGCCTGTAATCCCAGCACTTTGGGAGGCCGAGGCGGGTGGATCACTTGAGGTCAGGAGTTTGAGACCAGCCTGGCCAACATCGTGAGACCCCCGTCTCTACTATAAAACACAAAAATTAGCCAGGCATGGTGGCACGCACCTGTAATCCCAGCTACTTGGGAGGCTGAGGCAGAAGAATTGCTTGAACCTGGGAGGCTGAGGTTGTAGTGAGCTGGGATTGAGTCACTGCACTCCAGCCTGGGCGACACAGCAAGACCCTGTCTCAAAAAAAAAAAAAAAAAAAAAGAAGCTTAAGTGGATTTTCAGTCAGATAGCTCAGTAAATTACCCTTTTGTACACACCCTTTGTTCCATATATATTTTGTAATAGGTTAAGTGGGAAGAGAGAGACAGAGAGAGAGAAGTCCAGTTAAAATAGATAAACATTTTCATAGACTGGGGAAAAAAGAAAAAAAGCAATGCTATGATTCAAGCTAAGCCCTAGACTTCATAGGCTGTAAGTCCCAAAGAAAGCATAAGTGAACAGGGAGACAGCTCCTATATGGTGAAAGGGACTAAAAGTGCTTCTCAAGACATGGACTAAAGCCAGCTTCGCAACCCTACATGAAAGAGGAGCTCTAGAAAAGAAGCTAAACACTTTGTATCTCAATCTTCTCACTATAAAATGTGTATACTACCATAGATTTCAATGAAAATGAAATTAAATGATATATTCTAGTACTTCCCATATTTTCAAGTATGTGAATATATGAAGAACTAAAAAGAACTACTTCTAGTTATTTTCCATATATTCTACAATATAATCTTTTACATGAAAAGTCTCAATGTGTAAATACTTCTGAGTCTATACAATAAATGTCTAAAGAAATGAAGTCATTACCAAAGCAAAACTTAAGAACTAAGGCTGTGATATCAGATCATTTTCAACTTGTCCTGCTTCCGTGGCTAAATAAATAGAAAATCATGAAAAAGTCTTTATTTCTTCTAATGTTTTATTCCTCAGTTATGGGAAGGTGGAAAAAAATAGGGCCTGCATTTATAGGGCTTTGCATATGACTAAAATCGGTTATACATGAGTTAAGATATAGAATGCACCACCTACCACAGTTCCTGTTTCACAATATATGTAAGTGTTAATATGAAAATATTGAAGACTCCCAATCTCTCTTAATGTCTGTTCATTCTATTCATTAATTTCTATTCATTCCTGTATAACTCTAAGATGTTCTGATGACACAAGAAGAGGTCACTGAAGAGTGCTATTATTGATACATTCATGCTATATTGCTTCATTATTTCTAGATGTTGCCTATTGTAGCATCTAATCTATCATCCTTCTAATGTATTTTGATAAATATTTGACTAATATATGCCAAATTATCACAAATATTTGAAAAATATTGAATTATTACTTGTTTCTCCTTATCGATTCATTTAAGCAGTCAACTCTTTTTTTTTTTTAAATTATACTTTAAGTTCTAGGGTACATGTGCATAACGTGCAGGTTTGTTACATATGTATACTTGTGCCATGTTGGTGTGCTGCACCCATCAACTCG
>NW_012101998.1:3455775-3472279 GCF_000951045.1 Mandrillus leucophaeus
CTTAATCCACATGATGATATGTCATTATATTTATAGCATAATGAGTCAAGGTAAATTAATGGATATTTATTTAGATAAATATGTTTATTCTGCTCTCTATATTTCAGTAACTTCTAAGTTTCAATCTTTATTTTCATACTTTATCTTTTATTTGGAAACTATTTGTCAAATGACTTATAAGCCTTGAGTACTAGTTCAAACTTGGTCAGGTTTAGAAAGCTGTTTCAAAGCTCTGAGAGATATGTGAAGATCAATTGGAAGGATGAGTAGTTTCGTAGGAAACTCTGCCTCATTGGAGATATTATTGGTCTTCAGTGCTAACAGGTCTTTTTTCAGATACTTTAAATTATTACAGAAAAAAAAACCAAAACAAAACATTTATCTACATGCTGCATGAATGGCTTCCAGTGTTCTTGGAGTTGTGTGGTAGAAGGGTACTGGGGATCTCCCGCTTAAAAGTGAATTATTAGATTCAATCCTCCATTTCTTAGGAAACCTCATCTTTGGCTATTGTCATACCTGATGTATATGCATTCATAGTATTAGTTAAATTTTCTTCCCAGAATAAACTTTGAAATATCAGAAGGTGATATTTAACATTGTTTAGAAGAGTAAATAAATCAAAGATAGCAAGTTGTTTAAAAAAAAAAAAAGAAGCAGCAGCTAAACAAAAACTGCTGCCAGCACTAACTAGCTTATTTGGAACTGCAGACCTAAAGAGGGAGAAGGACACAAATGTAACCTTGCTAAACTAAGCAGCCTGTGGGTTCATTTACTGTGTCTGTAATATTCCTTGGTAGCATAACAGAACAGAAAATCTAAAATACCACATTATCAGACCTGATTCTTGACTGAGGCCTTTGGCCAATGTAAGGAAACCCCAAAACTACTAGGTATGACAGAATAAGCATAGAGGGAGAAAGAAACAAAAACAAATAAACCAAATGTTTGTGCCTACAAATAGGAATTCCAGACATGTAAAGAAATGTTCAGTCGGGCGTGGTAGCTCATGCCTGTAATTCCAGCACTTTGGGAGGCCAAGGCAAGAGGATTGCTTGAGCCCACTAGTTTGAGACCAGCCCTGACAACATAGTGAGACCATATCTGTACAAAAAGTTAAAGAATTAGCTGGGTGTTGTGGCACACTCCTGTAGTACTAGGAGCTTGGGAAGTCCTGTAGTTTCTGAATCCTTGAGCCTGGGAGGTCGGGGCTCCAGTGACCATGGTCACGCCACTGCACTCCAACCTGGGCGACAGAGCAAGACTCTGTCTGAAAAAAAAAAAAAAAAGTTCAGAAAAAAAGTAACAAAGTCAACAATCAGAATATGAATTCATTCTGGATTAATCTGGGGTATAATGTGATAAAGACTAAGTATTCTTAGGATGCACAGATATATAACAGAATCATAAATTTTAAAAAAAGACCCAAAACCATGAAACAAAATAGGTAGAAATAAAACAAGAACAGGTTTAAATAAGAAAGAACCAACTATAAATAATTAAAATGAAAAAGTACTAATTGGAATAAAAAATCCAATAGGATAAAATCTAGATAGCACAAGCAACAGAAAGAGAACTATTTTATTTTTAGATCTATATAGAACATTTACAAAAATTGACCAAATACTATATAGTTTCAATAAATGTCAAAGGATATATCAGTCCCTGGATCCTGACCATAATGAAATTAAATTAGAACTCAATAATGTGAGTGATTAAAAAAAATACTTGTCCAGACATGGTGGCTCATGCCTGTAATCGCAGCACTTTGGGAGGCGGAGGCAGATGGATCACTTGAGGCCAGGAGTTTGAGATCAGCCTGGCTAACATGGTGAAACCCATCTCTACTTAAAAAAAAAAAAAAATAAATAAATAGCTGGGTGCAATGGCAGATGCCTGTAGTCCCAGCTACTTGGGAGGCTGAGGCACAAGAATTGCTTGAGCCTGGGAGGAAGAGTTTGCAGTGAGCTGAGATCATGTCTCTGCACTCCAGCCTGGGTAACAGAATGAGACTGTTTAAAACAAAACAAAACAAAAAAAACAAAGCTCTACATCTTTTAGGACAAAATGATGCTCCCTAAAAAAATTGGGTAAAAAGGAAATCACAACAGAAATGATAATATATTTAGAACTAAACAACCATGAAAGAATTACTATAACCAAAACCCATAGATGCATTAAAATAAAACAACCAACAAAAATAGTTTAAAATAAATGAGTTATGTGTTCAATTCATGAACCTGTAAAAGAATAACTAGAAAAGCCAAAAGAAGGAAGAAAAATTTTAAACTAAACTTTGTAAAAATATGAAAAAAAACCTTAGGTTCAAATGATAGACTAAAATCTAGTTCTTTTGACAAAAATTAAATGAAAGGCAAACTACAAGTAAACCTAATTAAGCAAAAAAAAAAAAAAAAGAGAGAAAGCATGAAAAGGACATAACTAAAGTATATATGTAGGTACACATATTTACATATACATTACTCGAGCATATTTTATTGTTTAAATCTTCTGTCTCTTTACTACTCTTTGGTGTTTTTTGTTTGTTTGTTTTGAGATGGAGTCTTGCTCTGTCTCCCAGGCTGGAGTGCAGTGGCTCGATCTCGGCTCACTGCAGCCTCTGCCTCCTGGGTTCAAGTGATTCTCCTGCCTCAGCCTCCCGAGTAGCTGGGATTACAGGCACTCACCATCACGCCTGGCTAATTTTTGTATTTTTCGTAGAGATGGGGTTTCACCATGTTGGCCAGGCTGCTCTTGAACTCCTGACCTCAAGTGATCTGCCTGCCTCGGTCTCCTAAAGTGCTGGGATTACAGGCCTGAGCCACCACACCCTACCATCTTTACTACTCTTTGTTTTATGTTTTTCTGTGTTAAGTCTCCCATGATGGCTTCATGTTTTAAATTTTTTCCTTGTAATACTATCAATGTCTGCTTAATATTTTGAATCTGTAAGATGGTAAATATCCAAATTAACCTGTGGATTCAATGCAATTCACAACAACAAAAATCTCACAGATTTTTTTTTTCTGTGGAAAATGAACAAGAGTCAGGTCCAAATTCAGGACAGCTCATTCTGTCCTCTTTGCAAAGGGCCCAAAAGGGCCAAGATAATTGTGAAAAATAAAAGGATGGGGACATTTACGCTACCTGATGTGAAGATGACTTATCAAACTATTGTAATTAAGACTGTGGAAGTTAGGTGCAGTGGCTCACACCTATAATCCCCACTACTTGGGAGGTTGAGATGGGAGGATCGCTTGAGGACAGGAGTTCAAAACCAGCCTGAACAACACAGTGACACCCTGTTTCCCCCTCCTTAAAAAAAAAAAAAAAAAAAAAAAAAAAGATAATGTATTGGTACACGATTACATAAACAGAACAGAATAGAAACCCTAGAAATACAGAAGAAACATTAAAAAATACATAATGAGGGAACTATGGACAGTCCACCTAATGGGGCTGATACAACTGGTTAAATAGGGAATATAACTTAAAACTTCATCCCTGCTTTGTGATCTTCCTGTTTTTAAGTTCCAAAAGATCAAAGTCCTATATGTGAAAAGCAAACTTTAGGGACCTTCACTGGCCAATTCGAAGGAAATCTAAGCATCAAAAAGAATAATGGAAATAATAGATTATTAACACTTTGAATTTTTAAAAAAAATCCATGAGTCCATAGTGACACTCAACAGAAGATAGAATCAGTGAAAAAGGGAAAAAGTAGAGGTAGATTTTTTGTGTGTAGAAGAATATCAGCTAATAAATATAGAAGGAATGATGGAAATTGAAAATCATTATTTTATAATCCCCAACATAATTAAGGCAAGGATCACTGATAAGTCATCATTAAGTGGTTATTTGGAAACATGACATCAAATTATCACTTCACTAAATATTTATTAGTTCCAAAGGGGAAATGTACCTCTACAATGCAAATATTTGGCAATCACAATCTTAACTAAGTGGTCACCATGTGCGGTTTTTTTTTTTTTTCTTTTGAGATAGGGTCTTGCTCTGTTGCCCAGGATGGTGTGCAGTGATGCAGTCATAGCTCACTGTAGCCTTGAACTCCTGGCCTCAAGTCATCTTCCTGCCTTGGCCTGCCAAAGTGCTGGGATTGCAGGTGTAAGCCACCACACCCAGCCTATCATGTGCCTTTAGATATGATACAGTAGGAGGTATACACCATCACTTGTGTGGTGTTTTGTTAGAAATGTCTGACCTGAATCTAATGATAAATAGTCAAACAAAAATCCAGAATATGAGACAGTCTACGAGATAACTGGCCACTATTTAAGGATTTAATATTATGAGGAGCAGAAGGAGGTAATAGTATTGTTTAAACTGAAGGAGACTACAGGCATATAACAGTCAGATGAAATCCATTGAATCTGGACTTTTGAAAAATGCATAAACTGGGTCACGGGCAGTGGCTCATGCCTGTAATCCCAGCACTTTGGGAGGCGGGTGGATCACGAGGTCAGCAGTTCAAGACCAGCCTGACCAACATGGTGCAACCCCGTCTCTACTAAAAATAGAAAAAAATTAGCTGGGCGTGGTGCAGGCACCTATAATCCCAGCGACTTGGGAGGCTGAGGCAGAAGACTCGCTTGAAAGGAAGGCGGAAGTTGCAGTGAACCGAGATTGTACCATTGCACTCTAGCCTGGGCAATAAGAGCAAAACTCTGTCTCAAAAAAAAAAAAAAAAAAAAGTATAAACCTTTTTCTTTGACAATTTAGGAAGTTTGAGTATGAAAAGAATGTTGGAAGTTGTGTTGAATTAACAATTTTTTTTCCTCAGGTGTGGTAATGATGCTGTGGATATGTAGGAGAATGTCCTTGTTTTCTGGAAAATATGCTGAAATATTTATATATATTTTTTCTTTTTTTGAGACACTGTGTCACTCTGTCGCCCAGGTTGGAGTGCAGTGGCATGAGTTTGGCTCACTGCAACTTGTGCCTCCTGGGTTCAAGCGCCTCAGACTCCCAAGGAACTGGAATTACAGGCACGCACCACCATACCAGCTAATTTTTGTATTTTTAGTAGAGACGTGATTTCACCATGTTGGCCAGGCTGGTGTCAAACTCTTGACTTCAAGTGATCTGCCCAAGACAGCTTCCCAAAGTTCTGGGAATTACAGGCATAAGCCACTGCGCCCGGCCGAGATAAGCTGAAATATTTAGAGGTAAAATATCACAATGCCTACACTCACTTTCAGATGGTTTGTCAAAAGGGAAAAAATACATATAGAGACAGAGAGATAGAGAGAGCGAATGTGTCAAGATGTTAATAGTTGATAAATACAGGTGAGAGGTATAACAGTATTCATTTTACTGTTCAACTTTTCTCTGGGTTTGAAATTCTGCAAAATAAACAAGAATATTTTTGAAGGTAAAAAATTAGAGAATAATAATAAAACAGTTTTATGAATTTAGGTGTTCTTAAGAGAAACAACCATTACAAACCACAACAAAAAGTCTTGATAAATTTTACTGTTTTAAAACTTTGGCTGGACGCGGTGGCTCACGCCTGTAATCCCAACACTTTGGGAGGCCCAGGCGGGTGGATCACCTGAGGTAAGTTCAAGATCAGCCTGATGAATGTGGTGAAACCGTGTCTCTACTAAAACTACAAAAATTAGCCAGGCGTGGTGGTGCGTGCCTGTAGTCCCAGCCACTTGGGAGGCTGAGACAGGAGAATTCTTGAACCCAGGAGGCAGAGGTTGCACCGAGCTGGGATTATGCCACTGCACTCCAACCTGGGCAACAGAGGGAGACTCCATATCAAAACAAAACAAAGAAACGAAATAGAACAAAACACAAAAACCTAAAAATTCTGTAGTATAAGATATAACATAAAGCAGTCAAAGAGATAAGCTCACCTGTAAGAAGATATTTACTATATATAACAAAGGATCAGTATCTAGAATATATGAATAAATTCTATGCAAAGAAAAAGGAGGGATGGGGCCAAATTACCCAATAGAAAAATTGGTAAAGGGGTCAGGCATGGTGGCTCTTGCCTGTAATCGAGGCAGTTTGGGAGGCCAAGGCAGGAGGATTGCTTGAGCCCAGGAGTGTGAGACCAGCCTGGAAAATATATTGAGAACTCGTCTCTACAAAAAGTAAAAAAAAAAAAAAAAAAATTAGCCAGATGTGTTGGTACATGCCTGTAGTCTCAGCTACTCAGGAGGCCAAGGTGGGAGGACTGCTTGAGCCTAGGAGGTCAAGGCTGCAGTGAGCTATGATCACACCACTGCACTCCAGCCTGGGTAACAGAGTGAGACCCCAACTCTTAAAAAAAAGAGAGAGAGAGAGAAAGAAAGATTGGCAAAGGATCTGCATAATTAATTTACAAAAGGAAATCCAAATGGCTAATAACCAAGAAAGATGTTTGTTCAATTTTACTAGTAATTAGGGAAATAAAAAACAAAACACAAAATGTTTAATAAAATTATAATACATATTATGAGATTATTAATATAATGTTATAGTAAAATGTGTAAATACATAATAGAATTATTATTACATTTAAAAGGCTCACATTATCAGACTTTTTTTTCTTCCCTTCTGATAAAAATAGAATTTTTATACACTGCTGTCAGGAGTACAAACTGGTTAAAAAACATTTTAGGCCAGGCACAGTGGCTCATGCCTGTAATCACAGCACTTTGGGAGGCTGAGGCAGGAGGGTCACTTGAGTTTGGAAGTTCAAGACCAGCCTGGGCAACATAGTGAGACCTCGTCTCTACTAAAAAGAAAAAAGTTAACTGGGCATGGTGGTGCACACCTGTATTCCCAGCTAACTTGGGAGGCTGAAGCAGGTGGATTGCTTGAGCCCAGGAGTTGGATCGCTCCACTGTACTCCATCCTGGGTAACAGAGTAAGATGCTGTCTCAAAAACAAAACAAAACAAAACAAAACAAAAAAATTTAGAAATTAATTTCTTAATACTTAGTAATCTAGAAGCTGCGTATATCTTATGACTCAGCAATTATATCTCTAGTTTCATTTCCTGCTGTTCTCCCTCTTCCTCATTCTGCTTCGGCCACATTGGCTTCCTTGTGGTTCCTTGATCCTTTCAAGCAAGTGCCCTTCTTAGGGCTTTTTCATTCACTGTTCTCTCCATTAATCTTGATTCTTTACTTGCTTCAGGACTCTGCTTAAGTGTCACCTTTTTGGAAAAGCTTTCCTGACCCACCGTATCTTAAAGATTACTCATTCTCTATGCCCTCAACTTGCTTTATGTACTTGATATATATTAATTTACTTTCTGTCTCCCACTCTTCCTGAAGGTAGATTGGATCATTGTTTTTCAATTATTAAAAAAGTTTTTTTGCTTGAGATGGTGTCTCGCTTTTTTTCCCAGGCTGGTCTTGAACTCCTGAGCATAAGCAGTCGTCCCACCTTGGCTTACCAAAATGCTGGGATTACAGGCGTGAGCCACCACACCTGGCCCATTGTTCTCAATTCGTTACTACCCCATCTCAATATTAGAATTATCCAATCATGCCTATCACCATGTGACTTTGCAAAACCTCCCACTGTCGTTGATGGAATATATTTCTCTGCTCCCTTGATGTTAGGCATAGCATGGCATGGTTTGGCTAATGGAATGTAAGCAGAAGTGACCATGACAATCCTGAGATGAGACCTTAAAAGGCATTATGTATTTCTACTCACCTCTCTTATACTTCTGTCACCCACTGTGGGAAGAACGTCTCTCAGGCAGGCAACTGGTTCTAGAATGATGAAGACATGTGAAGCAGACGTAAACTTGACCTGAAGATTGGAGTCCAGCCTAGCCCAGCCAAACATAGACAAACGTAGCCAAGATTAGCCAAACTTTGTCTGATCTTCAGACCTGAGAGTGAGAAAAATAAATGTCTGTTATTGTATGCCACTGAGAATATTCGAAGTATTTATTGTGCAGCATCGTTGCAGCAATGCAGCTGACTAGTATATACCCCTCTGGAATGTAAACTTCAGGACAGCAAGGTTTTTACAGTTTTGTTCAATGGTATGTGCTCAGTGAGTAGAACAGTGTCTAGTATGCATGGGTGTTTAATAAATAATTGTTGAATTAATTAATGCATTTGTGCTAAGGCCATTAAACTACTCGTAATCCCAAAGGACAAGGCAAGAGTTCAAGTGTGCAAAGAAACAGATATAATTAGCTCTGTTATAAATATAGTCCGTCAGAAGCTAGCACCAATGTATAGTGAATGCCTCCTGCAATCAAATGAACAAGCAGCTTAAACTGGCAATAGATACATATGAAACCAAAGAATAGTTGATAAGAGGATCAGAAATAGAAGGTCCCAGTAGAATTTCAATAAAATAGATATTTACTCAAATATTACCATCACCTCTGAATTGGAGACTATTCAAAAATAGATGTGTATCAGCTCAGTGTCCCACAGAATAAATGAAATGGGCTATAATCATCCATGAGCTGTCTGGTGGCAAAAATAGAAGTCACGGAGGCCTTATAAAAGAGCCCAACATATATAGATAAATCAAGAGAGCAAATGTTAAAGTATATAGGGAAAAAGTGAGTTTAGGTGTTTTTGAACTATTATAACTTTTCTCTAAGTATGAAATTATTTCCTAAGTTTTTGTAACAAGTAAGAAATGGTGGGCTGGGAGTGGTGACTCACATCTGTAATCCCAGCACTTTGGGAGGCCGAGGCAGGCGGATCATGAGGTCAGGAGGTTGAGACTGTCATGGCTAATACAGTGAAACCCTGTCTCTATGAAAAAAAATGCAAACAACTAGCCGGGTGTGGTGGCAGGCGCCTGTAATCCCAGCTCCTCAGGAGGCTGAGGCAGAGGAATCGCTTGAACCTGGGAGGTCGGAGACCTGCAGTGAACCAAGATAGAACCACTGCACTCCAGCCTGGGTGACAGAGTGAGACTCTGTCTCAAAAAAAAAAAAAAAAAAAAAAAAAGGTGACTGGGCGCGGGTGACTCACGCCTGTAATCACAGCACTTTGGAAGGCACAGGTGGGTGAATCACCTGAGGTCAGGAGTTCAAGACCAGCCTTGCCAACATGCCGAAACCCCGTCTCTACTGAAAATACAAAAATTAGCCAGGTGTGGTGGAGCATGCCTGTAATTCCAGCTACTCCGGAGGCTGAGACAGGAGAATCGCTTGAATCTGGGAGGCAGAGGTTGCAGTGAACTGAGATCACACCCCTGCACTCCAGCCTGGGAGACAGAGTGAGACTCAGTCTCAAAAAAAAAAAAAAAGAAAAAAGAAAAAGAAAAGAAAAGAAATGGTTTGTTCCAGTATTTCCAGAAAGAAACCAAATATGACTAATCCTGAACATGAGAACTTTTGCGGTCTTGAATGACTTAAGTAGCAATTGTCTAGTTTTTATGTGGGACAATAGACATATATTGCCAGAATGACTATAGGCAGATTGCTTCCCACCAGAATGACCTCCTCCTGTTTGCTGTTTGTATGTTCTTTACACTGTCCTTTGACATAACTGGAGGTATGTTGAGGAACTATCATACTGTTTCTCTTGGAAGTTTATCATCTCCCTTAGGTGTTGTGATTAAGAACCACAACAGTTTTGAGCAAGTAGTAGATTCTGCCTCTTTAGCTGAGTGTCCAATGTCCACATCAATCCTAGACAAAGACTGAAGTACATGTAGGTTGTTTGAAAGCTGCAAATGGAATGCTGTGGGGAGCTGATGCCCCAACTAGCATCATCAATAGTTTTTCCTTTTCATATTTTGATCTCCACCTCAGGATGCTAAGCTGAACGTAAGGTGGGAAAGAGGAGAGGGGAAGTGAGGAGGTGAAAAAGGGAAGAGAAGGCAACCAATAAAGGATGCATTATCAAGCTTGCTTCCACTATGGTCAATAAGAGCTTAATCCTGCAGAGATAATGGGAACAACATAAAATCCATGCTTCCAAGTTATACCTCCCACACACAGGGGCAGGGATCTGGTTGAGGGCTACTCAGAGCCAGATATTAATTCCCTAGAACATCTGGGCCAGCTTAGGGAGAGAATCCTTTCCCAGCTCCAGTGGAAGTCTTTAGGAAAACAGATGCAGATGTTGGCTACTAGAAGTCTGCCAGAAAACACGCAAGTGTTAAGGCCCAAAGGATATAGGTAGAGCACTGAAAGCATCTACTACTAGGTCTAAGAAGGTCTACAGGACATACACTGGTGATTAAAGGTACTAATTAGCACTAGGGCCCAGAAAGGCAACTCAAATTAAAGATGCTATATAGGGAGGCTGAGGTGGGCGGATCACGAGGTCAGGAGACCGAGACCATCTTGGCTAATACGGTGAAACCCCACCTCTACTAAAAATACAAAAAATTAGCTGGGCAAGGTGGCAGGCACTTGTAGTCCCAGCTACTCGGGAGGCTGAGGCAGGAGAATGGCATGAACCTGGGAGGCAGAGCTTGCAGTGAGCTAAGATGCTCCCCCTGCCCTTCAGCCTGGGCGACGGAGAAAGACTGGGTCCCATCAAAAAAAAAAAAAAAAAAAAGATGCTATATAGCTCTCCTCTTGACAAATAGACATCATCTACCTTAGTTGAAACTAGAATGCTATTACTTAGGACACTGAGATTCCATCTGTAACTACTTTATACATGAAGATTCATCCTATTTTCTAACACATTATATAATACATGGCCCCAAATACTCCTTTTTCTCATATTGTGTTCAGTCCTGTTATTCTGAGATGAAGAACAAGAGTGTGAAATGGGAGAAAGTATGAATGCCGGCTGGATGTGGTGGCTCACACCTGTAATCCCAGCACTTTCAGAGGCTGAGGTGGGCAGATCACTTGAGGCCAGGAGTTCGACAGCAGCCTGGTCAATATGGTGAAGTCCCATCTCTACTAAAAATACAAAAATTAGCCAGGTATGGTGGCACATTCCTGTAATCGTGGCTACTTGGGAGGCTGAGGTGGGAGAATCACTTGAACCTGGGAGGTGAAGCCTGCAGTGAGCCAAGATTCTGCCACTGCACTCCAGCCTGGGCGACAGAGCGAGACCCTGTCTCAAAAAAGAGAAAATATTGATGCCATTTAGAGCATTAAGTTCAGCTTCCATCAGTGATATGCTGGGAAAGAGATGAACCAGAAAAGTGAGAAACTGCCTCCTACCTGAGTAATCACTAAGAAAATCATACCAGGCAAGTCTAGGAAATCTTTGCTACTTCATTGAAGGAGGAGGGAGCTGGTCTCATTCTTGGACCATTGATACAGATCTACCAATCTATATACGATGTTGACATCATGTTTACCACCCAGAAACTGGCCCTGGCTTGTTTTATTTTGATCTCATTTCCTTGTCATTCATTAATTTAACAAATATTTTTTGAGTACTTACAATGGATCTGAGATAAACAAGACAGACTCATGCCCTGTGTTCTGGAACTTGTAATTTAGTGGAGGAGGCAGATTATACCACAAACAATTACTTAGTTACAATTGTGTTAAATGCCAAGAAGACAAGTATAGAATACTATGAATGTGTAATACAGAGATTACTCAATCCATGCTGAAGTGTAATGTCAGGGAGGCCTTCACTGAGGAATATTTAATCTAAGATTTGAAGAGTAGAGTTTGGCCAGGAGAAGAAGGAGCAGTTGAAGAATAGCATTTGCAAGAAGGAGTTTAGGATGTTCCTGATACTAAAAGAAAGCCAGTGTGGCTTGAGAGCAGTAGTCACAGACAAGAGTGGCAAAGATGAGGCTGGAAGGATGTGAAGAGCAGACAAGGACAAGATTTTGGAGGATTAGGGTGGCAGAAGATAACATCAATTTTTGCTATGCTACATTTTTGCCAACATTTGTGGTTGTTAATCCTTTTAAATTTAGCCATTCTAGTGAATATAAAATGGCACCTCATTAAGTTTTAATTTGCATTTCCCTGGTATTTAACGATTTTGAGCACCTTTTCCACACCCATTTGTATAAATTCCTTTGTGTCTTTAATTTGTCTTCTTATTTTTAAATTTAGGTTATATTTTATTATTAATTGTAGAAGTTCTTTATGTATTTTGGATACAAGTTCTTTGTCATATATGTTTTACAAATCTTTTCTCCCAACTTGTGGCTTGCCTATTCATTTTCTTAATAGTGTCTGTTAATGACCAGAAGTTTTTAAAATTATATTAACCATATCAGTTTCCAGTTACGTGCATTCATCACTGTAGATCTGAGTTACTACTTGATGGCACATCTCATCAGACTGAATAACTTCTTTTAACATTTCTTGTGGTGGAGGTCTGCTGGCAATGAATTTTCTGTTCTTATGTGTCAGAATGGCTTTATTTCACTTTAATTGTTGAAAGATAATTTCACTGGATGTAGAATTCTGAGTTGACAGTGTTTTGTCTTTCGACATTTTAATGATGTCATTCCATTGTTTTCTAGGCTCCATTATTTCCATTGAGAAGTCAGCTGATTTACACACACACACACACAAATTGTTCCTCTGTCACATGTGGCTTTCCTCTGGCTGCTTTCAAGACTTTATCTTTGGTTTCAGCAGTTTGATTATAGTGTGCTTAGGTGTGGTTTTCTTTGTATTCATCCTATTTTGAATTCTTTGAGCTTTTTGGATCTGTACGTCAACATCTTTTTATAAAATTTGATCAGTTTTCAGCCATTATTTTTTCAAGTATTTTTTTCTGCCTCAATCCTACTCATTCTAGGACTCCTGTTCTACTTGTTGTTGTTACTCAATAGGGCTCTGATGCTGTTTGTTTTTCTTCAATCTTTTTTTCCTCTGCATTCTTCGGATTGGTCCATTTCTATTAACTTATTTCCAAGTTCACTGACACTTTTTTCCTCACTGCCTCCAACCTGCTGTTGAGAACATATAGAGAATTTTTCATTTCATTTCATTTTAAAATTTTTTTTTACTGCTCCTTGTGGAGCAGGGTTAATTCATAGGCCAATTTTAAAATTTTACTTATTGCATTTTTCAATTCCAGAATTTCTATTTAGTTTGTTTTATACTTTCCATATCCATGTTAAGAGGCTGTAACTGTTCATTCATTATTCATTTATCTTCTAAGTTATTATAAAAATTATAATGGCTGTTTCAAAGTCTTTTACTTATGGATTTTATTTTCTTGTTTCTTCACAAGTTTAGTGATTTTTTTATTGACTACTGTACATTATGTTTGATACATTGTAACAACCTCTACACTTTCCCATCTTCTGAGGAAGATGAGTTTGCTCTAAAAGACAGCTAACTTGCCTGATCTCATACTCCAAATGCTGTCTCCTATACAGTAGGCAACAGGTAAAATCTCACACAGTCCTTTAAGCTTCCACGTGCTGCTTTTCCATAAGGCTCTGCGGAGTCACCTCCATGGATGTGTAGTTTAGTCATGAGCCAAGAATTTAGTCTAATTTTATATGCAGATCTTAAAGCTCATCTCCTCTGCAGCCCACTCTTTTTCAGGATTTCCCCCTAATTTTCTGGATGCTCTACTAGGCTGATATTTTAATTTCCTTCTATTCCTATTTTGTTGAGTGTTTTTATCATGAAAGGGTGTTGGAGCTTGTCAAATGCTTTTTCTACATCAATCAAGATGATCATGTGCTTTTTACATTCGTTCTGTTAATGTGGTGTATTCCACTGATTGATTTTCATATATGGAACCATCATTGCATTCCAGGAAAAAAACCACATGGCCATGGTGTATAATCCTTTTTTATATGTTACTAAATTCAATTTGCTAGTATTTTGTTGAGGATTTTTATATCAATGCTGATATGGTTTGGATGTGTGTCCTCCTTCAAATCTCATGTTGAAATATGATCCCCAGTGTTGGAGGTGGGGCTGAGCACTATTCCCTTGGTGATGAGTGAGTTCTCACTCAGTTAGTTTACATGAGAGCTGGTTGTTTATTTTTTTGTTTATTTAATTTTTTTACTCAGACCATTTATTCTCCAGAATTTTTTATTTAGTTGTTTAAAGGATCCTGGCTCCTCCTCCTCTCTAACTCCCTCTCTCACCATGTGATACACCAGCTCCCCCTTTGCCTTCCTAAGGCCTCACCAGAAACAGATATTGGCACCATTCTTCTTGTACAGCCTGCAGAACCATAAGCCAAAATAAACCTCTTTCTTTATAAATTGCCTAGTCTCAGGTATTCCTTTACTGCAACACAAAACAGGCTAACAAAAATGCTCATAACACTCTAATCTCTGAGAGTTATGACAAGTTATAACACTCTAATTTGAATTATATCAGCTTAACTTCAATAACATTCAAAAACTGTGCTCCTTTACAGCTCTGTCTCTACCCTTTGGTTGATGATGTCATAAAATTACATTTTACAGATGTGTATAAACTATATAAACTAACAAGTCTTTTTTTTTTTTTTTTTAAATGGAGTTTTGCTCTGTCGCCCAGGCCGGAGTGCAGTGGTGCAATCTCAGCTCACTGCAACCTCTGCCTCCCGGGTTCAAGTGATTCTCCCACCTCAGCCTCCCATGTAGCTGGGATTACAGGTGCCTACCACCACACCTGCCTAATTTTTGTATTTTTAGTAGAGATGGGGTTTCACCACATTGGCCAGGCTGGTCTCAAACTCCTCATCTTAAGTGATTTTCCCACCATGGCTTCCCAAAGTGCTGGGATTACAGGCATGAGCCACCATGCCTGACCATAAATGAATAATTCTTTTAAATGCACTAATCTCTTAAATTGTGTAGAAAATACAATGTGGGGTTGTAAACCAAAGTTACAATAATACTAAAAAGGGTTAGTCTTTTAAAGCATGTAGAAAACAAATCATTGTTATAATAATACTAACTTTTATAATTGCCCATAAATTTACCTTTATTTAGATCTGTATTTGTTCACATGGTTTTGAGTTACTGTTGAGTGTCCTATCATTTCATCCTGCAGGACTCCCTTGAGTGTGTTTTTCTTATTTTGTCTCACTAGTGATACTTAGAACATTTCTTGCAGGGCAAGTTCAGTGGTAACAGGCTCCCTCAGTTTTTATTCACCTGGAAAGGTCTTCATTTCTGCCTCACTTTTGAAGGACAGTTTTGCTGAATATAGGATTCTTAGTTGACAGACTTTCCCCCACCTGCCTTTTAGCACTTTGAATATAATGGCCTACTGCCTTCTGACCTTCAAAGGTCCTGATGAGAAATCTTCTAATAATCTTATTGAGGATCCCTTACATGTGATGAGTCACTTTTCTCTTGCTTCTTTAAATATTCTGTCATTGTTTTTGGTTTCCAAAAGTTTAATTATAACCTGTCTCAGTGTGTATCTCTGAGTTCATCTTAGAGTTTTTTGAGCTTCTTGGATGTTTATACACATGTCTTTCATTTAATTTGGGAAGTTTTCAGCCATTATTTCTTCAAATATTCTCTCTGCCCCAACTCTCTCTCTCTCCTCTTTCTGAAATTACCATAACACACACTTTCGTTCACTTGATTGTGTCCCACAGGTCCCTTTGGCTCACTTTTCTTCAGTCTTTATTATTTCTGTTCCTCAGACTCAATACTTTCCAGACTACAACAATGGCAGCCAACCTCTTTGTCTGCACCTCTATGATCAGCATCAGTAATCAGCAATCACGGCTTAGATGCCTAATATTTGAAGGACAGGGACCTTTTTCCCCACCTGGGTTCCCACAAGATGTTTGCAAGGTGCTCTAGGAACACTTGCACAAACTGCCTGCCAAGTGGCTCAGGGGTGGAGGATGGTTACCTGCTATTGTATTCAGGAGCTGAATTTGATCAAATTTAAACTCACTTTAGCATCCAAGACTTCTCCTGGATGTTGCAAGCCTTCAGTAGACTCTAGAGTTTCAAAATAGTTTCATCAGACAAATTCTGCCAGTGCTATGGTTGTCAGGTGGGGAGACAGATTCCTGGTGCCTTCTACTTTGTCATCTTCCCAGAATCCTGTATCAAGTAGCTGGGATTTTAATTGGGAATGTATTGAATCTATGAAGTCAGGAAGAACTGACATCTTAATAATATTAAGTCTTCCTATTCAAGAACAAGAAATATCTCTTGATTTATTTAGTTCTGTTTGATTTCTTCCATCAGAGTTTTGTATTTTCCCTCACATAGATTATATGTGTATTTTATTAGATTTATATCTAAGTATTTCATTTTTGGTGGTGCTAACGTAAATGGTACAATGCTTTTAATTTCACATTCTACTAGTTTATTGCTGGTATATTTAGCTGGCATATAGGATAGTGATTGAAATTTTTATATTAACTTTGTATCTATTATGTTTATTAGTTCCAGAAGGTTTTATTTTTTGTCACTTCTTCTGGATTTTTACATACAAAATCGTGTCTTCTGTGAACAAAGACAGTTTTTATTTCTTCTGTCCAAATCTATATAACTTTTATTTCCTTGTCTTATTTCATTAGCTAAGAGTTCTAGTACAACACTGAAAAGGAGTGGTGAAAGGGAACATTCTGGCCTTGCTCCTGATCTTAGCAAGAAAGCTTCCAGTTTCTTACCCTAAGTA
>NW_012101998.1:3475359-3476160 GCF_000951045.1 Mandrillus leucophaeus
CTGTCTCTACCCTTTGGTTGATGATGTCATAAAATTACATTTTACAGATGTGTATAAACTATATAAACTAACAAGTCTTTTTTTTTTTTTTTTTAAATGGAGTTTTGCTCTGTCGCCCAGGCCAGAGTGCAGTGGTGCAATCTCAGCTCACTGCAACCTCTGCCTCCCGGGTTCAAGTGATTCTCCCACCTCAGCCTCCCATGTAGCTGGGATTACAGGTGCCTACCACCACACCTGCCTAATTTTTGTATTTTTAGTAGAGATGGGGTTTCACCACATTGGCCAGGCTGGTCTCAAACTCCTCATCTTAAGTGATTTTCCCACCATGGCTTCCCAAAGTGCTGGGATTACAGGCATGAGCCACCATGCCTGACCATAAATGAATAATTCTTTTAAATGCACTAATCTCTTAAATTGTGTAGAAAATACAATGTGGGGTTGTAAACCAAAGTTACAATAATACTAAAAAGGGTTAGTCTTTTAAAGCATGTAGAAAACAAATCATTGTTATAATAATACTAACTTTTATAATTGCCCATAAATTTACCTTTATTTAGATCTGTATTTGTTCACATGGTTTTGAGTTACTGTTGAGTGTCCTATCATTTCATCCTGCAGGACTCCCTTGAGTGTGTTTTTCTTATTTTGTCTCACTAGTGATACTTAGAACATTTCTTGCAGGGCAAGTTCAGTGGTAACAGGCTCCCTCAGTTTTTATTCACCTGGAAAGGTCTTCATTTCTGCCTCACTTTTGAAGGACAGTTTTGCTGAATATAGGATTCTTAGTTGACAGACTTTCCC
>NW_012101998.1:3480505-3484589 GCF_000951045.1 Mandrillus leucophaeus
TTTTTTTTTTTTGAGATGGGGCCTCACTTTATTGCTCAGGCTGGAATTCAGTGGCATGATCATGGCTCACTGCAGCCTCGACCTCCTGGGCTCAGGTGATACCTCTTGAGGAGCTGGGACTGTAGGTGCATGCCACCACACCTGGATAATTTTTGGATTTTTTGTAGTGAATTTTCACCAGGTGCAGTGGCTCATGCCTGTAATCCCAGCACTTTGGGAGGCTGAGGAGGGTGGATCACCTGAGGCCAGCCTGGCCAACATGGTGAAACCCCATCTCTATTAAAAACACACAAAATTAGCTGGGCATGGTGGCAGGCGCCTGTAGTCCCAGCTACTTAGGAGGCTGAGGCAGGAGAATGGTGTGAACCTGGGAGGTGGAGCTTACAGTGAGCCGAGATCGCACCACTGCACTCCAGCCTGGGCAACAGAGCAAGACTCCGACTCAAAAAAAAAAAAAAAAAAAAAGGAAAGAAAGGAAACAAGGAGACTATAATAGAGGATAGACAAGACAAGAAGCATTAAAAGACATGCCTCTTAGTAACTATGAATTAACAGAGACCAGTTTTAAAGTATGAATTCTCTAAGAGGATAGTTAAAATTTTAGTCATATCTTAAATCAGATTATTCAAATCAATCATATAGTGATATATCCAAATATTACTAAGCAGATGCTTTGATAGTTAAGAGAAGGAAGAATAAACTTTGCAAAGGGAAGGTCTAGATAGGGAAAGAATTTTGAGAGCTTTCAGGCAGGATGAAGGGGCTAATTACCTGGAGGATAGGGATACTGAAAAGCATGAAGGAGATTGCTAATGACAAACTTTACCTCCCTTATAATTTTGCCTAAAACCATGGAGGTATTGGATGTTTGACTGGCTTGAAAACCTGTAACTTTCATTTTCTTTTATTCATACCTGCATTCCCATGCATCGTATTTAAATAAATATTCTTAAAAAATAAAAACAAAAATGAAATTTCCTCAGCCATTTATATTCCTTTGACTCTAGCCTCTTGTCATATATGCTTAGTTTTACTATCTCCCTTCTTTTCTCGTCCTCTTTTACTTTTTGGTGCCCCGTTCTTTGATGGAACAAAATCCTATTTCCTTGCATTTTGTTACACATAGCAATTCATGTTTCTCTAGTCCTTACCCCAAAATCAGCTCTGGGGCTATGGAGATTCAAGAGCTCAGGTAATTATTTGAAAACCTTGTGTTTAAAACTCTGGTCATTAGAAAAGATCCATACCCTAGCATTAGAGGAGGGGTTTATTCTGTTATTACATTTTGTCTTTGCAGTGTTTTGCAAAGCTGCTGCACAATTTTTTTTTTTTCTAAGAGTAGACTGAAAAAAAGACCAAACACATTATTAATTGTGGTAATTTTCTTGCTCATCTTTCTGTACTGGGAAATGACCATAGCTTTTCTGCCTTTAGAGAGGTATTAGCTCCGCTGCTCTCTTTAAGCTGTGCTTTTGGATTTGTGCTAGGCCTTGCTGGGTAGCTAAGCTAGTTCAAAAGGGCAGCATATGCAGTAAGATCTATGGAAGAAGCAGTACTTCCAGGGTGTCGGTTGTTACATCTCCCTCTTCTACCTCACTGCCCTAACTTACCATCAGAACTAAGAAGAAACTTTACTTATATGGATGAACAAAATAATCAACACTCAAAAATCAGAAACTAATTTAAACATTAGCCATATAACCAATTAGAAAATGTAACAACAAAATATATTCAAAATAGTAAAGAATAAAACACCCAAGAATGAAAATAACTGTAGAAGATATATATGAGGAAAATTTTAAAACTTTCCTACAGGACATAACAGAAGACTGATTTCAATAGTGGCATACCACATAATCACTTTCTTTCCTCCTCTATAGCTAGAGATAACTATATGATATATTTCTGTCCAATAAGACAATAGAGTAAACATGTATTTGCTTTGCAAACACTAATAGTGCTGCTCTCAGCTTTTCCTTTTCGTTTTGAGATGGTCTCGTTCTGTCACCCAGGCTGGAGTGCAGTGGTGCTTGATCATGGCTCACTGCAGCCTCAACCTCCTTGGTTCAAGCAATGCTCCTGTCTCAGCCTCCTGATTAGCTGGGACTTCAGGTACATGTCATGATGCCTGGCTTTTTTTTTTTTTTTTTTTTTTTTTTTTTTTAGACAGAGGCTCTCTCGTTACCCAAGCCGGAGTGCAGTGGTGCGATTTTGGCTCACTGCAACCTCCGCCTCCTGGGTTCCAGTGATTCTCCTGCCTCAGCCTCCCGAGTAGCTGGTATTACAGATATGTGCCACCACGCCCGGCTAATTTTGTATTTTTAGTAGAGACGGGGTTTCTCCATGTTGGTCAGGCTGGTCTCAAACTCCCAACCTCAGGTGATCCACCCATCTCGGCCTCCCAAAGTGCTGGGATTATAGGCGTGAGCTATCATGCCCAGCTTGCCTGCTAATTTTTAAATTATTTTTTGTAGAGACAGGGTCTCGCTATGCTATCCAAGCTGGTCTTAAATTCCTAGGGTCAAGTGATTCTCCTGCCTCAGCCTCCCAAATACTGTGATTACAGGTGTGAACCACTGTACCCAGCATCCTCTAGTCTTAAATGCTATTGTGATGGCCAGAGCTGCAACAGTCATCCTGGATATATGAAGCAAAAAGCATGAAGTCAAGAGCCAACATACTGAGGATGGAAGAGCGGAAATACAGAAAAACCTTAAGTCGTCAATGACAGTGTTGAGCAGGGGAAACTGCCAAGAACTACCTATTTCCAGAATTCTTGTTATGTGAGAAAACTAAAGCCATATTTTCAAAGCCAGTATTAGTTGGATTGTCTATTACAGGGAGCTACATACTTTTCTAGGAAAGTGTAAATACTACAAAAGACAATAAGTCTAATATCAACCAGGTGCAGTGGCACATGCCAATAACTCAGGAGGCTGAGGTGGGAAGACTGCTTGAGCCCAGGTGTTCAAATCCAGCCTGGGCAACATAGCAAGACCCCATCTCCACACTTGATCTTAGCCAAAAGGCTGATAAGCAATAAGACCCAATTTCTTAAAAAATAAAAATAAAATCAGATGATGGAAGACAAAAAGAATAAAGGGAAAGAATAGGAAAGATTCCATTATCAATTACATCTTTCTTATAACAGTCATTAGATCAATCTAAAGAAAATGATCATTAGGGCATATATAAAGTTATTATAAATGCATTCAATAGAAAAAATATACACATTCTAAATTATTGGAATAAATACAAACAAAAATAAAGGAAAGGAAACACAGACCACATTTTGAAAATAAGTAAGGCTATAGACGTGAAAAGCATATCCCAATAATATGATATATTCCAAACCAAATACAATTCGTGTAAATAAATGTGAATACTTGGGGGTCTCTCTAAGCCTTCTCTGGCTATAAAGGCTGCCCATAAAAAAATTTAAAAACATTTTTAGGCTGGGCACAGTGGCTCGTATCTGTGTTCCCAGCACTTTGGGAGGCTGAGGTGGGCAGATCACATGAGGTCAGGAGTTCGAGACCAGTCTGGCCAACATAGTGAAACCCCATCTCTACTAAAAATACAAAAATTAGCCAGGCATGGTGGCACATGTCTGTAGTCCCAGCTACTTAGGAGGCTGAGGCAGGAAAATTGCTTAAATCCGGGAAGTAGAGGTTGCAGTGAGCCGAGATTGTACCATTGAACTTTAGCCTGGGTGACAGTACAAGACCCTGTCTCAAAAAAGAAAAAGAAATTTAAAAATTAAAAATTAAAAAAAGTGAATACTTAATATTACCTAGTAGGCTGGGAGCAGTGGATCATACCTGTAATCCCAACACACTGGGAGGCTGAGGTGGGAGAATTCTGTGAGGCTGGGAGTTCAAGACTAGCTTGGAGCAACATAGGACCTATCTCTAAAAAAAAAAAAAAAAAAAAAGGGTGTCATTGACAAAATCTGTGACAAATTGCACGTCATGAAAATGGCCTCCATATGTTCTGTGAAAGACCCCATTAATAAGAGGAAGAACAAGCTACAGAGTGAAAGGAAATATTTGCAAACCACATCTGACAAAGGACTAGGATATAA
>NW_012101998.1:3485914-3487589 GCF_000951045.1 Mandrillus leucophaeus
AAAAAGAATTATATGTATTATATATTTTTTATTTTTAAAATTTTAAAGTTTAAAATTTTTTAATTTTAGTGGCAGTGTCCTGCTCTGTCACGTAGGCCAGAGTGCAGTGGCCCAATCATAGCTCACTGCAGCTGCCAACTCCTGGGCTTAAGCAATTCTCCCTCCTCAGTCTCCTGAGTAACTAAGATGACAGGTGTGCACCACCATGCCCAGCTAATTAAAAAAAAAAAAAGATTTTGTATGCGTGGCTGAGGAATTCATGTGGAGGTCAGTGGAAGCAAGTGTGAGAGGGTCCAGCAGAAGGAAACATGGCTGCCAGAGTGTTTGAGTCCATTGGCAAGTTTGGCCTGGCCTTAGCTGTTGCAGGAGGCATGGTGAACTCTTGCCTTATATAATGTGGATGCTGGGCACAGAGCTGTCATCTTTGACCGATTCTGGGGTACAGGACATTGTGGTAGGGGAACGAACTCACTTTCTCATCCCATGGATACAGAAACCAATTACCTTTGTCATTCTTGACCACATAAGGTGCCAGTCATCACTGGTAGCAAAGACTTACAGAATGTCAATACCCCACTGTGCATCCTCTTCCTGCCTGGCCCTAGCCAGCTTCCTTGCATCTTCACCAGCATCGGAGAGCACTGTGATGAGCCTGTGCTGCCATACATCACTACAGACATCCTTAAGCAGGTGGTGGCTCGCTTTGAGGCTGCAGAAGCAATCACCCAGAGAGAGGTGGTCTCCAGGCAGGTGAAGGACGACCTTACGGAGCAGCAGCCTCCTTTTGGCTCATCCTGGAGGACGTCTCCTCGACACATCTGACCTTCCGGAAGGAGTTCACAGAAGCAATGGAAGCCAAACACGTGGCTCAGCAGGAAGCAGAGAGGGCCAGATTTGTGGTGCAAAAGGCTGGGCAGCAGAAAAAGGCAGCCATGATATCTGCTGAGGGCTACTCCAAGGCAGCCGAGCTGATCACTACCTCACTGGCCACCGCGGGGACTGGCCTGATGGAGCCGGGCCAGCCGGAAGCCACCGGGGATACCGCGGGCCAGCTCTCACGCTCCTGAGGCGGGGAAGTACCTGCTCCTTCCGCTGCCCCAGTGAGGGCCCACCCTGCCTGCATCTGTGCGGGCCAGCTGGGCCACAGCCCCGATGATTCCAAACACCGCCTTCCTTCTCCCCCTACCCCAGGAATCACTGTGAAATTTCATTATTGGCTTAAAGTGAAGGAAATAAAAGTAAAATTACTTCAGGCTGGGAGCGGTGGCTCATGCCTGTAATCCCAGCACTTTGGGAGGCCGAGGTGGGTGGATGACTTGAGGTCTGGAGCTCGAGACCAACCTGGCCAACATGGTATTACAAATACAAAAATTAGCTGGGCATAGTATGCCTGTAGCCCCAGTTACTCGGGAGGCTGAGGCAGGAGAATCGCTTGAACTTGGGAGGCAGAGGTTGCAGTAAGCTGAGATTGCACCACTGCACTCCTGGGCGACAGAGGGAGACTCCATCTAAAAAATAAAAGGAGGACAGGGTCTTGTGCTGCCCAAACCAATCTTGAACTACTGACCTCAGGTGATCCTCCTGCCTCGGCCTCCTTATGTACTGAGATTATAGATGTGGACCACTACATTAAATATATATATATAACATTTATGTATACACAAACATATACATA
>NW_012101998.1:3490320-3491990 GCF_000951045.1 Mandrillus leucophaeus
CAATTATAGTCATCATTAAGCACTATCCAGTTCTATCTCTAAAAAAAAAAAAAAAAAAAAAAGTATATATAAAAGGAAAAATTGACAAATTGCATTTCATGAAAATGAAAAACTTCTGTTCTGTGAAAGACCCCATTAATAAGAGGAAGAACAAGCTACAGAGTGAAAGGAAATATTTGCAAACCACATCTGACAAAGGACTAGGATATAAAAAGAACTCTCAAACCCCAGCAATTAAAAAAGCACACAAAGGAAACAATCCAATGAGAATGCGCAAATACCTGAACAGGCGTCTCACCAAAGAGGATACACAGATGGCAAATAAACACATGAAAAGATATTCAACATCAATAGACATTAGAAAAATGCAAATTAAAAATCACAGTGAGACATCACTACACGTCTATTAGAATGGCTAAAATAAAAACTAGCGATACCACCAAATGCTTTGAAGGATACAGAGAAACCAGATCATACATATATTACTGGTGAGAATGTTAAATAGTACAGCCACTCTAGAAAACAGTTTGGCGGTCTCTTATAAACTAAACATGCAACTACTATATAACCCAGCAATTGAACTCTTCTCTTATCCCAGAGATAAGAGAATATAAAAATAACACATATTTTTATATTATACACATAAAAATAACAGTAACCATGAAAGATCATTTGGTACTTTGGACTTCATTTAAGAATTTCTTTTTTTTGTTTGTTTGTTTAGATGAAGTCTTGTTCTGTTGCATGGACTGAAGTGCAGGGGCACGATTTCTGCTTACTGCAACCTCTGCCTCCTGAGTTCAAGTGATTCTCCTGCCTCAGCCTCCCGAGTAGCTGAGATTACACGTGTGTGCCACCATGCCCGACTAATTTTTGTATTTTTAATAGAGACTGGGTTTTGCCATGTTGGCCAGGCTGCTCTTGAATTCCTGACCTCAAGGGATCCACCTGCTTTGGCCTCCCAAAGTTCTGGGATTACAGGCGTGAGCCACCGCGCCAGTCAAAAAGAAAAATTTTTTTTGATAAGACAATCTTAGAGTGGGGAACATAAATTGGTACTGCCTCTATAGAGGGAAATTTAACAGCAACAACAGGAATGTTTAAATGTTTAAAATGTACTCTTCAATTCCTAAGAATTTAATCCTGTAGATAAATTCATACATATGGAAAGTGATTCGCATTTGCAGTCATTCACTTCAGGATTATTGGTAAATCTGTAAACAACTTAGTCTATCATAGGAGACTGAAAAATAAATTATCATTTATTCAGTCAATAGAATACCGTTAAACTGTTGAGAAAAGGAAGCTTTTTTTTTTTTTTTTTTTGAGAGATGGAGTTTCGTTCTTATTGCCCAGGCTGGGTGGGGTTCAATGGTGTGGTCTCGGCTCACTGCAACCTCCATCTCCTCGGTTCAAGTGATTCTCCTGCCTCAGCCTCCCAAGTAGCTGGGATTATAGACTCCTGCCACCATGCCTGGCTAACTTTTTTGTATTTTTAGTAAAGATGGGGTTTCACCATGTTGGCCAGGCTGGTCTCAAACTCCTGACCTCAGATGATCCACCTGCCTTGGCCTCCCAAAGTGCTGGGATTATAGGCATGAGCCATGGCACCTGGCCAAGGAAGCTTTTTATGAATCAGTAAGGAGGTGTTAAAGAAAAAAAAAATTAAG
>NW_012101998.1:3498504-3519999 GCF_000951045.1 Mandrillus leucophaeus
CCATATTGCCCAGGCTAGTCTTGAACTCTTGAGCTCAGGTGATCCTCCTGCCTAGGGCCTCTTATGGATTACAGGTGTGAGCCACTATGCTTGGCTGGTTCTGCAATTGTAACAACTCCTAAGTGATGCTTCTTTTGAGTAGGAAAGAGCTAGAATGTACAACCTTTGAATTCACATCACATTTACTATATGCAACTTTGTTTGATAATGTGTGAATACCTTGCCTACTCACTTGCATTTGAAATTCCAAGAAAGCTTCTAGCAGCACTTGAACAGCTGATCATCCTTTCCTTCTCAAAACATTTTTTCCTTCTGCTTCCTTGACATTACAGTCCCCTACTTCTGCTTGTACCTCAATGTCCTCACCTTTCAGTCTTTGCATGTGCTTAATAAGTAAGTAAATCTTTATGCAGACTCATTACCTATTACTAAGTATAATATATACTGATGCGAACACCATGGCACAGCTTCTGAATGGTTCTAGAGAGCCTTTCTCATACTGTGTCCCTCAATAAGAGTTTACATATTTTGTAGGTAGGACAATAGCCTTACGAATGAAGTCTTGGTGATGCAGCCAGAAACTCAGAGACTCCAAGTCAAATACTCATTGGTTAGATCAAATATAATTTTGCCATAGTCTGAGGATTAGAGCAGGTCACATTATACTAAAGTATTTGTTGGGCTGAACCTTGCAATATGTATTTTTTAGAAGACTTTATTTTTTAGAGCAGTTTTGGAGCATCAAAATTAAGAGGACAGAGATTTCCAACATACCCCCTGCCCACCTCACAATATATTTTATGCATGAATAGTTATGATATTTTCAGCTGTATATAATGAAACCTAATTCACACCAGCTAAAACAATATGGAATTTTGTTATCTCGCAAAACAAAGTCCAGTGGTTAGGGTGTCTAGAGAGCCATGCTCTGGCTCCATTTCTATGCTATTCTCCCAGCTCTGCCTTCCTCAGAGTGTAGGGTTCATCCTTAAATGGCTTTCCTCTTGGCCACATGATGGCTGCCAGCAGCAGTAGTGGTAACATGTACCCTTATTCAAGTATAAGTGGAGAGAAAGGAAACCTCTCACCTACTGTTGAATGTAAGTCTCTCCCTTCAGTTTGATTGGTCAATGTATATTCTCCCCCAGACCAGTGATAGTCACCATAAGAATGCTATGTACTGATTGCCTTAAGCCTAGTTCTGGAGCAAGTAACAAACATGGGCATGGAAGTAGGAATACCATGTTTTCACTAGTCCTAATAAAACAGCTAGGGCTAGAGATAAGGTGAGCTTCAAAGAATTATATAGAATTCATGGAAGAGAGGGGAAATGTTGAACAAAAGCAAAGTTCTTTAGGAAGGAGAAGGGGAAAATAAATTCTGAAATTAAGTTATATTACTATGCTAATAGTAATTGTATAATAGCTTTTATAATAAATTTATTGCTTGTTCTCTATATAGCTAGCTTCAGAGTGAGATGTACACTGATGTATTTGATAGTGAAACCTTAATTACAAGTGCCAACAAGCATGAACACATAATTCATAAATTAAGATACAGTCTTAATACCATTTAGACACAGTCTAAAGTACCATTACATCCAGCTTCCTGAGTTTTACCATTGAACTCAACAGATATTCTGCCTATTTCCATGGTTCCATTAACACAGCCCCAAATTATGTGAAAACTGACACATATGCCCAGTTTATTAAGACATGGAGAAATTCTACTTTTTTTTTTTGAGTCAGAGTCTTGCTCTGTTGCCCAGGCTGGAATGCAATGGTGCAATCTTGGCTCACTGCAACGTCCACCTCCCAGATTCAAATGATTCTTCTGCCTCAGCCTCCTGAGTAGCTGGGATTACAGGTGCATGCCACCATGCCCAGCTAATTCTTGTATTTTTAGTAGAAACGGGGTTTCACCATGTTGGCCAGGCTGGTCTCGAACTCCTGACCTCAGGTGATCTGCCCACCTCGGCTTTCCAAAGTGCTGGGATTACAGGCATGAGCTGTGGTGCCCTGCCGGAGAAATCCTACTTCTTTGCCTAAACTTGAGTAGAGGTTTCTAAAGTTTAAAATAGAATTTAAACCTCGTCCTCATCCTCCTTTGCTTAGGTATCATACTATCAAGGACTTGTTTATGTAATAGATTTTATATTGAAGGTATTCAAGCAGAAGTTGTACTAATGTTATTGATGGTACTGGTACATCTGGTAAATGACTGGTCCAGAGAATGCTTCCCAGGCCTAGCTGATCAAGAGAATTAACTCGAAAGTTTTAAACAATACAGATTCCATATCCTGACAATACTGAATCAGAATCTCTGAAGATGGAGCCAAAGGTATGTATCTCTAAGAAGCACTACTAATAATTTTTTACAGCCGATCCAGGACAAGCTCCTGGGTAATTATTTAGGAATCTCTGGACTGACTTTTTTAAAAGACTCGTTTAAATATACAATTTTAATAACTTCTGACAGTAGAAATAGTACTGCACTAGAAATTAGGTGACTGAAATTCTAGTGCCAGCTCTGCTGTTGGCTACTTTGATGATAGGCAAGTTAGTTTACGCTGTAGAGCCTCAGTTTTCCCTTCTGTAAAATTAGGGATGTCTAAAGTCCCTTCCAGCTGCAAACCCAGTCAATTTTACTTGTTTGGGCATTCTGAGGAACCAAGAATTGATTACAAAGATTCTAATTTCTAATACCTCTAGCTGTTTTTAAGGGCACATAAAGAGCTTCCATGGACACTGCCATCTTAGAAGAAAGGTTCAAGATGGGGTCCATAGAACTCTTTAGAGTGCTATCATTGTTTTGGTAACCTTGAACAAATTTCCCTATAAAAACTGGGGACAAAATTCTATAAATATGTGGACAAAAGTCTCTTTGTGTTACCATTGGTTAATGGGTATGCCTGCAGCTACCACCTGAAACAGTTTTGGCTCTGACTCCGGAACCAAACTTTCTGGCCTTTAACTGTTTGGTAGGGTGATATAATTCACTTTATACAGCATACATGATCCAGCTTTTAGAGTGTATATATATATATATATATATATATATTTTTTTTTTTTGATATGGAGTTTAGCTCTTGTTGCCCAGGCTGGAGTGCAATGGCACAATCTCGGCTCACTGCAAACTCTGCCCCCTGGGTTCAAGCGATTATCCTGCCTCAGTCTCTTGAGTAGCTGGGATTACAGGTGCCCACCACCACGCCCGACTAATTTTTGTATTTTTAGTAGAGATGGGGTTTCACCATGTTAGGCTGGTCTGGAACTTCTGACCTCAAGTGATCCCCCCCGCGCCCCGCCCCCCGCCTCAGTCTCCCAAAGTGCTGGGATTATAGGCGTGAGCCACAATGCCCGGATGTAGTTTGTTGGTTGGTTTGTTAAGAACTAATTGTTGGCCGGGCGCGGTGGTCAGGAGATCGAGACCATCCTGGCAACACGGTGAAACCCCGTCTCTACTAAAAATGCAAAAAATTAGCTGGGCGTGGTGGCGGGCGCCTGTAGTCCCAGCTACTTCGGAGGCTGAGGCAGGAGAATGGCGTGAACCCGGGAGGCGGAGCTTGCAGTGAGCCGAGATCGCGCCACTGCACTCCAGCCTGGGCGACTGAGCGAGAGACTCCGTCTCAAAAAAAAAAAAAAAGAACTAATTATTATGGTAAGATTTGCCTTAGCCTGGGCAGGGTGGCTCATGCCTATAATCTCAGCACTTTGGGAGAACAAGATCAGAGGATCCCTTGAGTTCAGGAGTTCGAGACCATTCTGGGCAATATAGTGAGACCCGGTCCCTACAAAAAATTTTAAAAAGTTAGCTGGGTGTAGTGGCGTGCGCCGGTAGTCCCAGCTACTCAGGAAGCTGAGGTGGGAGGATCACTTGAGCCCGTGAGTTTGAGGCTGCAATGAACCATGATCACACCGCTGCACTCTACCCTAGGAGGCAGAGTGAGGCCGTGTTTCAAAAAATAAATAGATAAAACAAAATAAAATTATCCTATGGTCCAGTTTTCTTCTCATTATCTTGCTGTAATTAAATCTAGTTTGTTTCCTGACTTATAATTTCCCTCTCCACACCATGCCCTTTTCTCTCTTCTCTGCTTCCACACACAAATTCAACTTCTTTAACCCCTTGTTTTACATATTTTTAGTCACACTCTTGCCTGTGATGTTATCATTTAAAAACTTTATTTAGGCTGGGTGCGGTTACTCACACCTGTAATCTCAGCACTTTGGAAGTCCGAGGTGCCTGGATCACCTGAGGTCAGGAGTTCGAAACCAGCCCGGCCAACATGGTGAAATCCTGTCTCTACTAAAAATACAAAAATTAGTCGGGCATGCTGGTGGGCTCCTGTAATCCCAGCTACTCAGGAGGTTGAGGCAGGAGATCGCTTGAACCCAGGAGGCAGAAGTTGCAGTGAGCCGGATCACGCCATCGCACTCCAGCCTGGGCGATGGAGCGAGACTCCTCTAAAAAAAAAACAAAAAAAAAAAACTTTATTTACACTGAGCAACAAATAGCTAGTGTTTATTGAATGCTTACCATGTGCTAGGCACTGTATTAAGCATTTTACATACAATATATCAATTGTTGTACTTTTATTTTGAGTACTATTAGATCCTCTACTATACAGATAAGATCCAAAAATATTGAGTAACTTGGCCAAAATTACATAGCTAGTTAGGTGGTGACACAGGATTTGAAATCAAGCATTTAGACTCCAGAGCTTCTACTCTATTGTATCCTATAAAAGCAAGGATTAAAGAAAAATAGGCTGGGCGTGGTGGCTCACACTTGTAATCCCAGCACTTTGGGAGGCCGAGGCGGGTGGATCAAAAGGTCAAGAGATCAAGACCATCCTGGCCAACATGATGAAACCCTGTTTCTACTAAAAATACAAAAATTAGCTGGACATGGTGGCAGGCGTCTGTAGTCCCAGCTACTTGGGAGGCTGAGGCAGGAGAATCACTTGAACCCGGGAGGCGGAGGTTGCAGCGAGCCGAGATTGCGCCGCTGCACTCTAGCCTGGCGACAGAGTGAGACTCCATCTCAAAAAAAAAAAAAGAAAGAAAGAAAGAAAAAGAAAAATGTACTAGACTATGATGAAAGAGATGCGAGTTTTGTGGTTTTTTTGATAGTAACTAGCTAATATATCACTATGGACGGGTCATACTTGTTCTGATTTTCTCATTCATAAATAAGTTGAAGTAGAAACAATTACTGTGTCATAACACTCTGTGATTCTGTCATGCGAAAAGTGTATCTTTTGATCTTTTGTCTCCTGATATGAAAGGACTTTGGCATTTCAACCCCTTCTCCTATATTTTCATATTTATTCTAGCACTAGCTTACATTCTAACAGTGATACACAGGTAAATATGCATTTTATGTGTGTTCTCCTTCTATTTCTATAAAGCAAAATGTATCTGAGTAGCATAACATTTTTAGAAAATTTCAAGTCTCATCCCTATTTTTCTGGTACTTTTGGATCTGATATCTTGATGATGGCAGAAGTGGCTTAGAGTTGGAAAATTATTGTGGTTTTGCCCAACGTGGTAAATCAGTGCTTTTTATTTTGTATATAATGTATAATTTTCACAGCTATAACAATTGGTTATTATATATTGATCTTTGAAAAAGCAATGTATTTCAGTAGCAGTTTTTTAACAGGGTGTTGCTCTGTCACCCAGGCTGTAGTACAGTGGTGTGATCATAGCTCACTGTACCCTCAGTCTCCCAGGCTCAAGTGATTCTCCCACCTCAGCCTCTTGAATAGCTGGGACCACAGTGAGCACCACTTTTTAAATCTTTTGTAGAGATGGGGTCTCAATATATTGACCAGGCTGGTGGTCTCAAACTCCTGGGCTCAGCCTCCCAAAGTGCTGGGATTACAGTGTGAACCATCGTGCCCCACTAACATTTTCTATTGTGTTTTTTTGTTCTTATCTATTTCTTAAATTCATGTTTCCTTATGTTTATCAAGCCTAGTTTCTTTTACTTTTAGGAATTAAGGCTGAATTAGGACTTTTAATAAATCCCATACTAAAACTCCTTATCCTTTTAAAGCCAAAATACATTGGGAGGATCAGCAAGGTCAGAGAAAGAGAGGGTAGGTGGGGATAAGAGTAAAGCCCTTTTGCAAATAGGAACACTTACACAGACTGAAAGCAGGTCCTCCAATCTCTCTGCAAGTGTTTAATCTCTCTACAAAAATTAAAGTGTATTTGCTTGTTATCTTTTTCATTCTTTGGAAAACGTTTTAGCTACCGTTACTATTATTTTGACATTTTAAATTTGCCTCTTTTTTTTTTTTTTTGGAGGAGTCAGTATTGAAGGGGGAATTTAACTTTTAAAATGGCCAGTTATACATACCTAGCATAGAAGCAGAAGAAAATATAGGTAAGCAAGAAAAGAAAGATCATTTTAATTGGAATGTGATGGCTGTACAACTCTGTAAATGCTCTAAATGTATTAAAACTCATTGAATCATATACTTAAAATGGATGAATTTGCCTCTTTTTTCTTTGTTCAACCACATACGATGACCATCTTTCCAGGTCAATTCATATTCCACAATATCATTTTAAATGGGGACATAGTTTTTGATTTTACATTCTGTATACAGTTTTTTTGTTTTAATTTTTTTTTTTTTTTTTTGGAGATGGAGTCTCGCTCTGTCGCCCAGGCTGGAGTGCAATGGTGCGATCTCAGCTCACTGCAACCTCTGCCTCCCAGGTTCAAGTGATTCTCCTGCCTCAGCCTATTGAGTAGCTGGGACTACAGGCGCCCGCTACCACTCCCCACTAATTTTTTGTATTTTCAGTAGAGGCGGGGTTTCACTGTGTTAGCCAGGATGGTCTCGATCTTCTGACCTCAAGATCCACCCTCCTTGGCCGCCCAAAGTGTTGGGATTACAGGCGTGAGCCACCACGCTCGGCCACAATTTGTTTAACCAGTTGATTCCCTGAACATTTTTGCAGCTAAAGTTTGGTACAAATTTTTTTAGGTTAAATTGCTAAAAGAATTATTGCTAGATCATAGGGCATGCTCATTTAAAGGTTTTTCTTACTTACAAATTGCCCTCTAAAAAAACTACCAATTTGTACTCCTATAAGTAGTCATTCTGTCCTTGCATTTCTCCCATCGAAACTCAGTGTTAGTTTTTTCTAAAGTCTCTATTATTCTGACAGGTAGAAATGATAGCTTGTTATCAATTTCCATTTCAATTACTAATAAAGTTTAACTTTTGGTCATTTATTAGACATTTGTATTTCAGTTTATGTTCTTTGTCCATCTCTCCAAAACACTAATATGTGTACATGTGTTTCTTATTAATTCATATAAGACTTTTATACATTAAGGATAAATAACCTCATGTCATATATTTTGTAAGTATTTTTCCAGTTTGTATCTTTTATTTATGTTGTTTTTGCAGAAGAAAGTATCAAATTGGGCCCGGCGCGGTGGCTCAAGCCTGTAATCCCAGCACTTTGGGAGGCCGAGATGGGTGGATCACGAGGTCAGGAGATCGAGACCATCCTGGCTAACACGGTGAAACCCCGTCTCTACTAAAAAAATACAAAAAACTAGCCGGGCGAAGTGGCGGGCGCCTGTAGTCCCAGCTACTCGGGAGGCTGAGGCAGGAGAATGGCGTAAACCCGGGAGGCGGAGCTTGCAGTGAGCTGAGATCCGGCCACTGCACTCCAGCCCGGGTGACAGAGCAAGACTCCGTCTCAAAAAAAAAAAAAAAAAAAAAGAAAGTATCAAATTGTATGATCATACCTATCAATCTTTTGCTTTATAGATATTGCCTTTGGTACTATCCTTGATAAGACCTTCCCCACTCCCAAATATTTACATATTAAACAATATTTCTTCTACTAATTTTATGTTTTCTTTCTTTAGACCTTTATCTAGATTTTATTTTTATATATAACATAGGACAAGGATATAACTTGGTAAAGTGAATGGGGAGATAAATTTTTACCTTATTTCTGCATGTCTTCTAAATATCAAAAACTGTGTTATATATATGGTTTGTAGTAATAAACACAACAGGAATGTTCTCATCCTTATGTAATTTACCAATTCAGAGAGATAACATACTGTTTAAGTGCAAATTTGATAAATGCTATAAAGAAGTGCTAAGTTCTATGGTAGTGTATAGTATGTGGAATCTATCAACTGTTCAGGTACTTATTGAACAGTCGATCTTTAAAAGGAGACGGTTTGGTGGAAGTGAAGGAGAATTCAATTAAAAAACAACAACAGGGCACAATGGTGCACGTTTGTAATCGTAGCTACTCAGGAGGCTGAGGTAGAAGTACTGCTTAAGCCCAGGAGTTAGAGACCAGCTTGGGCAGCATAGCCAGACCTCATCTCGGGGGAGGGGGAACACCCAAAAAACTCAACCATACACACACAAAACTAACCAAACAAAAAACAACAGTGAACATTTATTATTTCAGAGTATCCATGGGTCAGAATGTGGGTGTGGCTTAGCTGGGTTCTGTGTTTCAGGATCTCTCACAGAGATGCAAACAAAAGTCTTGCCCAGGGCTGCAATCTTGTTTGCAGGAAGATTCACTTCCAGGTTTGCTTACATGGTTGTTGGCAGCATGAAGATCCTCATAGGCTGTTAAGCCAAGGCTTTCAGTTATCTGGTAGTAATTCAGTTCCTCACAGGTTTTTTGGTGTCTAGAGATCTCCTTTAGTTCCTTGGCATATAGGTCAGAATAATTTATTTTTGTCCTAGGGTGGGTACTTAAGCTTTGATAAAACTGATTTATAATGTCTTTATAGAGTAAAAATTAGCACAGCATTCATGTTCTTAGCTCTATATTCAAGAATAAAATAAGTGTGTATATTCTGTGAATATTCTGGTTGGAATACATTTTTGGCCTGTATGTAAATTAATATGTGGGTGACTTAAACATTCACAGAGAATTAATTATATATTGCAAAAGACAAACACATAATTCTGTACAAGATAAGAATGTCAAGAAAACTTTAAGTTGATTTTGTCTTTTAATCATATCACAGTTATAATTTCAAATTATTTTTCATTCCCTCCTTTCCTTCCCATCACACAGACTATACTGTAAATATACTCTCCTGAAGTTGCACAATGTGACAACCCTGGGCTTAGCCACACAAGTATGTGCATATGTAATTATTTTATTTTTTGATCTGATGCTGACAGTGCTGTGCGTTTTATCTGAACTCAGAAAATTTAATTTCTAAATTATAATATATGGTTAGATATTTACTAAAATCCTGAAAATAGAATTTTACTCCCAATCTTAGACCTCAGAAATGGTAACTCTAGTTTAGTGTACATGCTTTCAACATGGGCAGTATTATTCCCCAAGGGGAAAAAGTTGTTTTTTTGGGAGGGTATGAAAAAAAGTATGTTTTTTATGCAAAGCATAGATACACATACAGTCCATTAAAGCATATATGGTATATCCATGGTGTTAAAATTGTATAGTGGGGTGCTGAATAGGAAAAACAGGTCTAAAAAGGTTCCATAAGGGGGATAATAATGAAAATAAAAGTTGAGAAACATGGCCCTAGTGCTAAGCTTGACAGCTGTTTGACGAACCATCTGGCATTAGATTTTTTCCTGTACGATTTCCTGTATTAGAATATAAGCTTCTTAAGGACAGAAAATGTAACCTGATTTGTATTTCAATAATAGCTAACACAATGGTTACGTCCAACTGCATTCAGTATATGTATATTTAATTGAATTAATATGGAATACATCTTCCCCTACTTGCACTCATCCTATTAGCTCTATAAAATCTAAATGATCAAAATTAGTCCAGTAAAGCGCAACCTAGCACAGTCTCCCTCACAAAAATCCTAGTAAAATAATGACAAATTTTATTCAAAGAATGGAACATCTTCAAAGTAGCATAAGAGAAGGAGAACAGACTAGAGACAGAGAGATGAATCAGGGCTTTGATTTCCACCTCTTATCATTTGCAAGCTGAAGAGCCTTGAGCCAGGTTATGTAAAGAGAAAGTGAAAGAGGATAAAAAAAATAAAAAAGGGACCTTTCTAGGGGAAGGGCACAAGAAGGGACAATGGCATTTCCAGCAGGTTTTTGTTTTGTTTTGAGACAGGGTCTTGCTCTGTCTCCCGGCTGGAGTGCAGTGGTGCAATCTTGGCTCATGCAACCTCTGCCTCCCCGGTTCAAGCGATTCTTGTGCCTCAGCCCTCCTCCGAGTAACTGTGATTACAGGCAAGTGCCACTACTTTTGGCTAATTTTTTGTATTTTCAGTAGAGACAGGGTTTCGCCATGTTGGCCGGGCTGGTCTCAAACTCCTAGCCTCCTGTGATCCGCCTGCCTCGGCTCCCAAAGTGCTGGGATTACAAGCATGAGCCACCGTGCCAGGCCGTAACGGTCTTATGTACACCCAAAATTTCAGGCATGCTTAATTTCTGGCAGTTCCCCCAATAAGGCATGGCTCAAATATGCCGTTTTTCACACTTAACATATTTTATATGTACATTCACATTCCTCTTCCCAGAACATCATTTATTTGTCCTCCAATGTGCAGCTCAGGCCACACTTTTTTTTGAGACGGAGTCTTGCTATGTCGCCCAGCCTGGAGTGCAGTGGCACGATCCTGGCTCACTGCAAGCTCTGCCTCCCGGATCCATGCTGTTCTCCTGCCTCAGCCTCCCCAGTAGGTGGGACTACAGGCGCCCGCCGCCACGCCCGGCTAATTTTTTTAAAAACTATTTTTAGTAGAGATGGGGTTTCATCGTGTTAGCCAGGATGGTCTCCATGTCCTGACCTCGTGATCCACCTGCCTCTGCCTCCCAACGTGCTGGGATTACAGGTGTAAGCCACCACGCCCCGCTATTTTTTTTTTTTTTTGAGACGGAGTCTTGCTGTGTCGCCCAGGCTGGAGTGCAGTGGTGCGGTCTCGGCTCACTGCAAGCTCCGCCTCCCGGGTTCACGCCATTCTCCTGCTTCAGTCTCTAGAGTAGCTGGGACTACAGGCGCCCGCCATCATGCCTGGCTAATTTTTTTTTTTGTATTTTTAGTAGAGACGGGGTTTCACCGTCTTAGCCAGGATGGTGTCGATCTCCTGACCTCGTGATCCGCCTGCCTCAGCCTCCCAAAGTGCTGGGATTACAGGCATAAGTCACTACGTCCAGCCAGCTCAGGCCACACTTTCTCTAGGAATCCTTCCATTACACCCTTGTGTGCCTTCTACACTGAGTTAGATACATATATTCCTGCTTCTCTAACATTCAGATCATACTTCTACTATAGTACTTACGTTATAATTAATGGTTTACATGTCTGCTTCTCTTACTAGTCTGAGAACTTCTTGAGAGCTGAAATGGTTTTATTTATCTTTTCTTTTTTTTGAGACGGAGTCTCGTTCTGTTGCCCAGGCTGGAGTGCAATGGCGGGATCTCGGCTCACTGCAACCTCTGCCTCCCTGCCACTATACCTGGCTAATTTTTTGTTTCTGTTTTTTTTTTGCATTTTTAGTAGAGACGGGATTTCACCGTCTGGCCAGGCTGGTCTCAAAACTCCGGACCTCAGGCAGTCCACTAGCCTCGGCCTCCCAAAGTGCTGGAATTACAGACAGGCGTGAGCCACCGCGTCTGGCCTATTTATCTTCTTAACCTCAACATCTAGCACAGGGCCTGACATGTTAGTGAACAACTGACTTGTTGAATTAACTAATAAAAATACAGGCATACAAGAAGAGCACAGTAGCATTTTCAACAATTTGACAAATGAATATTGCTTTGTTTTCTTCGAAGGGCCACCACTTTAAAATTGAATAATCATCTTTGTTTATAGTCAGACCTAAAACAAAGCTCTGTACACTTCCTGTGTCAAATAATAATAATGTAAGTCCTTTATACCAACTCATTTCATCATTACAATCCAATGAAGAAAATCTTATTATTTTTCCTCTTTTTTTTTTCTCAGATGAGGAAATAGGCTTGTAAGAGGTAAACCAATTTGCCTAAGGTTACATATTTAATAAGTAGGGTTTCTAGCTCTGGCACGTATGGTGCTAACTACCACACTATTGTGCCTCTCAAAGTCAGTTGAGTAACAATACTCACTTTTGCACAATATCTCATCCCTCTGTCTGACCCTCTCCCCTTTCAACCTCCCATATACACTCACTTAGGAGAAACAAAGGCTCATGGCTCATACATGCAGCTTGTGATCTAGAAAAAAAAATGTGTCCGTACATACTTGGCTTTGTTTAATATAAACAAATATAGTAATCAATATAGTATAAACCTCCAGGACTATTCTGTTTTAATAACATGTAGATACAATGTAATGATTTTAATTACTTTATTGTCCTATCAAATTCTTTAAAATGGGAACTTGAGGCCCAGTGCTGTGGCTCACGCCTGTAATTCCAGCACTTTGGGAGGACAAGGCAGGCGGATCACCTGAGGTCAGGAGTTTGAGACCAGCCTGACCAACATGGAGAAATCCCATCTCTACTAAAAATACAAAATTAGCCGGGCATGGTGGCGCATACCTGTAATCTCAGCTACTTGGGAGGCTGAGGCAGAACTGCTTGAACCTGGGAGGCAGAGGCTGTGGTGAGCCAAGATCGCGCCATTACACTCCAGCCTGGGCAAGAGCGAAACTGAAACTCCACCTCAAAATAATTTAAAAAAAGGAACTTGGTATACTGCTTCAGCAATTTAAATGTGTCAATCCACATATCCAACGTTAAATTATCTTTTCCGGAAAGCAAAATGTGAAGTGCCTTATCAAGACTTCTTGTCATGTATCACAATTTCTCCATTATTACTTTACTAAAGATGTCTGTGAGGGTACAGCTAGAAAGATGTAATTGAAAAACCGGTTCTTGCCACATTGCAAAATAATTGTAAGGAGTGGCATTTGGTTCCTGGAGTGGAAGAGGTGACTATACCTACAAAATCATGGTATTGTCTCAAATTAAACAAACCAAAAGACCCAAAAAACCAAGAGAGAAAACAAAAAGACAAAAAACAAAGCTTTTTCATTTCTGAAAACTTTGGGGCTGTGTGGTCCTGCTGGGTGCTGCTATTTCTGAGTTTACTATTACTACAATCTTCAAGTCCTAAAGATTTTTTCTTCCTGTTACAGTCCTTTATTCATTCATAACCAAGCTGCATTGTATCATTTGTGTCCAATTTAGTTGGATTCCAACATCAATCCTATCTTGCCATGAAGTATTAAAGGCTGAAGTACCACTGGGGATGTGGGAGGTAAAATAAGCATTTGCCTTAGAGAAATTCTAGATAAGGAGGGCCATGGAGAACATGCATATCAGACCCCCTCTTCCTTCTGCTCCACACAACCTTCAAGTTTTCATGAACACCTAGAAGAATTAACAGGCAAGAACACCAGTGTTGATTTAATGTTGGCAAGATTCAACATATTTTGAGGTAAGAATACAATAAATGTCTATTATTTTCAGACATTTAGGTTTATACTAATTCATAAACTTTAGGTTTACATTCATTACAGCATTAACAAAAGCTTGGAAGTTTGTTGGGAATGGGCAATACATAGATGACTACATGTTCTAGGCATCAAGCACCATGTTAGAAATGATATGAGCCGGGCGCGGTGGCTCAAGCCTGTAATCCCAGCACTTTGGGAGGCCGAGACGGGCGGATCACAAGGTCAGGAGATCGAGACCATCCTGGAAACCCCATCTCTACTAAAAATACAAAAAAACTAGCCGGGCGAGGTGGCGGGCGCCTGTAGTCCCAGCTACTCCGGAGGCTGAGGCAGGAGAATGGCACAAACCCGGGAGGCGGAGCTTGCAGTGAGCTGAGATCCGGCCACTGCACTCCAGCCCGGGCTACAGAGCAAGACTCCGTCTCAAAAAAAAAAAAAAAAAAAGAAATGATATGAAAAAGACAGTAGTTTTGAAACGCGTGAATTAGTTTGTGGGAAAGAGTAGGTGGGAAGGAGGTCAGGCAGAGGCAACAGCAGGTACAAAGGCAGGAGGCATAAGAAAGTCTAGCATATTATGCTTTTGTACAATATGCCAGTCTAGTGACTTCTATCTCCTTTTTTTTCCTAGCTAGGATTTGAATCTATTTTTTTTCCGTAACTTTTTTTTTTTTTTTTTTTGAGATGGAGACTTGCTATGTTGCTCAGGCTAGTCTTGAACACCTTGGTTCAAACAACCCTCTTGCCACAGCCTCTCAAGTAACTGGGGTTACAGGCACGTGGCACCATGACCAAGAACTTCTTTAGCACTACCATTTGTGCCATTGTTCTTGGCTTGTGACATCTCTTCAATTGTGCAGTTATCATTTTTAAAATTAACCTTTTAATTTATCTCCTTCCCTAAATTATAATCTCTCTTTATTTCTCCAGAATCCCTAGAAAGGTGCTTTGCACTGAGTAGACACTGATAAGTAACTATTGATTGGTTGACCAAAAAAATCATGGCTCATGTACTTTAAGTCTTCATTAAGAATGCTAACATTAAGCCAGGTGCAGTGGCTCACACCTGTAATCCCGACACTTCGGGAGGCCAAGGTGGATCACCTGAGGTCGAGAGTTTGCGAGCAGCCTGGCCAACATGGTGAAACCCCATGTCTACTAAAAATACATTAAAAATACATAAAATTAGTGGGGCGTGGTGGCGGGCACCTGTAATCCCAGCTACTTGGGAGGCTGAGGCAGGAGAATTGCTTGAACCTGAGAAGTGGAGGTTGCAGTAAGCTGAGATTGCGCCATTGCGTTCCAGCCTGGGCGACAGGGCGAGACCGTCTCAAACAACAACAACAACAACAACAACAAAGAATGCTAAGATTATATTTATAAGAATAAAGTAGAACGTTGTGAGCAGAAGATAACACGTCTATTCACTATGCCACTTTTATTACCTAGTTCCAGGAGGAACAAATACTACATACAGTCAATGTTTATGGCTGCCAATCCAGAAAGCAGTAGGATTGATAGCAATTACTCCCTTATAAAAATCAGAGACAAATTTTAGAGTAAGATCTTCTTATAATAACTGAGAATTATATGAAAAAAAGTCTGGACTTGAACTCTGAAAACTTGGATCTGAATCAAGGTTCTGCCACCTGTTGTGTACTTTGGTAAATTACTTTCACCTTTGAACTTTTTTCTCATCTATAAAATGAAGTTAAGACTTCCAACTTCACAAGATCATAAAGAATAAATTAAAAATGCATATGTAGCCGGGCGCAGTGGCTCACGCCTGTAATCCCAACACTTTGGGAGGCCAAGACGGGTGGATCACGAGGTCAGGATATTGAGACCATCCTGGCTAACACGGTGAAACCCCATCTCTACTAAAAATACATAAAATTAGCCAGGCATGGTGGCGGCGCCTGTAGTCCCAGCTACTCGGGAGGCTGTCAGGAGAATGGCGTGAACCCGGGAGGCGGAGCTTGTGGTGAGCAGAGATCTTGCCACTGTACTCCAGCCTGGGCAATACAGTGAGACTCTGTCTCAAAAAAAAAAAAAAAAAATGCATATGCATCTAGTGTGGCATCTAGTATAGACGCAATAATATATTTGCTCACTTTTTGCCCATTCATCCATTTAAATACATCCATAAAACAACAAAATAGAGATATTGTGAACTACAGAGAAATGTTTCTTTTGCAAACTTTAGTGACAAAAAACTTTTCCTTCAAGTCCTTAAGTCATTAGGATAAATATATGTTCACTTTTTGGAAGGTCATCCTATGTTACTTTTTGTTGTAGTGTAAGCACACATTTAAGGCCGAATAAATGTATATTGCAATCATGGGGCAACAGACACTATGGTTTTGTACATTTGTACAATTGTATGATAGTATATACTCTATTTCTAGTTTCAGCATTATCTTCTTTTTTTTTTTTTTTTTTTTTTTTTGAGATGGAGTCTTGCTCTGTCGCCCAGGCTGGAGTGCAGTGGCATGATCTCGGCTCACTGCAACCTCCGCCTCCTGGGTTCAAGCGATTCTCCTGCCTCAGCCTCCCGAGTAGCTGGGATTACAGGTGTCCACCACCACGCCTGACTAATTTTTTGGTATTTTTAGTAGAGACGGGGTTTCACCATGTTGGTCATGCTGGTTTCGAACTCCTGATCTCAGGAGTTCTGTCTCCTGAGGCCAAAGTCTGCCCACTTTGGCCACCCAAAGTGCTAGGATTACAGGCATGAGCCAGCATGCCTGGCCTCTAGCTCCAGCATTATCTTATCACACATTAGATAATTACTTGTACAAAAGCTCAGGCTCAATAATAAAGTCTATAGACCCTGTACAATAGGCCCCTTTGTATCTGCAGGTTCCACATCCACAGATTCAACCAACCATGGACTGAAAACATTAAAAAAAAATAAATAAATAAAAAATAAAAAGTAAGAATACGGCAATTAAAAAATCAAAAGTAACAATACAATATAACCAATATTTACAAAGCATTTACATTGCGCTAGGTGTTACAAGTAATCTAGAGATGATTTAAAGTGCTTGAGAGGATGTATATAGGTTATATGCAAATAGCATGCCATTTTACATAAGGAACTTGAGCAACCATAGATTTTCTTATCTGTTGGGGTCCTGGAACCAATCTCCTGCAGATATCAAGGGACAACTGTGTTTCTGTAAGAAAGGTAAGGTAGAGAATATCTTTTATTTTTATTTTTAGAAACAGGGCCTTACTCTGTCATCCAGGCTGGAATACGGTGGCGTGATCATAGCTCACTGCAGCTTCAAATTCCTGGAGGCTCAACGGATCCTTCTGTCTTAGCTTCCTGAGTAGCTGGGAGTACATGCATGCACCACCATGCTTGGCTAATATTTTCTTTTTTTTTTTTGAGATAGGGTCTTGCTATGTTGCCCAGGTTGGCCTTGAACTCCTGCACTCAAGTGAGTCTTCCATCTCGGCCTCCCAAAGTGCTAGGATAACAGGCATGAGCCACTGCACTCAGCCCTCGCTAATTTGCTTACGTTTTATTTTTTTTGTAGAGGCAGGGTGTCACTATGTTGCCCAGGCTGGTCTAAAACTCCTAGCCTCAAGTAATTGTCCCACCTTGGTCTTCCAAAGTGCTGGGATTACAGGCATGAGTCACTGTACCAGGATGGGGAGATTGTAAAGAAATGGCTGCAGTTAAGAATCTTGGGTTCTGCTTTTGGTTGTCACTATCTCTACCAGACTTCTAATGTGGCATGTAACTTCGGTTTCTCTATACCTTATTATTAACACTTAGAACTGGTGTGATATGATCTCTCAATAATGCTGTAATACTCGATTGGTATCTATAACAAAATTTGAAATACATAGATGCTTTTACAGAAATGCAAAGTACTCAGCTTATCAGTGTCTCTTTTTGTGCTTTGATTAAAATTTAATATTAAATTTGCAATAAAATTTAATTTTAATTTCTTTACCTCCTTCCTGGTAAAACACAGGAACACCTAAAACATTAAAAAACAAAAAACAGGCCGGGCGCAGTGGCTCACGCCTGTAATCCCAGCACTTTGGGAGGCTGAGGCGGGCGGATCACAAAGTCAGGAGATTGAGACCATCCTGGCTAACATGGTGAAACTCCGTCTCTACTAAAAATATAAAAAATTAGCTGGGCGTGGTGGCACACACCTTTAGTCCCAGCTACTCGGGAGACTGAAGCAGGAGAATCACTTGAACCCGGGAGGCGGAGGTTGCAGTGAGCCGAGATCGCACCACTGCACTCCAGCCTGAGTGACAGAGCCAGACTGCGTCTCAAAACACACAGACAAACAAACAAAACAATAAAAAAAACAGGCCCGGCGCGGTGGCTCACGCCTGTAATCCCAGCACTTTGGGAGGCCAAGGCAGGTGGATCACCTGAGGTCAGGAGTTTGAGACCAGCCCGGCCAACATGGCGAAACCCTGTCTCTACTAAAAATACAAAAAATTAGCCAGGCTTAGTGGCGCATGCCTGTAATCCCAGCTATGCGGGAGGCTGAGACAGAAGAATCACTTGAACCAGGAGGCAGAGGTTGCAGTGAGCCGAGATCATGTCATTGCACTCCAACCTGGGCGACAGAGTGAGACTTCGTTTCCGCCCCCAACCCCCAAAAAAGGACAAAACAAAACAAAAACAAAAACTGCTGCATTAACAGTAATTTTATAAACAAAATGACAAAAAGCAATTTCTTCTCACTTGATTTTAGAGACAGTTGCTTACATACAAGAATTTTTGGTCAGAGGCCCTGTAGGGTGACCAAACCATCCTAGCTTGTCTGGGACTTCCCAGGGTGGGTACTGAAAATTCAGTGTCCCAGGAAACCCCTGTCCTGAGCCAACTGTAACAGTTGGTACAGTTGGCTTTTCCATAGCTTACACTTCTATTATCTGCCCTTAGAAAAATTCCACTGCTATTGTAATTTATATTTATCTGAAAAGCACCTGCATAGTCTTCCTGTTGGTATTCAGTACATAATCATTTGGTTAACATATAAATATTTATGGAATTTTGCCCCATGAATAGATATTTTATAAATGTATACCAATATTTTTTTACCTTACTAGGACTTGGGGACAACGGGAATGCCAAATTACCAACAATGATTATCTCGGCACCAAAAAGGAATTAATTTGTGTATTTTCTTTTTCAAGAACCTTTTCCTGTTGTTGTTTAGAGACTACTGTGCTTCTAGCTAGTAATCACCATAGCTGGGAAAACAATAACACATGCAATACCTTTAAGAACAAGTCATTAAAAAACAAAACAAAATAATGTATGTGGGTCATCCCTTGGCCAATCTGGGGCCAGAGAGAAGTTGTTCTACTGGTTTTCCTTAAATAGCACCATAACCTAACCTGAATCTAAGATGGTTTCCAAAATATGTATAGAATGAATGTTAACTAATTAGTTCTATAAAAATATGTATAGAACGAAAGTTAATTAACCATCAAACCATGGTTATCATGGTTTATCCATGGATAGGAGACCCAAAAATTCAGAAGCACTGTAATACTTTTCATGATATTAATAAAAAATGAAGTCATGAGATCATGGAAAAGGTTTCTGAGGAAAAAATCAGACCAATTGTCTTCCCTAGAAAATGGGGATGACACAGGCTGTGTACATATAAGCATAATTAAAATAAAACTGATTAGGCCTGGTGTGGTGGTTCATGACAGTAATCCCAGCACTTTGGGAGGCCGAGGCGGTAGGATCATGAGGTCAGGAGTTCGAGACCAGCCTGACCAACATGGTAAAACCCTGTCTCTACTAAAAATACAAAAATTAGCCAGGCTTGGTGGTGTGTGCCTGTAGTCCCAGCTACTCAGGAGGTTGAGGCAGGAGAATTGCCTGAACCCGGGAGGCGGAGCTTGCAGTGAGCTGAGATCATGCCACTGCACTCCAGCCTGGGTGAGAGAGCAAGACTCCATCTCAAACAAACAAAAACTGATTAAAAGATTATAAAGGTGACTTATGACACTTTTTAAAAGCTCTGATTCTGTGAGTACTTAACTATGTGCCAGGTACTGTGTCAAGTGCTTTAAATACATAATTTTATCTGATACAAATAATCCTATGAGAACAGGAATTATGATCCTCTAAAGTAAACCTCTAAAAGAGAGGCTTAGTAATTTGCTTAAGGTTACAGACAGCAACAAGAGGGGCAGAGGCAAATTCAGGTCCATCTGCTTCAATAACTTTTATCCTCTTCACCTTTATCCTATGCCACTTCTCAATATTGCTGGTGTAAACTCTGGTAAAATTCTATCTCCAGCTCTAATTTTTCCTGACCTTCAGTCTTGTACTTTAGTTTATGGAAGTGCCTACACAACACCTCTACCCTGATGTCTAATGACCACCTCAAATAACATGTTTCAGTAAGTGATGCCACCATTCACCCAGTCGCTCAAGCTCCAAATATAGTAGGCATCCTTGTTTCCTGCATCAAACCCACTGTCAAGCCATCAGCAAATATTTTGGCTCTGCTTTCAAATTCTATCTCCATCTGACCGCTTATCACCTCCACTGCCACAACCCTAGTTCAGGCTATTATCACTACTTAGTTGGACTATTGAGATAGCCTCATAATTGCTTTGTTTTCATAGTCCATTCTCCATAAAGCAGTCAGTTATCTTTTTATTTTATTTTATTATTATTTTTTTGAGACGGAGTCTCACTCTGTCGCCCAGGCTGGAGTGCAGTGGCCGGATCTCAGCTCACCGCAAGCTCCGTCTCCCGGGTTTACGCCATTCTCCTGCCTCAGCCTCCCGAGTAGCTGGGACTACAGGCGCCCGCCACCTCGCCCGGCTAGTTTTTTTGTATTTTTTTAGTAGAGACGGGGTTTCACCGTGTTAGCCAGGATGGTCTTGATCTCCTGACCTCGTGATCCACCCGTCTCGGCCTCCCAAAGTGCTGGGATTACAGGCTTGAGCCACTGCGCCCGGCCCAGTTACCTTTCAAAAACACAGATCATATAGTTTCACTCTTCTGCTTAAAACCCTTTAATAATTGCCACTGCAATAATGTAAACTGCTTAAGATGACCTACAAGGCCCATACTGGCCCCTACCTTGATCTGCCTTATCTGACTTTATCCCTTAATACCCTCTTCTTTGCTCAGCATGTCTCAAGTCACATTGGTCCTGATATTTTCAAATTCCTCTGTGACTTAAAAAGTCATGTGCTTTGAGAAGATGTGAAAGGGCAGGGTTGGAAGTTTTAGGAAATTGGCAAAGGTGTGAAAGAGTTGCTGAGAGAGGGAGAACAATCCGGAAAAATTTAATAGGATTGCTGGGAAGTATTGAGGGTTGAGTTGTGCTTGGTGATTGAAATTAAGTAGGCTGGGTGTAGTGGCTCACATCTATAATCCTAGCACTTTGGGAGGCCACGGTGGGAGGATTGCTTGAGGCCAGGAGTTCCAGACCAGTCTGAGCAACATAGTGAGATGTATATACACAAAAAAATTAAAAAATTAGCCAGGCACGGTGGTGTGCACCTGTAGTCCCAGCAACTCAGGAGGCTGAAGTGGGAGGATCACTTGAGCCCGGGACGTCGAGGCTGCAGTAGTGATCACGCTACCGCATTCCAGCCTGGGTGCCAGAGCAAGAGTGCCTCCAAAAAAAAAAAAAAAAAGAAATTTAGTAATAGAATACAGATGGCTATGCACATTTCTCTAATAGTGGTCAGCTGTTCCATTATCAAAGGGGAGAATATGGATGGTAGGGTTCATTCAAGGTAGGGGTACAATGAAAAGGTGAGGCAAAGGAGTTTAGAGTACTGATTAGGTACCTACTGAATTTTTCTGTAGGTAATATCACAATGGAGACCGGGTGGAGAGAAGTGTTGCTTGTGTCTATGGCTTGCCTTAGTTGTGGCAGCAATCTAGAATTGCTAAATAGGAACACTGAATCAAAGAACCTAGACCTGGCTGGGCACCATGGCTTACACCTGTAATGCCAGCACTTTGGGAGGCCAAGGCAGCTGGATCACCTGAGGTCAGGAGTTCGAGACC